>NC_056727.1:469531955-469844455 GCF_019279795.1 Protopterus annectens
CACAAGCTCCCGTTCCACAGGAAGCCTAGTGACATTTGACAGTTGTGCCTCACTGTCAATCGGGGTACTATCACTCACCTCCACCCTTGCAGTCACTGTGTCCAAGGGATCATCAGTACCTCCCAGCAGCTGTGGCTCACTTTAAGACTTACTGCTACAGAATAGCTCCTTCTCTGAAACAGCCACCATACCAGTCCCAGCTTCAGGTATGAGATCTGTTTGGGTCTCCCCCAGACTACCGGACATACATGCCTGTCCCCAAGCTTGACTGCATATACACAAGGTACTGCATCATCAATGTCATTCCCTATCAGGAAGCCTGCAGGAATATCCTCAAACACACCTACCTGCTTGCCTCCTCTTCCACCCACCTAGTCAAGATAAACCCTAGCCAAAGTGGAATTGGGTCCCTCCCAAAGCTCTGACTGGAGTGGACTGTCCAAACAAATACTGCTCTTCTCTAACTACTGTAGACTTCATAATGGTTATATCAGAACCTGTGTCTGTCTTAGTAGTAACCTGTTTACCATCCACTAAGATAGGATATATATTTTGTTGATAACTTGGCATCCCTGTTGTTTCTAAACAACTTAACACTAGCAGTTTGTCATCACCACTTCCTGGCTCCCTCACCTTTTATTTCTCACTTTACATCAATGGACATTTGACTGCTATCTGGCCCCACTGGTTACACTTGAAACATCTGATCCCTAACCATGTACTTGGACTAGTAGTTTCCCTTGTTACTGGTGTACTCTGTTGGAGTGATTTATATTGCCCCCCATACGTTCCCTTATGTCCATTTGCAGCATTGGTTATCCCTTTCTTATGCATTGGTGCTCTGTTTCCTAAGTAGAGATTCCCTTTTCTCCCCAACTCCGCTGCAGAATTACACTCTCAGTCTGCTAACCAGATTCTCACATCATCAGGCAAAGTACTGAGGGCTTGTTCCCTCACCAAAATGGTCTGCCAGTCCCTCAAAAGTGGTGACCTGACACCCACTCACCCATCTGTGAAAGTAAGTGCTGAAATCAGCAATATAATCATGTACACTTTCATCTGCCTTGTGTCTGTGTTCGCAAAACTTTTTTCTATAAGCTTCAGGTGTTAGTCAAAAACAATCAAGAAGGCAGTTCTTAACTTTAACATAATTCAAACAATCTACATCAGACAATTTTGACATGGCCTGAACAGCTTTACCATGGAGTAAGGAAGTCAGGAGCCGAACCCAGAGCTCATGGTCAACATCATACTGTCTAAATACCCTCTCAAGTATGTGAATAAAACTATCAAAGTCATCCCCATCCCTGTATTGAGGAAAAATTTTACTGACCTTTACAGCTTCTGGGGTCCAGTTATTCACTTCCCCATTACCTCTATGACCCTCTTGAAGGGTAAGAAACTCCACTTCATGCCTGAGCTGTCTCTCGTTTTCCTCAGCCTCTAGACATCTGACCTTCAGTCGTTGGGCTTTTAGGCACTGTCTCTCTTCAGTCTCCAGTCATTTGGCTTCCAGTTCATATTGATGCTGTTCCTCCTCAGCCTCCATTTGTTTGGCCTCCAGTTCATATTGACACTGTTTCTCCTCAGCCTCCAGTCATTGGGCTTCCAGGTGAAGTCTCTCTTCAGTCTCCAGACATCGTATTCTCTTCTCAGTCTCCAAGCACAGTCTCTCTAACTCCAGACAGATTCTCAGGTCCTCCAAAGAAAAGGTAGACTGTCCTGTCTCTGCAGGCTGCACATCTCCAATACCAAGCTGGATATCATCCGAATGGCTGGCCTGAGCTGAAGCTGCAACTAAGTCTGAAATCATTGCTTTTTTAATCAGATTGGCATGCATGAGTCCCCTGGCTTCAAACTCCTTGGCCAACTGGTTCTTTGTCAGCTTGCTATACTCTTCTGCTGACATCTTTGCCTGCTGTCCCTGACTAGCTAACTAAAATGGTGAACTGAGATTCTGTATGTTTACTTTGTGGCTGTCGAGAGTGCACACCTTAATGACAACTACCCACAGGCTACTGAAGTTCAAATAAAAATCCCACACAGCTGGAACCAATTAATGTAACATCCAGTTAATATCCCACTGAACTGCCACCAAATAAAGTGACATCTCCCACTATCCTGAGTCAGTAACTAAGAGCTTCAGTCCTCAGTACTGACTCCAATGTGAGACTGTCACTTAAACAGGAGTAATATTTCACAATTTTCCCCTAACAACACAACAGGAACATGCTCTATAGCCTGGAACTGGACTATATTCTTCTGTTCATCCCTAAAATCAATACTGAAGGATAGAAATCCAGCATTTAAAAAAATTGTAACTGAACTAACTGATTAGTTATAATTTCCTATCTAACTAAATAACATGTCCCTGATCTAAACTAAATTACTACAACAGAGCAAAGGCAGGCTTAAAGTCCTTTTGGGTATCCACTGCACAGTACATCTGTGAACTGACTTCAGCATGCCATTTTATAGACTAGCCTCTCATAACTGTTCCAGTTATAATTTTCATTTCATATTTTGAAAATAAACCACCAGCTGTTTTAGTAATGTTCCTTCCTGCCTTTCAGCTTCTGACAGTAACACATAGCAACTGTCAACATTTTGATGACATCATCTGCAGATCAGCTGAATCTGAGATAGTTTGCCTTTAAAATCTTTCTTCATGAACATGCACAGTTAGAAATGTAAAAGGACACCGTTTAAGTCTTTAAAACATTATGTACAGATTATAAATCAACATATAAGAACTTATTTACAATATCATAGCTAGTCACGCTGGCATGTAATACACAGGTTAATCTGAAATGATGTACAAAAACATCAGCCAGACATGCTAGCAGAGATGATAGTGTCTAATTTCTTTGCAACCTTAGCAGATGAAACAACTGATAAAGCAATGATTCTTGTGATCCTGAATAAACCCGGACTTCTTCCCCATTGCATGCAGGGTTGCCAGATTTCCGACTGGCCAGGTACAGATAAAAAAAAGTCTTTCACAGTGAGTGAAGACTAAAAAAAAGTCTTTCACAGCAAGTGAAGACTTAAAAAAAAAAAAAAAAAAAAAAAAAAAAAAAGGTCTTCCACGCTAGGTCTTTAATGCGGAACATCAGAGTTATACGGGCCAATCAAAAATCGCTAAACATGGAGCTACTTCTGTTTAATGTGGAACTGCGATGTTCCGCATTAAACACAAGAAGCTCCATGTTTAGCGATTTTTGATTGGTCCGTATGCCGGTATACGGGCCAATCAAAAAAAAAAACGAAAGCGGAGGCTGCCCGGGATTTAAACCGGCAGTGCAGGACTCGGGATCAGGCTGCTGA
Source organism: Protopterus annectens (assembly GCF_019279795.1). Taxonomy (NCBI): domain Eukaryota; kingdom Metazoa; phylum Chordata; order Ceratodontiformes; family Protopteridae; genus Protopterus; species Protopterus annectens. The sequence goes on from NC_056727.1 coordinate 469,535,283, forward strand.
TCCCGGGACAGTCCCGCTCAAATAGGGACATCTGGCAACCCTGATTGCATGTCACTAACTGCTTAGCTAAAAAAAGAAAACTTCATTACTTTTTCTGCTAAAAGCACTAAAACTGAGACATTAGTACTTAAATTTAAAAAAACAAGGAATTGCTATTTTGTTACTGTTAGGACAAGTGATCGTTACTGATTTTTTTTTAGTGTCTGTATGTGGGGGGACACTTTGATTTGTTTTCCCTCCCACTCTTAGGAATGTGAAGGTTGGAGACTGACTGTGGTGGGAGAAAGTCAATGTCTTTGGTGAATGCCTTTTTCAGTGGAGTAGTTTCAGATGCATTCAGGTTTAATAAGTCTGGTGTCTGGCAGTTATTGCTGAGAAATAAGGCTGTCAGCTGTTATTAAGCTGTTTGTTCTAGTCCAGAGTTTGATTCTGTCAACCTCCATTTGCCTACTGTGTGACTGAATAAGTTAGTTAACCCAACTACTGCATGTTAAGGAATGACAGAACAAAAAAATGGAGGTGGTGTAGCACTCCTTTACACAGCATACCTCTTAGTCACCCCCTATACTATACCCTTTCCCAAATTTGGCAAAGCAGAAATAATACCAGCCCTACTCCACCTAAACAGGCATAAACTCATATTTGTTCTCTCCCTCTATATTCCCTCTGGCAACAATATCTCAACCCTTGAAGATATTCTCTCCTGGGTCTCTACCAACATTACTCATGAAACCATAATCCTGGAGAACATGAACATAAACTGGGCCACAATCCAATCTCTCACTAACTCACTCAATATTAACTTATATAACTTTACATAACTAATCAATTCCACTATCAGGCCTTCCAAGAACTCCATCACTGGAACTACAATAGACTGGATTCTAGTATCCCATCCTCACTATATCTCTGATAGTGGTATTCTCCCAGACCCACTAGCTGACCATTTCCCCACTTTTGCCCACCATCTCCCCTCTTCTGTACAACTAACTCACACCTATATTTCCACTGGTTGCCTAAAGAACTACAATGCTGAAACCTTCTCAAATGCACTAAAAAGCACAAACTGGAACCCATTAAAAACTCTTTCTCTAGATAATGCTCTATCCTACTTTAACTCTACTTTCACAAACCTGCTCAACTCCTTTGCCCCTCTAAAAACAAAACATATAAAAAGTAACCCTGCACCCTGGTTAACCAAAAACACCTTAGCTACTATGCGACTCCATGTCAAAGCCTGGACACGTTATCGTAAAAAAAAAACCGCTATCACCCTAAATGAATACAAAACACTATGAAATAAAGTAAAAAAATGTATTACCTTAGAACGCAAAGCCTATTTCTCCACTCTCCAAACCAACCACACCACCAGTCCCAAACTATTTTGGAATGGACTCTCATCTCTCCTCAACCCAGGAAAAAAAGAAAACCCATGCCCCAACCCAGATGCCTCTGACATGGACTTGGCCACCCAATTTAACACTTTCTTCATAGAGTCCATAAGCAAGCTAACATCATCCTTCACCAACACCTCTACAACCCCTTCTCAACATACTTCCATCCCTTCCTTCCCTAGCATCCCTTGCCCCCAACCTACACCTTTCTCTATCAATCCCATCTCTATATCCACCATAAAAAACTTCTCCTAAAATTAAAATCTGGTTCCAGTGCCACTGATGAAATTCCCTCCTACATCCTAAAAGTAGCCACAGAAGCCATTGCTCTCCCTATCAGCATACTAATTAATCGGTCTATCTCAGAAAGCCAGGTCCCCCAGCTCTGGAAGAAGGCCTTTATTATTCCTCTCCATAAAGGTAGCAATAATAATGGCATCTCAAACTTTCGCCCTATTGCCATCCTATCCCCTATTTCTAAGCTACTTGAAAAGTGTGTACACCAACAACTCTTAGCCTACCTCACCAATAATCAGCTTCTTACTCCCACACAACATGACTTTAGACCAGGTCATAGTACCTCCACTGCCCTCATCTCCTTCCTAGAAACAATCAACAAAGCCCGTGACTCTGGCCACTTTGTATCCACTCTTTTTCTCAAACTCTCTAAGGCATTTGACACAATTTCCCATAACCTTCTTCTTACCAAACTCTCTGAACTTAACCTATCCCCTTCCTCTGCCCAGTGGTTCAATCAACTGTTATTTGGCGTACTCCATGTATATGAAAGAGAAATGATTGTGGTCTAACCTAGACAGCATGATTGGACATGTTTGGGCAAATATAAGAACAAGTTCTAACCTGCACAGTTGTTTAATCTCTATAGGAAGGCTCTGACATAGGTAGAAGTATGGGGATTGTGTTAATGCTGTTCAAGAAAGTAGTCATAAAGGCAAGTGCTACCATAGGTCTATACACAGCCTTGTTTGTCTTTTCTCCTAGTACGCCAAATAAAATAATGAATATCTGCCACGTGCTACACTCTGAAAATTCTGCAGTGACTAAATAAACCAATGGATTGTGATATTGATGATCTAATGAAATACTTTTGTGTGACTCTTCCCATGATAATCCTGAATCTGTTAGCCCTGGTATCCTAAATATGTGGAGTTACAAGATTATAAGTGCCATGATATGTACCCAGGTGTAGTCACAGTGACTTGTGTATTGTCTTCAGAAACAGACATCATGATGGATCTTGCAAAAGATATTCTTATACAACTACATCCTGAGCTGATGGCCCAGAACATGAGGCTAAACTGTATATCAGCCATTGTAGGCTTAGCCAACAATGCCACAGAAGGAAAATCCTTGAAGGTGAATTAACATTAATGGTTCAGAAAATGATAGAAGGACCAAAAGTTAATTTGGTAAATAGAGACAGAATATATTCAGTTTATAGGTTCATAGGTTCATAGGTGTGTACATTGCTAATGGTCCTGGAGCCTTTACAAGCCTATCCCATAGGATTATCCTGGCAATGTGCCACCCGACCTTAGTTTCCAGTACCTCTGTTGAGTAGAGCCACTGGAGTGATCCCCGGGGTGAATTTTCTATTTCCCATCCACTCATCATGATTTCTCTTGAAGAGGGCCAGTGAGATGCTCTGTTTGACATGTATGGGAAGTCTATTCCATAGCATGGGCAGTCTCTGGGTTATGAACCTGTCCCTCCAGCACGTTCTGTTGATTGTCGTAATGAGGATGAGGTCTCTGGAGCATGTGGTGTGGAGGGATTGGGATTTCTTTAGATGTAGCATTTCTAACACAGCTGGGTCAGACATGGCTTTGTAAGTCAAGCAGAGATCGCATCTATGTTTCTTGAGTCTGTCCATATAGGACAAGTGTTTAAGACCTAGGATCCTCTTTGTGAGGTACATTTGCGGCCTCTCCAGTTGTTGCAGATGTCTAGTGAGGTACATGCCAAATGGGGCATTGTACTCGATGATTGGCCTAATGAGGGAAGAGTAGAGGGAGACAATGACCTCTTTCTTCCTGGATACAAAACCCTTAGTAATGAGATGTGCCGCATAGAAGGACTTTCTGACCACAGTGGCAGTGTGGTGATCAAAAGAGAGGTTGCTGTCAACCTGTGTTCCCAGATCTCTTATAACACCTTCTGTGTTCAGTGGACTACCATCAATGTGGTAGTTCATGGGAACTGGGTTTTCCCAAAGGGGAGATGACACATTTTTTGGCATTGAGCTTAAGGCCATGGTTCTGACACCAGTTGTTGGTCTCTGTGAGGCCTTTCTGTAGGATGTCAGCATCACTTGGAGAGTTAATAATGGCTCCCAACTTGCAATTGTCTGCGAACTTTGTCAGCCAGAGTCCCTTTGTGGACTGGACTTCTGAGAAGTAGATACCAAACAGAAGAGGACCCAGGACCGATCCCTGTGGGACTCCACTCGTGACTGGTCAGTAGTCTGATTTGGAGTCAGCTACTTTCAAACTGTGGGTTTTATCTGTGAGCCAGTTTGCAACCCACCTAGTGATATAGGGGCTGATGCCTAGCTTAGTGAGTTTTTCTATGATTCCTGAGTGGGGAATGGTATCAAAGGCCTTGGCCAGATAGAGGTAGGCTGTATGAACCACCTTGCCTTCATCCACAGCTCTGGTGACTGACTCAAAGAAGTCAACCAAGTTGACCAGGCATGATCTACCCTTCACAAAACCAAATTGTGTGGGATCCAGAGTTTGAAGATTCCCTATATCCTGGTTTATCAGGTCCATGATGAATTGTTCCATAGCTTTGCATATCAGACTTGTCAGGCTAATGGGGCGATAGTTCCCAGGGTCTGTACTCACTCCTCCTTTGTGGAGAGGGATGACTGTAGCAGTGCACCATTTGGTAGGGACAAAGCCTGAGGTGAGGCTGTGAATGAACAGGGCCAGTTCACTCTGTAGTTCATGTAGAACACAGCCAGGGATATTGTCAGATCCCATAGAAGCTGTATTCTTGGCCTTGGACAGTGCTGTTATGTTAGAAGGAATTGAAACAAGAACAAATTGGAGAAGAGTGACAACAAGAGAAACAGAGAAGGAATAGGGAGGACTGGGATGTGATAAAGTGTCATAGCTAGACCCCTGTTATGAATTTACCAGATCCTATGTATTCATCTAATTGAAGTTGGAAAGTTGCTAAAGTTCTACACTGTCTATGTATAGCTGGGGAAGATTTTAGACGATGAAATTATCCCCTGAACTAGGACTTGTTGGTATTGTCACATAAAATTAGGTCTTTGGGATGGGTATTAACTGAGTGTTTCTTTTTTGAAGAAAAATAAGTCATACAAAGCCAGGTATGTTTTCCAGTACCATGGAGGTGTTATTTTTTTGTACTGGAGAAGACAGTTAAGACTTGATCAATATTGATGACATGGTTTTGACCTGAGTTGACACAGGGGACAGAAAGTAGTGTATGTGGAGTGAAATTTGAGCAGAATTTAGAAGCCAACTTGATAACTATAGATTTTTGGTTGGTGAGGATAGTATCATTTACAATGAGTTCATATCATGGAAGAACATTATTGTGGACTTTATTTAAAGCGCTAAAAGAAATGCCTTATTGTTCTATATCTTGTACTCATAGTCACCCTTATCAGTTATCATAGTATTTGTGAGTTCTATACTAATCTAAATTTTGTTTTGTAAGCTAGTTGGGGGGGCAAGATTTATAATAAGACTAGGAGCTTACATTTCTTATTGTATAATATATTGATTCTATTATCCCACCATTCTGGACATTTGACCTAGTTATTATTTGGTTTGTGACAGAAGAGGTCAGTTTTTTTTTCAAAACAGTGGTTTAATAGATCATAAATTTTATCAGAGATTTGGGATGTATGGCTAGGCTTATAGACGCCCTAGTGGTAGTTAGCTTAGTACATACATATGAACCTATAAAAAGAAGCACAAGCTACAGCTTTGGTTTAAGACATTGTTTCCAGTAATCTAGAGGAAAAAAAATAAATCAAATGAGCTCAGAGCTGATTAAAATAAACAAAACATTGAAGGAGTGTATCTACTCAAATAACAAAAGGCTAGAGAACATGGAAGAAGCCTTAAAAAGCTATTCAGATGAACTGACAAAACTGCAGTTCAAAGTGAAGAAAAGGCTGATAGAGTATAAGACTGCTCAAGAACAGCTGTTCAATAAAAATGGTGAGCACACAGGGGAAAACCTGAGATTTTCTGCTGTACCAGAGAAACTGGATAGAACAGTCTGCATTAATTTTACAGAAGCACGGATAAGCAATTGGACTGTTATTCCACAACAAGATTTGTCATTTGAGAGGGCACATGTGTTGTTCCAAACTTGACCATGAGAAATACCTGTATTAGTAAAGATGCAATCATGTCAACAGAAAGAGTTCATCCTGACAAAACTTTGACAGAAGTCAAGGTATTAAAAATTGAAGACAGTAGAGTGTTTGTGGAAAATGATTATTTACAGTACACCAGGCAGAAGAGAAGCAAATGTATCCCAGTAATCAGGGAATGTCAAGAGGTGTGAGATTCAAGCTACTGTATCCATCTGTCTTCAGAATATTTTTTTCCTGGAAGATCAAAGCCATTTTTAAGGTAGAAAAAGCTAATTTGGAAATACAAAAGTTTGTCCAACAAAAAGTGAGCTAACAAACAGAATGGGACTCTTCTTCTCATTCTTCTGATAATAAAGCTGATAGAGAGACTTTGCTAATGAAACCTCTTCCAACGTTCAAAAGGAAAATACCTGAAAGACAAAAAGTACAGGCATGCTAAAGAGAAAATAAATGAATATCTGGATAATATGCATGAGTTTAGAAAGACTGCTGTTAAACAACTGTCTTTTGATAATAACTCCAGAGCACAAAAAACTTTTAGCAAAATGACTTAGGCAGCAAAAAATAGAAAGGGGTGTTGCCAAACATAGGGAACCTATAACAAGAAATATAACCAGAGATTCTGTAGATGTATTAGAGATATTTCAGAAATTTTATGAAAACTTGTATGAAGCAGAGAAATGTTAAAATTAAGAAAGAGCACAAATTAAAATATTTATGGAAGATTCAAGTATGTAAAGGTTACAGGTATATGAGGTTCAACAATTAACAGTTAAGGTAGGAGGAGATGAGCTAAAAATGATGATGTACAATCAATCTTCAGGAAAGTCTCCAGGAACGCAGTGTGGTATTCCTATGGAAATTTGGAACCTAAGAGTGAAGAAAGTCATAAAGATCTGGAAGGTTTTGTTTAACAGTATTTTAAAAGGAGGGGAAGCACCAGCATCATGGAAAAAAGCTGTGGTGACTGCAATACCTAAAGATGGCAAAGACCCATCAAACTTGGCTTCATATAGGGCAATTTAATTTTAAACCATGATTGTAAAGTGTTTATGTCTATAATGGCTCAAAGAATGTAAAGATGTTGCCAAAATTGATAGATGTGGATCAATATGGCTTTATGGAGGGGAGGCAAAGAGTTGATAACATTAATAAAGCAATGATGATCCAGAGGGAAGCAGAATATAAGAAAATATGGCTGTTGTTGGTGCGAATTGATGCAGAGAAAGCAATCAACACAATAAGATGGGACTGTATGAGTAGGGCAATGAAAGCATTTGTATTTCCTGATACAATAATAAGGTTAATTAGAAAGATGTATGAGGGCTCAGAGTAGTAATGGGGAGTAGTTTTAAATGGCAAAATACATAGCTAAATGAATAGCCTCTCATTAGTTTAACTTATAAATAATATTATATTAATTATTTCTAAGTCAAGGCATCTTTTAGATAGTTTTTTGATGGATTTTTAGGTAATGGGAGGTAGAGAGATAGTATAGTAGTTTGTCTATTTGATAGGCAAACTAGGAATGCTGGTATCCATGGTAGGTTGTGTTTTATTAGTAATATATAGTTACAGTTGTAGACTTGTTTGTGTTTTTGTTATTTACACATTTTAGTAATTTAGTTTGTAGAAAGGAAGAATTTAATAAATGTGAAATGTTAAGATAGTGTTGGAGGAATGCAGTCTTCTATGCAATTAAATTAACACAGTGGACATGTGTCATATTATCTTTTAAAAAATCTTGTTAAATACACAGTATAGCTAGTTTTAATCTATTATCTATTAATGTAAATTGATTAAATAATGGCAACAAAAGTAAATAATTAATGAGGTATTTAAAATTAAATAGAGGAGACATTTTATTCTTGCAAGAGAATCACTTCATAGGTAAAGATAGCAATATTTAAATAACTTAGGTTGCAAAATGTTATCATCTGCTTCTTTTAACAAAAAGAGTGAAGGAAATGTTATACTTTGGAGAAAATCAACTATAATGCCTAAGGTCATGGACTCCATTAATGATCCCAAAGGAATGTATACATTTGTAATAATTACACATAATAGCAAACTCTATGCACTGGCTAATTTTTACTAGATCCCTGGAATAGGTGCAAGAATGGGTGCAAGAGTGACTAATGATCACTTGAACTTACTACAAAATCATTGGAAATTAGTTTATTTGCTTTATATTTAGAGCCATTGGAAAATAAAATAAGGGATTCAGACATCAAGGATTTAATTGGTATGGCAAACAAGAACATTTTGCTTTATTTGCAGACAATATTATTTTGTAATTGATAAAAACAGAAAAGTGCGTCTCAGTTTTGTGGAACATCTTGAGAAGGTTTCATGCCTTTTCGGGATATAAAATAAATGAAGGTAAATCAAAGTCTCAGCAATACCCATATTTATGGAGATATGATAATATGAAGTACTTAGGAGTATGGATTAAAAAGGATTATGTGATAGCTATAGCTATATGGGAAGAGACTAAACAAAAGATAATACAAAAACTGAGAAATTAAAAGTTCTTGTTTATGGATATGGGTAGCAAGATATAAGCAGTGAAAATGTTTTTAGTCCCTTTAGTTTTATATACAAAACAGGCATATTTTTATCTCCGAGAGGAAAAACTGTAGACAATAATTAATAAAGAGATGAAGGAATTTATCTGGGAGGGGGAGAGGCCAAGGGCTAAATGGGATGAGTTGATCCAACACAGCAAGGTGATTTGAAGAGACATTTTAGAGGTATACAGTTAAGGCTCATATATGTAACACAAGCAGAAAGTAATAACTAAAAGTCAAAATGGATGATGATGAAAAGTGGGTAAATTCAAGACATAAGAAGAGAATGGGATTTTGGATGCAGGTCCTTAAGGAGAATAACAACAACCATACAGAATAAGATGGCTTAGTGGTTAAGGTCTTCACCTCCCATGCACAAGATGCAAGGTTCGATCCTGACCTCCTGCCTGTTTGGAGTTTGCATGTTCTCCCTGTGTCTCCCTGGGGTTTCTCCTATGTCTGAAAAACATCTCAAACTCACCAATGAATGGAGCTGTGGGCACTAGCACAAACTCTACATGGTGCCCTATGGGGGAAGAGTTGTACAGACCAACTTCTTTGGGCATCCACTGTGATGTGCATTATCCTCATGATAGGAGAACACAGATCACAGACTGTGCACTGTGGCAGGGCTAGCCACTCAGTGTAAAATATGGCTGTAGGTGATTCAGTCATGTTGACTAATGTCGCCAAAAATGGGCATGGGTAGTTACCAGTGATAAGTGAGTTGAGAACTCAGCCTACTATGATCCACGCCAGGGACCCTTGCTAATGGTGGGAGGGGTATATGTGCCCCTATTGGCCAGTGTGTGCCTGCCATAAAGCCCAGCAGCCCTGGATCAATAAGCTACTGGCTGGCCAGTGTCTAGTTGCCCAGCCTGGGTTACCTGGGATAGCTCTGTTGAGTGAAAGCTGGACATAAAACCAACCAACCTGCCAAACATGAACTGGGAATTGCTACACTTAACGTAGGTTCACTGACAGGATGGAGCTTGGAAGCGGATGGCATGATGATACAGAGGAGGCAGGACATCCTATGTATCCAAGAGACAAGATGGAAGGGCAGTGCAGCAAAACCACTTGGCTTGGGTTCCGGAGTCTACTACTCAGGCAGGCTAGAAATGATGTAGGAATTGTGGTGAGAGAGAGGCTTCAGAAGGCAGCAAGGGATATCATCAGAATTAATGACAGACTCATGGCAGTCAGACTCCAGTGTAATGATAGGGCAGTATTCATAATCTCAGCCTATGCTCCACAGCAGGTTGTGATAGTGAGGAAAAGGGTGCATTCAGACAGCAGTTGCAGGACCTACTAGATAAAGTAGGACAGCATGAATTGGTGTTGATAATGGGTGACTTGAATGCACATATTGGGACAGACAGAACAGGATATGAGGACTGCCTGGGTCCACATGGGTGGGGCAACAGAAATAAAGAAGGAGAAGCCATTCTATACTTCTGCCTGGCAAATGGCTTGATAGTAGCCAACACATGGTTCAGAAAGAGAGACAGTCACAAGATCACATACAACAGTAGTCAACATGCAACTCAGGTAGACTTCCTCCTAGTAAGGAAAAAGCACTAGGGTAGAATCCATGATTGCAAAGTCATCCCCAGTGAAACAGTTGGCCCACAGCATAAACCACTAGTTGCCACCATCTGCTGCAAGCAGTGGTCAGAGAAGGCTCTAAGGTCAACAGAGACCAGGCTGAAGACCTGGAAGTTGACTGGAGAGAAAGTACAACAGTTCAATGAATTACTCAGGGCTCTAGCACCCCAAGAAGAGGAGGAAATAGGTGGAGTTGAAGAAGAATGTCAGCACCTAAAAACAGCATGTGTTAGGACTACAGAAAAGATATGTGGCTGAGCCAGGAATGGAAATAAGGAACATAAGAATATCTGGTGGTGGAATGCAGAAGTCCAGGAAGTCATCAAAATAAAGAAGGAGCACTATAAGAAGTGGGAGATAGAAAAGACTGACCAGGCTAGTGTTACATTAAATTTAAAAACATTATTATCAATTAATAATAAAGTAACATCTCAATAAACAGACATGGTATCTTTTTTCTTTCGTAGTAGCTTTTATTTTCATAAGTGCGGGAGACTCAGGAATCAAAAAGGGAGTGCCTCAGAACAAAGGAATTCAGTAGCTTATATGCATTCAATACTGCTGACATCACACTAAATGTTTAGACCAATAATAACAGGGAAGGCTCCATTTACCAATCAGGTAGTTTCCCGTAGCACTCAAACATACAAAAGGCACTTATTGCTAGGCAGAAAAAGAAAATTGGACACACTTCCATATAAGTACATGTTTACCACTTTTTAACAAACTTTGTTCTCAGTACTTTTCCACTACATGCAAGCTGTCATACTCAGTTCCTACTTGAACACATACTTTTAACCCTTTATGCTTTACAATCCCCTATTTGATGCTGGATAAGCATCACCATTTAATCTAGCATACATCTTTCCACAATTCGTCATTACCATGACATCAGAACATTCTTTATCATCAGACATTTTCATTTTAATACCTTCATTGTTATCACTACTTATAGCTGGCACATAAAAATTAGGCATTTTTGTTTTTGATTGGGAAGACATAAGCTTGAGAATTAATGCTTTGATTAGAAACAAAATAAGAAAAGCAATAATAGCTAATACTGCAATCAGTAAAAATAACTGCAATAGTTCACCATCCCAACCTGAGAACAGGTTGGTTAGCCATGCCCAGGTTGAGCTGACAGCCTTTTTGGCTTCCAAAAGTTCAGACACCTTTTGGATTAATTCGAGGTGACTTTTAATTTCATGCTGATTGTCAGGAATAAACATACAACACTCTTCTTGGATTAAAGCACATGTACCTCCTTTAGCCACAAGTAAAAAGTTAAGAGCCATGTGGTTTTGGAGGACAACTGCTTTTATAGTAGTCAGTTTATTAGTCACTAGTTCTAAAGCTGAAAAAGTTGCATTGCTCAGAATTTCAAGAAGCTTGGACATTTTTTTTCAGTTCCCAGATTGATTTTGCAGCACCATAAGCTGGTAGGATACCAGCTCCAGCTATAACATCATCTCCCAGGTCCATGTGGGCAAGTCCTTTAGTACTAGCATGGGGTAGAGCATGGTGATAAATTCAAGATGCATCAATTTGCCCCACTGGGTTAGTGGGTTTTTTAGCTTTCCGGGTATTATGGATTTTTCCTTGAGGTAGTCTGGTAGTGTGTTGGATTGCTGGGATAAGGTATTCTAGAAAACAACTACCAGACCAATTCCCATGTAGCCACTTATAAGCTCTTCTTCCACAAATAAAATACAATCCTTCTTCCAGGAGCATAGTAGAAATATTTACAGTGGCATTGTTGTTGAGTACTACTTGGGAAAATACATCATGTAAATCTAACCTAAGTTGTGAATGATTTGTTATTGTAGTGCTATTTTCAATGATTCATATCTCTTTTGGTCCATTTACCATCCCTGTTGGATTGCAGGTTTGCCAGTCTGAATAGTTCCAGAATAGTGCAGATATTATGACCCACCATGCTGAATAGGAAATAGACTTGTCTAGTGCCGTAACATTTATTGACTGTAAAGCTAAATAATTTGTGATGGCACACACTCGCTGAATTGTTATGTTGCAATTACTTGACCCACCTTTCTTTAGTCCTTTTTGTTTGAGCCATAAAATGCCCTATTGTCTATATACCAGAGTCAGGGATACAGTTTTGTTTGAGTTCGTCTTTTTACACAATCCCCCAGAAATGTTAAAGAGAATGGTTGAGTAGTTGTCAGGGGATAAAGGAGTAGCTGTTAGTGGCAGCTCATCATGTGCTGTTGGAATAGCAGCACAGATCCAACAGTCAGAGAGATTAAAAGTGGAAGCATAGACATACTGAATAGCCTGATAACTGTTGAAAGGAAGATGGCATGTTACTCATTTGGAATGTGTAGAAGTCATTGAAGTTTGTACAGAGAATACAAATGGCCATAGCAGAAGGAGGAATACAACAGTCAGGACAGCAAGGATGGCCATACAGTATTTTTGGAGAAATGGTTGGTGAGCAATATTTGTGTGGGCTGACTGAGGAGTGCCAAATGGATGAAGCTTAGTTCAAAGGTTGGGCAGTCTTACTTCTGGTTCTAGAAGCCACTGGTTCAATTATATCTTGAGGGGTAGAAAAAGGCAGTGGCTGCTGCAAATCCATTGGTTCCACTTTTCTGACATAGGAGGTATGGATCCAGGTGGGAGAGCCTTGTAGTCGGACTGCAGAGGAGGTGGTCAGCAATACGAGATAGGGACCCTTCCACCTGGGCTGTAAGGAGTTTTTTTGGAAAACAATTTTATGTAGATCCAGTCTCCTGGTTGTAAAATAGTGTGATTTGAGGGTTCAGGAGAGCTTTGTGCTTGAACTACTTGGCTGTGGTGGTGCTGTAAAACAGAAACAAGAGATTTGCAATACAGCAATAAATCGGCATTATGCAGCTGGAAATCAATAAAAGGGGGAGGAGGGGTCAGGGGCATTCGCATAGGGTGACCCATGACAATTTCATGCAGAGACAGGCTTTTACTAGGATGAACTTGAGTTCTCATTGAAAATAACACCAAAGGTAGTGCTTGTACCCAAGTCAAACCTGTTTCCACTACCAATTTGGATAACCAGACCTTAATGGTCTGATTTGTCCTTTCAATTATACCAGAGGCCTGGGGCCTGTATGGGCAGTGAAACTTGAGAGTAATGCCTAGCATTTTGCAAATTGCTTGTGTAAGCTGAGAAGTGAAATGCGTGCCTCTGTCGGAATAAATATGACATGGGACCTCAAATTGTGGGATAAATTCAGAACATAACTTTTTGGCAACTGAGAAAGCATAATTTTTGGCACATGGATAAGATCCAATCCAACCAGATAAAACATCAATAACAGTGAGAGCATATTTAAATTTAGCAGAGGGAGGTAGTTCAATAAAATCCCACTGCAGGGCACAAAAATGGCCCTCTGGATTTGGTAACGGCTGGGTTGGGGCTTGTGTGCCCATTGAAATATTAAACTGTAAACATACTGTGCAGGTGTGTCGGCACCAATTGTTACATTAAATTTAAAAACATTATTATCAATTAATAATAATAAAGCAACATCTCAATAAACAGAAGTAGTATCTTTCCTCTTTCATAGTAGCTTTTATTGTCACATGTGCGGGAGACTTAGAAATCAAAAATGGAGTCTCTCAGAACAAAGGAATTCAGTAGCTTATATGCATTCAGTACTGCTGACATCACATTAAATGTTTAGACCAATAATAACTTGGAAGGCTCCATTTACCAATCAGGTAGTTCCCCATAGCACTCAAACATACAAAAGGCACTTATTGCTAGGCAGAAAAAGAAAATCGGATACACTTCCATATAAGTACATGTTTACCACTTTTTAACAGACTTTGTACTCAGTACTTTTCCACTACATGCAAGCTGTCACATACTCAGTTCCTCCTTGAACACATACTTTTAACCATTTATGCTTTACACTAGGAAGGACTACTGGTTGCCTAACAAAGAATCTAAGAAAGAAGTTGCAATAGCAAAGAATAGGGCATTAGAGGCACTGTACCAACTTCTGGAAAGTGACTCAGTAATGGGCACAAAGAAAGTATATCAGGTTGCAAGGCAAAGACAGAAAGATAAAGAAGATAGTTAGACACCCTTCATAAGGGATGCCAGCAATAACCTGATCAGCAGTCTAGAGGGCATCAAAGGCAGATGAAAGGAGTATTTCCAGCAGCTTTTGAATGAAGAAAACCCCACAGAAGCTGTACTGCCCCAGAAAAAGCCTACAATGATAGCAGAAGAGGAGCCCACCCTAGAAGAAGTAAGAACAGCACTAAGGAAGATGAAGTCAGGGAAAGCAGCAGGGTCAGATGAGGTCACAGCAGATATGATAAAGATGCTGTGTGAGATAGGGGAAAATGGCTCCTGAGGGTACTAATAGTGCAGAGAGAAAGGCATATCCCAGATGACTGGAGAATAAGAATACTCATGCCAGTGTATAAGAACAAAGGGAACATCCACAACTGTGGGCAGTACAGAGGCATCAAACTCCTATCACATTGCATGAACGTTCTGGAGAGGGTGATTAATAAACAGATACGCAGAGTTGTAGAATATAAGATGGGAGATGAGCAGTTTGGATTCTGATCAGAATGCAGCAAAATTGACCCGATCTTTGCACTGAGACAGATATTTGAGAAGATGCTAGAGATGAAGAGAGAGTCCAACTGGGCATTCCTAGACTTGGAGAAAGCAAATGACAAGGTCCCAAGAAAGCTGATCTGGGAAGTACTGCGATGGTTTGACGTCCCAGAAACAGTGGTAGAATTAGTGCAGGCTATGTACAAGGACCCAATGACTCAAGTACGAACAGTGTTCGGCCTCACAGAGGGGTTCCCAGGGTTCAGCTCTGAGCCCACTGCTGTTCATACTGGTGCTAGACTATATTAGCAAGCAGGTTGGAGGGGAGGGATCACAAAGCTGCTGTATGCAGATGATGTGGAAGAACAGGCAGACTCTGAGCTAGAACTTCAGCAAAGGATAGGAGAATGGAATGCAAATCTGAAGGCACATGGGATGAAACTAAGCACAGATAAGATGGTGGTAATGGCAGCAAATTGGGGAAATCAGAAGAAGCTGAGAATAAAGATAGAAGGGAAGATATTGGAATAGGTAAATAGCTTCAAGTATCTGGGAGGGGTAGTTGAGGAGAAGGGTAGTCTGAATGATGAGGTCAAAGCCAGAATCAGAGGGGATGCAGCCAACTGGCATAGAGTATCAGGTGTATTCTATGACAGAAGAATGCCAAAGAAGCTGAAAAGTAAGGTGTACAAAATAGTGGTGCAACCAGTACTACAGTATGGTACAGAAACCTGGGCAGTAAAATCAGAGCAGTTGAAGAAGTTAGAGGTGATAGAAATGAAGTATCTGAGAAAGGTGGTAGGATGCACACTGTGGGACAGATGAAGAAATGAGGAAATAAGAGCAGAAGCCCAAGTATCTCCAATTGCAGAAAAGATCAAAGAGAACAGATTACAATGGTTTGGGCACGTGTAGAAAAGCAGAAGACAATCTGGTGAAGAAGATTTGGGACAGTCAGGAGGAAGGTAAGAGGAAGAGAGGATATCCAAAAAGAGGTGGATGGATTGTGTGAAAGAAGATCTGCGACAGTCAGGCATGAGTGTTGAAGAAGGCTGGAGTGTGGCATTGAATCAAGCGAGTTGGCGACAGTTAACATGATACCCCGACCTCATGTAGAAAAATGGGGAAAAAAGGGGGCTGATGATGATGATGATGATGATGATGACAATACAGAATATTATATTCATAAAATAGTAGAACATATTCTCAGAACTAATCTAACAAGAGAATGGAGAAAGGAGATTTAGTCATTAGGGATGACTACAATTAGGGGTACAGAGAATAGACAAGAGGGAGCTGGAATATATTAGAGAAAAATGGAAAAGGAACCAAGGAAGGAGGGAATAGTAATAGAATGGGAAGAGGTTAAGAAGACATTTGGACTGCAGGCTAGTGACTGCCTTCCCTATCAAGAATTAATATTAGAGCATAGGCAAAGAGAAAATTCCTGTGAAAGACCTGTTCTAGCAGAGTTTTTAGCTGAATCTATTAAAACAAACTGCTGTCAAAAAAGGAATAGGTAATATGGCATATACAATATTGCATGATAACTATGGGAATCAATCAGAGGAAGTTACAAAAGACTGGGAAGAGAGACAGGATAATCAATTAACAAGGAAACCATGGAAGGACATGTGTATGGCTCTCAAGTCTGCATTAAAGTCTAGAGGGAGAAAGGTTGGCATGGTGGTTACCTTACAGACACAAGGTGCAGGGTTTGATCCTCTCATAGGATAATTGGCTAGGCTTAAAAAGGCCCACAAGGGCAGTTAGCTTAGTACTAATATATGAACCTACTAATCTATCTATAAGATTTAGAATTTTTACTTGGAAGTGTTTCCATAGGTATTTTTCTACCCAAGCTGACTTTAAAGTATTTTTCCTCAGGTAAATGGTGAATGTTGGTGATGTAGTGGGAAAGAAAGAGATAACTGGGAACATATATTTGTGGACTGTAATGACTTAGAATATTTCAAACATTCCTACACAGTAAACAGTAATAAATATAAAAAAGTGAGCCACCAAGGCAGTATTTGCGTGAAACGCTAGTTTATTTAACATTAAACACTGTCAAGGTAAAACCAACTAAGAACTTCCACCAAGAAATATGAATTGGCTTCATCAGTCACTCAATTATGATCCAACTTCCTTTATATACTCTGATTACTTAAGCAACTATTCATGATTTTGCTTGCATCAATGAAATTACCCTGACTAAACTTAAAGGCATACGTCCCCTAAATATGTAATATACACAATAACATGCTGTAAACCACAATAATAAGTGCATTCAAGATAAAAATATTCGTAATACTACTAATAATAAATATAATAATATAAAACATACTTAAAAAATAAACTTAAAAATTCAAAACATAGTTGATTTGTTTGTTGCAGTCAGATAAGTGTTTTCACAGTACACTTAAAATTAAACCTCTGCTGCCCTTTGCTTCAAAAAAGGAGCTATTGAACAATAATCATTTTAAACCTGGCTTGCAACAAGCATTTAGTCTCAGTTGCCATTTAGTTTCTCTGTCTTCTAATTCTAATCCATCATCCCCACCCCTAGAGTCACTCTATATCAATGACAAAGAATAAAAATCTCTTGTAGTTGGGACATTCTAGAGTGTGAACATATAAAGCATTGTTCATTTTTTTTATTTTTAATGTCTCTAAGGTGCTCAGTAATGCGATCATGTAGCCTTCTTTTGGTCTTGCCTATGTAGAAACCAGGGCATGATAAGCATGCAGCTAAATAAACCACCATAGTGGTATTGGAGGTGCACTTGCCTGGGCATCCTATAGTAAGTTCAAAATTTCCTATAAAGATATTCATACCATCATTTATATTTTTACAGGTCTTGCAAGCACCACATTTATACATCAATGACCTGCGCTTGCCTTGTTTTCTGTTGACATTTTGAAGAATATTCTTTATATTATGCCCTCTACTGTACACAACCTTAGGTTTATGCCCCAACTTTTCCTTCATTTCTTTGTCAAAATGAGTTTCCCATATATTACTAACACTTGATACCAAATTTGATGTTTCTGTATTGTATTGTAATACCAAAACATTGCTGTCTAGTTTGGCCATGTTGGTTCTATTAATATTTAGATCTGCTTTCAAAATAGGCTTAAATGTAGTGTTTCTTTTAAGCATAACTTCTCTCTTCACTTTCAGCAGAAGACTTAAGGGGTAGCCTCTATTTAGGAACATTTCAATTAATGTATATATCTCTTTTTTACATGTTTCATCGCCACTAATGAGCCTAGATAACCTGACCATTTGGCCTTTTATTATACCCTTCCTCTGATGGAAGGGGTGGCAACTGTTGTAGTGCAGTAACATATTGGAATATGTTTCCTTTCTGTGGATGCTACTGGCCAAGGTGCCCCCTGCAATGTTCTTAGTCAGCTCAATATCTAAAACTTCTATTTTGTCACAGTGCCATTTATATGTGAACTCAAGGAAAGTGGTTGTGCTGTTGATGTATTTTACGAAGTTATTCATCACG
This sequence comes from Protopterus annectens, assembly GCF_019279795.1. Lineage (NCBI taxonomy): Eukaryota > Metazoa > Chordata > Ceratodontiformes > Protopteridae > Protopterus > Protopterus annectens. The sequence continues at coordinate 469,553,333 of NC_056727.1, forward strand.
TTCCTCTCCTTGCCATAAAAGTAGTATGTCATCCAGAAACCTCACATACAACAATACATTGGCCATAAAGGCAGAGGAAAAAACATATTTTCTCTCCCATTCTAGGAGAACAAGATTCCCAAAGCTAGGGGCACATTTGGCCCCATTAACCACTCCTTCTTCCTGATGATAGAATTGACCTTCAAAAATCATAAAGTTGCTAGTCAAAACCACTTCCATGAGTCCAACTAATAAATTGACCTTGGCTTGATCTATTGATTTGCTACCCATCAAACTTTCCCTGAAGAAATCTAACCCTTCATTGTGGGGGATTACTGAGAACAAGTTGACCACGTCCACAGTTAGGAAACAAACATCCAAGTTCTCTGTATTTATTTGGCTTAATAATTCCAAGCAGTGCCATGAATCTTTGAGTATATGCTCTGCCTCACTTACCACTGAACTTGCCCATTTATCTATATATGCTGCTATTGGTTCAGTTTTAGAACCTCGGGCTGCTACTATTGGCCTAAAGGGGGGGAGGGTTGTACACATTTTTATGAATCTTTGGTATTCCAAAGATTACTGGTGTTAAATATTTTATTTCCACAATTTCTACTTCATTTTGAAATAGAGCGTCAAATAAAAAAACATCAATCCTGGCATAAACTCTATTAACAGCATTTCTTGAAGTCCTGCTATAAGTTGTGGTGTCATTCAATATTTCAAACATTTGGGAACTGTAATCTATGTGAGACATAATGACTACCCCCACCCTTGTCTGGTTTCATTACACAATACATCTTGTTTCCTGCCAATTCATTCAAAATAATGGCTTCACCTCTTGTAAGATTGTTAGTGTTAAATTTGGTCTCCTTGACTATTTTTCTAAATTGTTGTTCACATAATTTCTCAAAGGACAATACAAGTGGGTGACTGGGGAGGATGAATGTGCTCTTACATTTGGCCTACATTACTGTTTTTGAAATATAAGCTGAGATTCAATTTTCTAGTATACAGTTTTAAGTTAATCAAAACATTTGCAATGTCAGTCTTGTAGTTAGGTACAAAAAATATTCCTTTTTTAAACAAGTTAAAATGTCCTTCACTAACAATGACATCACTGTAATTGTAAATCTAAAAACAATCACTTTCCAAAATATTACATTCCATTGCAACATCAGAACACTCATTTTCAACTACACTCAATGAGTCTTGGTCAGACATAGCAGTTGTGTTAAATAACTCAGTCAATGAAAGTCTCTCCTCCACCCCTGCTGTTGTCCCCTGTTGAAATAATTGCTGTTCCTGTTGCTCTGAACATTGTAGTATTGCCTGCCCCAGGGGGTCCATTTAACTTGATTTTTCAGTCCTCGGACCTCCTTAATTGTTGACCCTCCTGAAAAGAATAATCATTATTCCCCCTGGTATTGTCAAGCCCCCTTTCACCATCAGAACTATTGTTCTGAATATTTTCATTATTTTGAGGGCTGTTCTCATACACATTTCCCTGGGGCTGTTTTCTCTATATATATGCTTGATTATTTGAAAAGTCAGCCCTGTCTCTGTCAAGCTTACATTGCTTTCTCAAACTGTTCACTTTTACAAAGTTATTAACGTCTTTAAGAACATTCTCATACTTAAATTTGTATTGCTCAATAAGTAAATCTGAAATAATACTTTGATTAAAACTGAAATCTCATTTTGCAAAAGAGCCAACTTACTGTTGTTGTTTCTGATAATGATGTCCATCATTTCAAGGCCTGTCTTGTCAAATAAAGCCACAAGTTCTCTAAAAGCAGATGACTCCTCATCAATCCCCAAAGGCTGTTTCCAGACTTGTAAGCCTTTGGGAACTTGTTTGAGAGCAACTGATTTGTTTAAAAACACATCTACCTGAAGTGTTCTGTATTTTCTACACAGCTTTTCAAAGGTACTTAACTGCAATTTTAATGACATTCCTTGATTGGAAATAGTGTTTTTGTTGAAAAAATCTGCTTCAAATACTGTAAACCATTCATTCAGGTCTGTATTAACTCTATCCGGCCTCATGGTCACTGGGGTGGTTCTTGTTGATTGCTGGGCCACTGGGGAATGCAGAGTAAACAGTTCAGCTTGTGAGTCAGTCAGGGTATTGGTAGATACTCTCGTCGATCTTCCTTCCGTCACTACAGAAGTTAGTCTGAATAGACTGGTTAAGGTGAACCAGCAAGGTTTACATTATTACTTCGAACTAAAATAATGCTATAAAAAAGTGTTTCCTCGCAAAAAAAGCCATTGAGCTCAAAATAAATAAAATATAACAAAAAAACAAGCCAAATGGCTCAAAAACTTGTAAACAGTAATACAAATAAAAAAGCAAGCCACCAAGGTAGTATTTGCATGAAACACTAGTTTATTTAACATTAAACACTGTCAAAGTAAAACCAACTAAGCTCTTTCACCAAGAAACATGAATTGGCTTCATCAGAGTCACTCAGTTATGATGCAACTTCCTTTATATACTCTACTTAAGCAACTATTCATGATTATGCTTGTTGCAAGCCAGGTTTAAATGATTATTGTTCAATAGCTCCCTTTTCAAAGGAAAGGGCACCAGAGGTTTAATTTTAAGTGTACTGTGAAAACACTTATCTGACTGCAACAAACAGATCAACTATGTTTTGAATTTTTAAGTTTATTTTTTTAAGCATGTTTTATATTATTATATTCATTATTAGTACTATTACTAATATTTTTATCTTGAATGTACTTATCATTGTAGTATTGCCTGCCCCAGGGGGTCCATTTAACTTGATTTTTCAGTCTCTCGGACCTCCTTAATTGTTGACCCTCCTGACAGCCTTTGGGGATTGATGAGGGGTCATCTGCTTTTAGAGAACTTGTGGCTTTATTTGACAAGACAGGCCTTGAAATGATGGACATCATTATCAGAAACAACAACAGTAAGTTGGCTCTTTTGCAAAATGAGATTTCAGTTTTAATCAAAGCATGTTATTGTGCACATAACATATTTAGGGGAAGTATGCCTTTAAGTTTAGTCAGGGTAATTTCATTGATGCAGTTCTGTTTACAAGTTTTTGAGCCATTTGGCTTCTTTTTTGTTATATTTTATTCCTACACAGTACTCTGTCAGAAATATTGGGTGAGCAATTGAATGTAATGAAGGAAGGAAATCATTTTTCTGCAATGGGACATAGGATCTGAATTGCCTAGACATTTTAAAACCTAGTGGCTGCCAAAAAAGCAATTACTAGGAAATGGAAATCAAAGTCTAAACCAACTGTATTTGAAGTATTGAATATTTTAACACAGATAAAAGAACTGGAGGTGGGATCTTTAGAAAAGGGTAGGAGCAAATTGCGTAGAAAAAATAGTAATTGTTAGACAATACATGCAGAATAATTTTGTAGAGGAGGAATGAAATTTAAGCGAAGGCAGGAACTGAGAAATTTATATAATCTTGGATTGATGATAGTTATACAAAAAGTTCATATGTGATGTACAATGTTTGTAACTAGGAATATGTTAATATGGCTTGTTTTCTTTTATATAAATATATCTTTGCCAGTGTCTTAAGTAATAATTCAATAAAGGTATTAAAAATTATATCAAACCAAATGTGTATAAAGGATGACTGATAATGCAGGATAAAAAGTCCAATTTTTTTTTATTTATATATTAAGCTCTTTCATCTGAAATCACAGACTTTATCAGTATAAATTATTTACATTAGCATCATCCATTTTATAACCAGTTCATGTCATATGACTTGCTGAGTCAACATCTTAAACAAACTGTACACTAAAAACTGTTATATAAGTACCAGTATTAAAAAAGTTGCTAAATGCAACTTGTCACTTAGAAATATATCTATAGAATTAACCACAGTTAATCCACTGTAATTATTCTAAACAATTTAGTTCCTAAGCTGTATTTGCTCTTTTTCTTAAAAGGCATATAATATTAACTGCTTCATTAAGCACCAGTAAAATATGAGCCACAAAATTCACTTGCCACCACAACTCCCTACATTCTAAAATGTTCTCCCACCATCTTGAATAAGGTGAGATAGAATTTTTTCCAACACCAAAAAGAAAACTTTTTTTAAATTATTACAACTTTAGCTGTGGCATGCAAGGGCATTCCAAAGATTTTTATTCCTAATGACATATTTATGTTTACAAATCTGTTTCCTCAGGGACCTCTCCATTTTGTCAACATAAAATGCTCCACAGGTAGAACATGTGGAAATATATACCACAGTGGGATCACTACTAAATCTCGAATTATGGAATCTCAAGACTCTGAATACCTAAGACCAGAATCTCGAGATTCCATAATCTTGAAAGTAAAAATTAAAATAAATGTAAAAAAAAAAAATTTCGACAGGTGTATATGGACCCCCTGCATCCCCCACATATCCCCTGCACTTAAATATGCCAACTCCAAGATTGCACTACAGTGGAGTGAACAGCAAAATTTCCATTCCACACTGCACGGTTCTATTTTGCCATTCACTCCACTGTGGTGCGATCTCAGAGTTGGTATATTTAAGTTGCATGGGGTGTGGAGGGTGCAGGGGGGTTTGTCCCCCTGCATATTCTTTCAAAAATGTTTTTTTTTTTTTTTGCTTTTTGAGATTACGGAATCACGAGATTCTGGTCTTCCGGATTCATTCTCGAGATTCTGTAATTCGAGATTTAGTAGTGATCCCACCACAGCACTAGTGCTGCAGTTAGCCGTTCACAGAGTGTTATGCTTCAAATTCTTTTGACCAACCTTTAGTGTCAGTTTATCAAAAAATAAATTACAATAGTTACAGGAGTTACATTTTCTTGTGCCACTCCCCTTGAGGTCTTTTTACAGCTGTGTTTCAACACCATTTTTATATTTTTTGCTCATTTAAAGATGTAAACAGGGGATGCCCACACCACTTTTCTTATGTTTTCAAAGTGTGTAAGGGTTCCCCAACATTCCTTAAAAATGTCCTTCACTTACTTGTTATAAGTACAAATACAAATTTTGTATATGTTTTAGTTTTTATCTGCACTATCACAAGGTTTCGCTACCCCACCTTTTAGGTAGAATGGAATATTTCAGTTCTTCCCTGGGTAATATTGCTTTTAATGTCTTCAAGAAGCTTTCTGAGGTACTCTTTATCCAATAATAAATCCACCAAGTAAACCATCTGTGGGAAAAAATAGTTTCTTCCAAGACAAGTCTGGAAATCTGTACCATTTGACCTTTTATTGCACTGTTTTTTTTTTTCATTTGTTTATAAGGGTGGTTAGAAAAAGTCGCTTTCCTAAATATATTCAAGAAAAAAAATCAATCCTCAATTTTATTTTTAAATAAATTAATATCCCAAAAATCAATGATGTCATGTGAACAGATATAAGTAAACTTTAAAAACTATGTAGTGGAAGTTATAAACTCAAAAAATTCCTCTAAAGTTGATAGTGTCCCATTCTAAATCAAAAAGGCATCATCCAAGAATCTAAAGTATGTATCCCAATACTGTGATATTCCTTTCCCAAAAGAATAAACAATGTTGGTATACATTGAGGCACATGTGATTCTAATTGCCATGCCATGTGTCTGATGGCAAAATTCCCCTTCAAACTTAAAAATGTTGTATCTCAGTACAATGTCCAGGGCCTCAATTAGCACCCCATTGTCTGAACTGGAATCAGGTGTAAGTTCAAATAACATTTGTTCAAACCAATGGTTGCCAACTGAGTGCAAAATTATAGTAAATAAGTCCTTAATGTCCAAAATGACAACCACACCTCCTTCAGAAAATGTGTATTTCTAATAATTTTCAAAAAGTGCCAAGCGTCCCTTAGTTTGTGGGGACTAAAAACCAATATGTTTTTCAATTTAAAAATAAATAAACTTCACTCGGGGTTCAGTTTTTGAAATTTGTGCCAGAACAATGGGTCTTAAACAGGGGGTCACTGAGGTTTTTATGAACTTTTGGAATGCCAAAAATGGTTGGTATTCTGCATTTGTCAACCTTTAGGTAATGAAACAGACTCCTAACTGTTCTCCCCTCCATCAATAAATTTTTTAACCAAAGGTCAATTTTGTGATAATAAACATTAATTTCATTTAAAGAAGTACATTTACAGGTACCTGGTATACTCAAAAGGTTTAGCATAAGTGTTACATAGTCAGTGTGTAACATCAAAAAAACCCTACACCCTTGTCCAGTTTCATAACCCTGTTAGTGGGACTGAAGGCCAAATCATTCAAAGTACTCCATTATTCCCTAGATAAATTGAAATTACATTTAAATTTACCACCTTCAAAAACAGCCTTAAGGCTCTTTTCATACTGCTTTTCAAACAAGGATAACACAGGATTTGGAGGGGGGGGTTGTAGGTAGTTTTCCTCCTCATGGAATTAGCGTTAACCAAATCATTCTGATCACTAAAAATTATGGACAAATTTAAGTTACAAAGTTCAAATCTAACAGAAATCCAATTAAATCCACATGGAGGGATAGAACAAATGTAAAACCTCACCAAAATAGGTGATGGTGAGGTTCTGTATTAGTCATTCCAGTGTAGTTAAAAATCTTAAAATTCATTTGGTCAGAAACTTGTACAGTACCCTGGAATTCAAATTCAAGTTCCATCTTCTCTGCTGACTTTTTATGTGTGAGAAAGGAAAATCATTACATGGTGAATTGTAAATCTCCTCAACCTCTACTTCACCAACCTCTTCTCTGGAGGAACTTATCTCTAACTATTCACATGACAGCATTGATTTTTTGGATATTCATTTATATAAAAACAAAATTGAGAGTTGTTTTTCCTAGAATGCATTTATGAAGAGAACTTTTCCAACAATTATTTACATTTTAGAAGTAATCACCATTACAAACAAACAAATCAGTGTAGTAAAATGTAAATGATACAGATTTCTAGACTTAGTTCAGAAGTAACTGTTTTTTACAAACAGATGGACTATTTGGTGCATTTATGTTTGGAGAGGGGGTAATCCAGGAATCTTCTTGAAGACATTTGAATTAAAGTTACCCAGGGTAGAACTAATAGAGTACATCCTATTCTAAATAGTGGGATAGTGAAACCTTGTGACAGTGGAGATGAAAACTAAAACAGAGACAACAATTTGATTTGTGTCTATACTGGCAGGGTCATGTACATGAGGGACATTTTTAAGGAATACTAGTGAATCCTTACACACTTTGAAAACATAAGGTAAGTGGTGGGAGTATCCCTTGTTTACATGTTTAGATGAGTAAAAAATATAAAATGGTGTTGGAATACCGTTATGAAAAAGACTTCAAGGGGTGGTACAAGAAAATGAAACTATTATAACTACTGTCATTTAATTTTTGGCAAACTGACAGTTCAGGTCTGTCAGAAGAATTTTAGGCATTACACCATACAAATGGCTAACTGCAGGACTAGAGCTGTGGTATATCTTGCCATATATTCTACCTGTAGGGCATTTTATGTTAGCAAAATGGAGAGGTTCCTGAGTGAACAGGTTTATGAACATGAATATGCCATTAGAAATAAAAATCTTTCCGGCATGGCCAAGATGGCTGACTGAGAGCAGCAATTGGTGAAAGCTCTGTGACTGAAAACCTTTCCCTGACAGAAAATATAATTAAAAAATTAAAATTCAGAGATACATGTTAGCTAATTTTATGTATTAATAGTCAGAGAAAATATTTATAGCTTCAAGTTTTTCAAAAGCTGTAATTTTCAGAATCTCAATTGCTGGTTTAAGAGAGAAGAGACTTCAACATGAACCATTCAAGAAATGGTACTCAGGATTCTTGGGCTAAAAAAAAGACATCCAGTCACTATTATCTAGTATGCAGGATGTATTACTTAAAATAGACAAACTGAATACCAACACAGAAAGTTTCAAAGAAAGGAATACAAATGAAACACACCAACCAGTAAATAAAGAATAACCACGAAACTGGAACCACACCAATGTATTTTAATTTAGTGCTTTCATCTTGACAATGCAAAAGATTTCATCAGAATAAAACATAATTTGAACAGCCACCTTCTATACCATTCGAAAACACCTGACTGGACAACTACAAACTTTCCTTCCACTTTTAAAGATATAGTACAGTAAAACCCTACATGAAATTACCTATACAAGAAGTTAAAAACACATAACATATAAACAAATATAACATTTTGCTTTTTATGTATGGTTTTGTGCAAAATACCATGCTAAAATTAAGGAATGTACTCAACAAGAAACATTTTTTTTAACGTGCTGTATGTTACCACATGAGAAACTACAATGATTTAATATTCATAACTGGCTTTTAGTTTTAACACATTCTGAATGGAACATTGGTAATTCAGTCCAGGAGAGGTAACTGCATTTAATTTGAGCTGCCATTGTAGTTCCCCGAACTCCAAAAATTCATTATATGACTCCCCCATCTCTGTCCCAAATCTACATGGTCAATCACCACGAATTTGAAAGTATATTGTGGAAAATGAATCACATGTTTTGCCAGAGCATTATTCTTGTCCATCTTTCTAATACTATAAACATGTTGGTAAATCCTAGTACGGAATTGTTTGAGAGTTTTTCCCACATAATATGCAGGACATTGTTGCCAAGATGCTAAATATACCACACCCTGTGATTTGCAACTATATTTCTTTTTGACATTTATGGACCCATAAGTATGGACATTAACTGAGTTACATTCTAAAATGTGTTGACATTGAGTACAGGACCAATACTTAATCATCTTACCCTCTGAATTAGTTGTCCCTTTCCTTTTCACCATATTTTTTATACATACTTCCTTCTGGTACACTATTTGTGGTCTCTCCCCCACAACTTTAATATGTTGGAGGTCCACCGAGAAAATTACCCAGTTTTTCTCAATTATATGTCTTATATCGTAGAAATCACTGTTGAAAGTTAAAATTAGTGCTCTACTGAAGTGGTTCATAGATTCCTTATTCATACCTTTGGATGGATTATTCAACCCTATACCCATCAGTGGGGTGAAAACTCGCCTAAGTCTTTTTTGTACCACTTCATTAAAAAAGGAACTTAAAAAAATTATCTAGGTACCCTCTATTTATGAATATTTCCTTCACAACCCCACATTGTGTCAGAAATTCATCTGTTTCTGAAACCATCCTTGCTAACTGGACACATTGTCCTTTTACCAAGGTTTTTTTCTGATGGATAGGGTGGTGACTAGAGTAGTACAACAAGGTGTTTGAATATGTTGGCTTCCTGTAAATATTAGAGGTAAATTCACCTCTTATTGTGTTTTTAGATAACTTAATGTACAAATAACTAATTCCCTCTTCTGATACATTCATGGTGAATTTCAAAAATGTAGCAGTCGAATGAAGTATTGAAAAAATCATTTAATGTGTCTCTCGTACCTGTCCAAAATATAATGATATCATCCAAAAATGTGCAAAATATGTCCATGAATCTGAGAAATTACTGTTTAGAACATAATTCAACTCCCAATGGCCCAATACTATGTTGGCAAAGGAGGGGGCACACGCTGCCCCCATGGCCACTCCAGTTTTCTGCTTAAATAGTTGTTTTTTAAATGTTATGAAATTATTTTCCAACACTATCTCCATTAAGGTAGCCAAAGTAGACATTTTGTCATGTGTAAACTCAGTGTATTTACTCAAATACTCAAAAAACATTCTATACCCAAGTTATGGAGGATCACAGAAAAAAGATCAACCACATCAAGAGTGACAAAAATTAGGTCTCCAATTTGTTGACAAAAATAAAATCGTTAATAATACTGAGGAAATGGATTGGAACAGTATATCCCTCAACAGACAGATTAAGCTGAATTCCTAGAAAACTGTTTCTAAAATTAAAAAATTTAAAACCAAGTAACTTTTATTCTCTGATTGCAGGACTTTTATTTTCTGAAACAATAGATTTATCCTTTAAACATAAGGTTTGTATTTGACTTTAAGCTTCAGAATGTATGTAAGTATGTATTTATATGTTAAGCTAAAACATTTTTCATGATAAAGAATATAATGGTTAGTTTTACTATACTTACAGTAAAAGACATAATATATTTCATTTAACTATACTTATAAATGTATTTCTAAATGTTAAACAAATACTTCATGTAAGATAATGTCATTAAAGTATTGCAGTAGAAATGGTAACTTTGAGACTATATAAGTTAAGAATTGTATTTTGTTTATTTACTCTGCTTAGTACGCACATTGCTTGGCTAACTGAATGTCAGATCTAAGTAATATGCTAATTATAAGTGTTAAAGTGCTGGTGATTTTGTTTTCTTTGTTCCTGTGTAACACATTCCTTTCACGGGCATTTATGAAGCAATTAACACTTAAAAAAGCTTGAGAACAAAAAATATTCCAGTTGTGTGAAAATGCTTGATTCTTTCTTGCCTTTCCCCCTGCTTCTTGAGCTGTTCAGAAGAAAATATAGGTCAAAGTTCATCACTGATCTCTGTGAAAACAGGAGCTTACTTTTTCTTTCTTTTTTCAAGAATGTATCTGAGAAATCTACTCAACATATTTTAATAAAATTATTTCAAAGTGAAGAACTGGTAAAACAAAGGCTATAGTAATGTTTTATAATGAGCTGTTGCTGACAAATAATGTGCTTATATTTTGCTGAATGTTAATAGCTTATGCTGTAGTATTATTAAGTCTAACTGTATGCATTAATGGAAATAAGTAAAGTTAGATGTTTGTTACTGATTAGAACAGTTGAAAATTTTTAAAAAGAATGACAAACCTACAGAGGAAATTAGCAGCTGCTGTGTGCTGTGAGTTGTCATTTTACATGGTATAATCAAATTCTAATGTCAGGATGTATAACACAACTCAGAACAGCAGTTCACAATGGCTAAATACACATCCAAATTAAAGAAGCAGGACTTCTCTTATACATACATATATATATATATATATATATATATATATATATATATATATATATATATATATATATACACACACACACAAACACACATATATATATATATATATATACATACACACACACACACACACACACACATATATATATATATATATATATATATATATGTATATGTATATATAATCAATATTGCTTGTTAATACTGAAATTAATAAGAACAGTAAGCATCCTATGAATAATATAGAAATGCACAAGGTATGAAGTATCTACTATGCAAGATTAATAAAAGAGCAGTATCAGTAAGTTAAGAAATATGCACACATACCGTAATCTCCAATAGAGAACTGATGATTAAATAGATCTTTGATGGGGGATTTCACAAATACAAGTTATACAGAATAAGGTAGAATGCTAGTGGACAAATAAGGCCAAAAATATATTTAAATAACAAACTGATTGTAAGAAAAGTATCTATTACATATACCTGCATGTGGCAGAAATGTGAATGTACAAGACTGTATATAATGTACATATCAAATCATATAAAATATTTGAAAATATCATGAAAGCTGAAATTTGAAGCTTGGTCATGTGAACTTTGAAGCTTTTTACATATTGTATGTAAAAAAACATAACTTTAATCTTGACAACTTCCTAGTTGACCTAAAAAGGTGCAATTTGACTCCACTCAAATACCTTGACCTAGATGTTGCAGTGAACCACTCTAATAAATCCTTTTTAGATATATTAAATACACATGCTCCTGTTAAAACCAGCAAAATCAAACTTTGCCCCCTGGCTAAGCAGAGACACTAGGGCCCTTGTGAAATTAAAAATAAAGCTGGGAACTATGGCAAAAGACTAATACAATAGCTTAAATACAACAGTATCAGGAACTTATAAATAAGGCAAAAAAAACAAATAAAACAAGATACAATAAATTTCTATCATAACATTCAAAACACATACCAAAAAACCCTCAAAAACTCTGGCCTGCTATAAACTCAATCCTTCACCCAGGAAAATCTATTACACCAACCCCAAACATCCACAACAATTCCAATAGCATAGCTACCATTTTAACAAACATTTTACTGAATCTATAATTCCCCTTTCCAAGCAGCAAACCCCTACTCCTGATACCAAACCAACCAAGTCTACAACTAGCAATGTCTCATTCTCTTTATCCCCAGTTTCTACAGCTGCTATAAAAACTACTTCAGAAACTAAAACCTACTAAACTTGTCATAGATAACTTACCTAGTGAATACCTCAAAATTGTAGCTTTGATTTACATGTCTCCCTAATAATAAAAAAACTCCATAAGAAACTTGGAAGTTTATATAGGCACAAAAGGTTCCTGACCAAAATGGCCAAAATTACATTAGCATAAACCCATCTGCTCTCCACTCTACTATATGCCTCTCCAGTTTTAATAGGAAAACTGACTTATCTAAGCTAGAAGCATGTTATAATATAATTGCTAAGTTTGTGTCTGACTGCCCATATAGAACACATCATTGTACAGGGTTCTAGACTGCCTTGAACTTCCCAACATTATTCTTTGCAACCTACTCTCTCTAAATCACAAAATTGTAACACAACCAACCAGAATCCCTGCACTACAAAATTCCATCCTTCCTTACAGTTCCAGCAGACCACTTCACTCTAACAATAAGAACTTATTCACCATCACCAAGGCCAACAACACTGCAGGAGAATCTTTATTTTCCAGCTATATATCTCGTATATGGAACTCCCTTCCTAACTCCATTCTCTCAACCTCATCCACTAGCCACTTTAAGCCATAACTTAAAGCTTATCTAAAAAAAAAGTGGCTATGTTCCTGTACTAATCCCTTGTGAATGCTGTGATAGATCACAGTATACCCCAACCATATCCAACTTCTTCCCCGGTGTTTAATCATTTATTCCTACCAGCCTGTCTTAACCTTTTATCTTGACATGAGTCACACTTTAGAAATAGTACTAGCTAAGTTCAAAGCCTAGGTTTTGTTGTCATGATGTAACAAATTTGTATTTTCGTATGTATACTACATTTTGTTTACTTTATACTTTATTGATTATTGTAATTCATGCATTAAAATTTACTGTTACTCATGGAGCTTTTCTCTCCAGGCCTCTGTTGAAAAGGACCTGTGTCCATTTGCACTTTTCTGGTAAATAAATGTTAAATAAAATAAAATAAAAATAATAAAATGTTAGATTCAATAAGACTACCAAAATAACTCATTTCATAAACCAGAGCTGAAATTTGAGAGTTATATTGTTGAATCAGTACATCCATTTTGATAGAAAGCAAACTAGATTTTTCAATATGTTTGAACCCAAGAAGGGAGAATGGGATTTGAATTAAGCACATTGTAACTTTTGAATGCAATATAAACTGCAAATGTTTTTTGTTTGTTTTGTTGTTTGGCTCCATAGAAATAGCAAGACATTCTCTTTGACCTCAATAATGTACATATTTTTATAAATTGGTTTAATAAGCTAAATGATTTTTAAATATTTCAATATTTATCATATTAAGAGTGTAACACAATTTTAAGATACAGACACTTGTATTCGAAAATTAATTTATAGCTTTTGTTAGATATATAAAATATGTATATATCTTTTAGCATGATAAATATATATGCACACTGATTTTCATTTTGTATAATAGATTGGTATGATAAGATTACCTGTCAACTGTAAGATTACAGATATCTTTATCTGTTCAGGTCCCATTCTGTCCTAAGGATTTATTTAGAAATTTAGTTATAACAATGTTGAATGAGCTAATAATTTAGGGACATATACTGCTATTACATAAACAGGTATATAGTACATTATTTGTTGGATTATTTAATAACTGTGATTAATAGAAAATGATTATTAAACTTTTATGTAGTAATGGGGAATAGTTTCAAATGGCAACATATATAACTAAATTATTAGTCTCTCATTATTTTTAATTTATAAATAATGTTATATTATTTGTGAGTCAAGATATCTTTTGGATAGTTTTGATCATTTTTTAAGTATTGGGAGGTAAAGAGATAGTATAGTAGTTTGTCTATTTGATAGGAAAACTAGGAACTTTGGTATCTGTGGTAGGTTGTGTTTTATTATTAATATATATAATTACAGTTGTAAACTTATTTATGTTTTTGTTATTTGAGTTTTAGTAATTTAGTTTATAGAAAGGAAGAATTCAAATAAATATGTAATGTTAAGACAGTGTTGGAGGAATGCAGTCTTATATGCAATTAAATTAATACAGTGGATATATGTGTCATATTATCTTTTAAAAGAAATATTTTTAAAAACACAGTATAGATAGTTTTACTCCATTATCTATTAATGTAACTGGATTAAATAATGGCAACAAAAGTAAATAATTAATGAAATATCTAAAATCAAAATGTTATCATCTGCTTCTTTTAACAAAAAGAGTAGAGGAAATGCTATACTTTGGAGAAAATGTATTGCAATGCCTAAGGTCATGGAATCCTTTAATGATCCCAAAGAAATGTATACATTTGTAATAATTAAATACAATAGCAAACTCTATATACTAGCTAAATTTTATTGGATCCATGGACTAGGTGCAAGAGTAGCTAAAGATCACTTGAACTTACTACACAGTCATTAGGAAGGTAGTTTCGTTTTAGTTTTAGCAGGGGATTTTAACTGCATATCTAGTATAGAAGATACAAATGAACAGAAGAAAGCTAAAATCCTGGCAGCTAAATCAATAAATGAATGAATTTGTAATAATAATTTAGTATATTTAATAGTAAAAGCAGAAGATAAGTCGTTGTTCTTTCCTTATTATACTTATGTGCATGGAACGCAAACTAAAATTGATAGGATTTATGCCAATACAGATTGACATAATAAAGTGAATTATATTAAAACTATTCTTTGTCCTTTATCTGCTCATAATGCACTAAATATTAATATATTAATGGATATAAGGAAAGTTCAGATTATTTATAGAATCACAGTATAGATGACAAAATTAAAATAATTTAAGAAGTAACTTAAGAAACAAATAAAAAAATGTTTATCTTTGAATGATAATGGTCAGGTTAGTAAGTGGTGGTGCTGTGGTAGCATTGTCGCCTCACAGTAAAACGCTGTCCGGTTCGATTCTCAGCTAGAGCGTCTTCTGCGTGGAGACATGCGTGAATGGGTGTACCTTCATTGAAGGTTGTGCATCATGGCTGGTAACTCGGCATGTAAAAATCAACTACCAATCATTAGCGGACCGGAGTTCCACTGTGGCGACCCCTAACCAGGAAAAGCCAAAAGACATAACAACATGGGACTTCTTAAAATGAATATTAAAGATAGAGTGAGAAGACAGGCTAGTAATAAAATGAAAGAGTGGCATAAAGGTTTGTTATAAATACAAGATGAAATATGCAAAGTGAGGTTTGAACAACAAAGAAATTAGATAATACTGATGTCATTAAAATAATGACAAAACATCAGTCTTAACAAATAAAGATAACTTTTGAACAATAAAATTGCACAGTTATGTGATTACTTCAAAAAATCTACATAGAATACCTAATAAAAGTAAGATGTTAAGCAAAAAGGCACAAATCAATAATATTCAAAATCCTCACCCTAATGAGCTTACTTCAGACATAGAGGAAGTCCTTTAATATCTTTAAAAAATTCCATGAGGATCTTAATAAAAATAAAAACAATTATCAGTCACGAGTGGTGTCCCACAGGGTTCAGTCCTGGGTCCTATCCTGTTTGGTATATACGTCTCTGAAGTCCAGGCCAACACGAAGGGACTCTGACTGACAAAGTTTGCAGACAATTGCAAATTGGGAGCTATTATTAACTCCCCAAGTGATGTTGACATCCTACAAAAAGGCCTCACTGAGACCAATGACTAGTGTCAGAATCATGACCTTAAGCTCAATGCCAAAAAATGTGTCGTCATCCCCTTTGGCAAAAACCAAGTTCCCATGAATTACCACATTGATGGTAGTCCACTGAACATAGAAGGCATTTTAAGAGATCTGGGAACACAGGTTGACAGCAACCTCCCTTTCGACCCCCACATTGCCATTGTGGTCAGAAAGTCCTTCTATGTGGCATATCTCATTACTAAGAGTTTTGCATCCAGGAAGAAAGAGGTCATTGTCTCCCTCTGCTCTTCCCTCATTAGGCCAATCATCTCTGTCTCATATCACCTACTTAGGGGCGATCTCTGCTTGACTTACAAATCCATGTCTGACCCAGCTCTGTTAGAAATGTTACATCTAAAGAAATCTCAATCCCTCTGCACCACATGCTCCAGAGACCTTAACCTCATTACCACAATCAACAGAACAAGCTGGAGGGCCAGGTTCATAACTCAGAGACTGCCCATGCTATGGAATAGACTCCCCATACATGTCAAACAGAGCACCTCACTGGCCCTCTTTAAGAGAAATCTTGATGAGTGGATAGGAAATAGAAAATTAACTCCTGGGATCACTCCAGTGGCTCTACTTGACAGAGGCACTGGGAACTAAGGTCGGGTGGCACAATACCAGGGTAATCCTATGGGCTAGGCTTGTAAAGGTTCCAGGGCCATGAGCATAGTACACACCTATGAACCTATGATACTTACAAAATTGATAAGTATTTAAATAAAAATGTTACTAATAAACTTAACCACCAACAAATATCTCTGTTGAATTAGCCTATTACCCTAATAAAAGTTAAAGAAGTTTTACAAAAAGGAAAAAAAAATGTAAGCTCCATTGTTAGATGATTTAAGTATAGAATTACATAGTCTGCTTCTGTTAAATATTTTAGAATCGCTGAGTGACATTTTCAGGATAATCCAGAGTGACAAAATAATTCCACCCTCATGGAAATTTTCTGTAATCTCACCTCTACTTAAACAAAGAAATAATAATAGGTTAATTTCCTCATATAGACCTATTTCATTATTAAATATATGCTATAAAATATTAACTTCCATTTCATTACAAGATTTAGAAATATAGTAAATATATTAATAAAGATCAAAGAAGATGTATAGTTAATAGATTAACATATGGTAATATAAAAAGGGTAGTAACTGTCTTAGATTTAGCAAAAGGAATGAACAAGAAATTGGCCTTAATTAGATTAGATATCGGGAGAGCTTGTGATTTTGTAGATTGGAATTACTTCTTTAAAATTTTTGAAGTGGTTGTGTTTCCAGAACAATATATTGGAACATTAAAAAAACTGTATTGAGACTCCAAAGCATATGTTAAAATTGGATCTTATATTTCTCAAGGATGCACTTTAAACAAAGGCACAAAGCAGGTGTATCCCTTGCCCCCCTACTGTTTGCATTAGTAATCAAACCCTTAGCTAATAGTATAAGAAGCAATGAAAAAAACTGATGGATTCCCAATTAACAAGGATTGTCAAATGAAAATACAGCATTTTGAAGATAATATTTTACTAACTATAGGAGATGTAAATTACTCAAAGAAATAGATGAGGACATTGAAAAGTTTCAAGAAGTATTGTTGCTGAAATTTAATAATAATAAAACTGAAACTTCAGTCTTAATTACTAGATAGTAAGTTTAAAGATAAATATCAATATAATTGGGAAGGAAAATAACTAAAATATTTAAGAATAAAAAATCTATCAAAATGTGAGCAAGATTATTAATAATAATTCTAAAAAAAAAGAATTGAAGAAGTGTTACTTCTATTGAAAAGGGAATTGATTATTTTTACTTTCAAGATAGGTTAGAACTTATTAAATTTATTATACCACCCAATATGTGATATATATATATATATATATATATATATATATATGTGTGTGTGTGTGTGTGTGTGTGCGTGTGTGTGTGTGTGTGTGTGTGTGTGTGTGTGTATGTATATATATATATATATATATATATATATATATATATATATATTAAGCACCAAAAGACAGAAAGAAACTACTGACCAAACTGCAGAAGTGTGCGTACCAAATACTCCACAATAAAACCACTGGTATAGTGATGCTGTAGAAAATGCTGGTAGTCCACAAAGTAAAGCAAAAAAGTTTATTGTAAGACAATAGAAAGCTGGTAAGCACTTTCGTGCTCAACAAAAGAACTTCATCAGACAAATTAAAATCAAACACAGAACACATTTTAAAGACTCCCTTTGTGCTTCACATGATAATAGCCACTCCCCCTAAGTAACAAAGATTTAAAAGGGCAATACAAACTGTGATGTCAATGACAAAATGTTAAATAAATACATGTTAATAGATATAAAAAATATAAAAAATATATAAAAAAGATCATCCGCTTCACAATTTGTAAAAGAGCAATGAATAAATATATAAATAAATATATAAATAAATAATCATCTGTTTAAAGCTCTCAGTTTTAAAAGGGAATTAATGGAGAGGGATTAATTTAAACCTGGTCAGTTGTTCGCATTTAATAACAACTGCCAGTATAATTCTCTCTTTTCTAGTAAGGCAGACCATGCACCTCCCCTGATATCCATTGTGACACCATCAATAACAAAAAAATTAAAAGTGTGGTCACTGTTCTCTGAGGTATGTTTGTACAAAGCATTTGTCTCTTTGCCTGTTCTTATTTCATACAAGTGTTCATATATTCTATTTTTAAATTTTCTATCAGCTTTTCCAATGTAAAAACAATCACATGGGTTACTGAGGGCACAATAAATAATACGTTCAGAGTTACAGTTATACTTATTTTTGATATGAATATTAGTGTTACTGATCATAAATACTGTTCTTTTCTTTATAAAGGGACAGTATCGATACATACCACACTTCAACATATGTCCATTCGAAAAATGATTCACAGCATGTCCTTTCTCGAAAAAATCTTTTAAATTTCTAACTTTTCTAAAAATAACAGTAGGTTGTTCATCAATATGTGTTCTGATACTTCAGTTATATGTTAGAATTGACTAATTTTTACTCAAAATGCGTTTAATATCAGGACTATCAATTGTGTATGTAGAAATGAATGAAGTATTATAATCTTTTCCTGTAAAAACAGAGTTTAGGGGTGCAACATTCACTCTGTGTGTGTTACATCCAATAAACCTCAGATAAAAGAGGTATATAAAAATTTCTATCTCTCTTATTTACTACCTCTAAAAGGACATTGTTAACAAGTCTCAACGGGTAGCCCCTCTTTAAAAACATATCTTTTAAAGTATCACATTTATCTAAAAAATCTTCTGAAAGTGATACCATACAAACTGTCCCTTAATAATAGCTTTTTTCTGTTTCTGAGGGTGGATGCTACTATAATGAAGTAATGAATTTGAATATGTGTCCTTTTGATATATTTTAGATATAAACCTACTATTCTGGTAATCCTTAATTAATTAAAATTCATTACTTCATTATAGTAGCATCCACCCTCAGAAACAGAAAAAAATCTATTATTAAGGGACAGTTTGTACAGGCTGCCCATATGGTATCACTTTCAGAAGATTTTTTAGATGAATGTGATATCTTAAAAGATATGTTTTTAAAGAGGGGCTACCCATTGAAACTTGTTAATGATGTCATTTTAGAGGTAGTAAATAAGAGAGAAAGAAATTTTTATATACCTCTTTTATCTGAGGTTTCATTGGATGTAACAGACACAGTGAATGTTGCACCCCTAAACTCTGTTTTTACAGGAAAAGATTATAATACTTTATTCATTTCTACGTACACAATTGATAGATCTGATATTAAACACATTTTGAGTAAAAATTGGTCAATTCTAACACATGACCGAAGTATCAGAACACATATAGATGAACAACCTACTGTTATTTTTAGAAAAGGTAGAAATTTAAAAAAAATTTTTGAGAAAGGACATGCTGTAAATCATTTTTCAAATGGACGTATGTTGAAGTGTGGTATGTGTCGATACTGTCCCTTTATAAAGGAAGGAACAGTATTTATGATCAATAACACTAAGATTCATATCAAAAATAAGTATAACTGTAACTCTGAACGTATTATTTATTGTGTCCTCGGTAACCTATGTGATTGTTTTTACATTGGAAAAACTGACAGAAAATTTAAAAATAGAATATATGAACATTTGTATGAAATAAGAACAGGCAAAGAGACAAATGCTTTGTATAAACATACCTCAGAGAACAGTGACCACACTTTTAATTTTTTTGTTATTGATGGTGTCACGATGGATATCAGGGGAGGTGCATGGTCTGCCTTACTAGAAAAGAGAGAGTTATACTGGCAGTTGTTATTAAATGCGAACTGGCCAGGTTTAAATAAATCCCTCTCCATTAATTCCCATTTAAAATTGAGAGCTTTAAACAGATGATTATTTATTTATATATTTATTTATATATTTATTCATTGCTCTTTTAAAAATTTGTGAAGTAGATGATCTTTTTTATATATTTTTTATATTTTTTATTTTTTATATCTATTAACATGTATTTATTTAACATTTTGTCATTGACATCACATTTTGTATTGCCCTTTGCACTTAGGGGGGAGAGGTTACTATCATGTGAAGCACAAAGGGATTCTTTAAAATGTGTTCTGTGTTTGATTTTAATTTGTCTGATGAAGTTCTTTTGTTGAGTACGAAAGCACTTACCAGCTTTCTATTGTCTTACAATAAACTTTTTTGCTTTACTTTGTGCACTACCGGCATTTTTTACAGCATCACTATACCAGTGATTTTATTGTGGAGTATTTGGTTCGCACACTTCTGCAGTTTGGTCAGTAGTTTCTTTCTCTCTTTTGGTGCTTACTGTTTGTCATGGCAGATGTGGAAGATACCATCAACTCCAACGAACCTCCTGTTAAAAGTACTGATTTCAGTACCTTACAACGTGCTGTAGCAGATTTAACTAACATTGTTTTGTCTCTTTCTCACAAAGTGGATTCCCTGACTGCCAAGCCCCCAAATGAGGTAAAATGCTCTGCAACTATGTTGGAAGGAGGAGCAATGGCGTCTTCCAACTCACAGAGCTCCTTGAACCATCTTTCTAGCTTGAAAACTTGTACTGCTGGAGCATCTGGTCTTAGCAATGTTAATTGTCTTCTACTCTTATGCCTAATTTAGCTACGAGTCCCACAAGCTCTATTCCTTGTAGGCAACGAACTGCTGACATTTTTCTGGTACACAAGGCTTGAATACAGTACCACAGTTAAAAGACTGGATTTCTGCCATTATTTCCCTACAAAATGGACAAGTAAACCAAAATGAGACTGGTAATAAAAGCTTACATTTACTTTTAGAATAGTTTGAACATTATTTATCTAAGCTAAAACGTTTACAAATGGACAATGCTTATTTTATGGAATGTCTCAAACGAAAAAATTGTACCTAAAGGGTTACGAATGTGAAGGTATCCTAGTGGCGTAAAATCTGATTCTGATTTTTTTCTTGAATTAACTGCGTTATTTGATAAACATGGCTTTGACTATATGAAATTGATTGTATTTAACAATCAAAAAATTATTAATGAATTAATGGACAGAGCTACTGAACTGGATATAGTAATTTCTACACACAGACAGTATGCAGATTTTAGATGTGAGCATTTTAGAATTTTTAAAAGTATAGATGATTTGAGTAACAATATAAAATACCGTAAGATGAAAAAGTTAAACAGGGACAAAATGGAGTATAGTAAGGGCATTGCATACACTAAACCCCCACCATCCCAGGAATGGGGTAACAAATATAATGTATCTGAAAATGGGATGGTAAATACTAAGGATGTTCCCCAGATCCATTTTTCACACGACCAAGATGATGATGAATATTTTTTAGATGAGAAAGAATACCCCCCCTTTAAGACGTTCAGAACATCTGAAAAACAAGACCCCCCAAGTGAACAACTTGAGGGGGGTGAATTATGTAGCCCATCCCCACAACAACAACCAATGGAACAGAGGGAGGGGGGGTTGAACAACCACAAGGATGGAGGGAACTTCCGCAACAGGAAATGGTTGAACAGGAAATAAGTTTTATGCTGAACAATACAGTCATTGATGATATACAAGTAGTTGGTAGTGGAGACCATTTTTTACCCACTTGCTGTATTTTAACTAACAGTATGGGTGATTTTAAAGTTTATAATTTTTCAAACCTTGAATTTAATAAAGAACAATGTGATGTTTTTTCTAAAGGGTTTACTTATGTCCCATGGCAATGTAGTAACATATCACAAACATTGATGGACCTGAAATTGTATACCTGTAAAATAAATTTTAAGGTTTTATTTCAGAATTCCTTCCCTATTCAACCCACCAGCTCATTATCTATATCTACCACATATAACCCCCCCTTGCACCCTATGATCACCCTATTTGAGAAAATATGTGAATTAGATATTAGGAGTGCACTTTCCACCTATTGTAATGGGGAGGTTTACAATATCCAAGAAGGTATTCTTAAAAAAAAATTAATGGATTACTTGACACAATCAGAATTATGAAACCCGATAAGGGTGGGGGGTTGCTGTTATGAACCTGGATGACTATAATAGAAAAATGTTGTTCATATTGGAAGGAAAAGCATACAGAAGATCATCCATCAGTGAGGTAAATGGTGCCTATTCAAAAATTAAAAATGAATTACAGGACCTATTTATTGATGGTTTTATTGATATGGACGTTTTGAATTATTTGACTATGTATCCTAAACTAGCAGTAATATTTGGTCTCCCGAAACTACATAAGAACATATCACAACCACCCATGCGACCCATAGTTGGCTCTAAGGGGTCAATTATGCAACCCCTGGCAAAATACTTAGATTTTAAGTTAAAGAAATGTGTGCAAGAGTCACATATATGTAAAGACTCATGGAGCTTCTTAAAAGATATTAATCACATACCCTTTGAAGGCTACTATATGTTAGTAACAGTTGATATAAAGGATCTTTACTCAGTAATTACCCACCAAGAGGGGTTGGAATGGTTTAATTAATTTTTATATAAAAAGAAAATAAACCATTTTGATGTAATAATGTATACCCAGTTGATGGAGACGATCCTTAAGAACAATTTTATTTTATTTAATAAGGAGATTTTTTTACAACAAGAAGGGGTAGCTATGGGTTCTGCGTGTGATGGTCTTTATGCTAACATAGTAGTTTTACAGTGGGAGAAGAAATATTTGTTTCCTTCTGACTTTTACAAGCATGTTAAATATTATACAGGATTCCTGGAAGACCTTGTTATTTTATGGGATGGTCCCTATGCCCTTATTAGTGATTTTATTACATATTTAGATTCCACCACTTCATTTTTAAGATTTCCATATTCATTTAACTTACATTAGATAGCCTTCCTTGATATTAAATTAATTAAGGATTACCAGAATAGTAAGTTTATATCTAAAATATATCAAAATGACACAAATTCAAATTCATTACCTCATTATAGTAGCATCCACCCTCAGAAACAGAAAAAAGCTATTATTAAGGGACAGTTTGTATGGTATCACTTTCAAAAGATTTTTTAGATGAATGTGATACCTTAAAAGATATGTTTTTAAAGAGGGGGCTACCCGTTGAGACTTGTTAACAATGTCCTTTTAGAGGTAGTAAATAAGAGAGAAAGACATTTTTATATACCTCTTTTATCTGAGGTTTCATTGGATGTAACAGACACAGTGAATGTTGCACCCCTAAACTCTGTTTTTACAGGAAAAGATTATAATACTTCATTCATTTCTACATACACAATTGATAGACCTGATATTAAACACATTTTGAGTAAAAATTGGTCAATTCTAACACATGACCGAAGTATCAGAACACATATAGATGAACAGCCTACTGTTATTTTTAGAAAAGGTAGAAATTAAAAAAAAATTTTTGAGAAAGGACATGCTGTAAATCATTTTTCAAATGGACATATGTTGAAGTGTGGTATGTGTCGATACTGTCCCTTTATAAAGGAAGGAACAGTATTTATGATCAATAACACTAAGATTCATATAAAAATAAGTATAACTGTAACTCTGAACGTATTATTTATTGTGCTCTCTATAACCTATGTGATTGTTTTTACACTGGAAAAACTGATAGAAAATTTAAAAATAGAATATATGAACATTTGTATGAAATAAGAACAGGCAAAGAGACAAATGCTTTGTACAAACATACCTCAGAGAACAGTGACCACACTTTTAATTTTTTTGTTATTGATGGTGTCACAATGGATATCAGGGGAGGTGCATGGTCTGCCTTACTAGAAAAAAGAGAATTATACTGGCAATTGTTATTAAATGTGAACAACTGGCCAGGTTTAAATGAATCCCTCTTCATTAATTCTCTTTTAAAATTGAGAGCTTTAAACAGATGATTATTTATTTATATATTTATATATTTATTTATATATTTTTTCATTGCTCTTTTAAAAAATTGTGAAATGGATGATCTTTTTTATATATTTTTTTATATTTTTTATATCTATTAACATGTATTTATTTAACATTTTGTCATTGACATCACATTTTGTACTGCCCATTTAAATCTTTGTTACTTAGGGGAGTGGCTATTATCATGTGAAGCACAAAAGTAGTCTTTAAAATGTGTTCTGTGTTTGATTTTAATTTGTCTGATGAAGTTCTTTTGTTGGGAACGAAAGCGCTTACCAGCTTTCTATTGTCTTACAATAAACTTTTTTGCTTTACCTTGTGGACTACCAGCATTTTCTACAGCATCACTATACCAGTGGTTTTATTGTGGAGTATATATATATATATATATATATATATATATATATATATATATATATATATATATATATATTGCATTCAATAGCTTTAATACCTGAAAAACTTGTAAAGAAAATGAAAAAATATTAACTTCATTGTTATGGTATCCTAAAAAGCCAAGAATTGCTTATAGAAATCATATATGATTATGAGAATATGGTGGTATTAGCTTCCCAGATGTATAATCTTATTTTTTTTACAGATTAACTCTATTATACTCTGGGTAGACTCAATTTATACTAGTCCATGGAAAACCATTCAGGAGCAGATTATACTAAATTCAAATATGATAAATTAGAAATATGAAACAATCCTTTCATCTGGTTAATAAAAATTACATTAGAAGGAAATTCATTTCTGTCTTTAGACTCTACACATATGAAAACAATTCTTAAAATAGTTAAGAATTATAAAATCCAACAGGTGCCAGAAGTAAGAGGTTCACACCATAAAAAATGGTTTATTGCATAAACCCACAAACAAGTCATTGCCTGTTGGATTTAATAGTTTGTATTTTATTTGTTTGGTTACAGTTAAGAACTATGTTTTTAAAATTCCATTAATATCAAAATGGAAATTTGTGTGCTTTCCCATTGCACACACCTCTAGAATTAAGGAAACATAACACTGTTAAAATGAATTTGTTAAAAAAGGAATGTATTAGCATTTTGGTCTGATTGCTTTTAAAAAGCAATGGTTAAGTTGCAAGAATTCTTAGTGAAGGATTATAAGTTGGGTGAATCTGTTAACTATTTAATATTATCCATAATTAAGAAATTAAATGAATTTGCAGATAATGTGAATGAAGATGAACAGAACACTACCCCCCATTATCTGAATATATGAATCTTGTCATCAAATGTAAATTAACCTACAAAGGAAGCTTGTCTAAGTTATATGAGCTAATTATAGACAATACTAATAATAATAATAATTATTTTGATGTAAAATTCTGGAACATTTTAGATAGTAGTGGATTGAATAACTTTGTTACTTTAATCAGTTAGTCAAACGTCTTCAAGTTTGCACTTGGAAGCTTTTACATGAAAATATATACATAGAATACTTGTTACTCCTTATAAAATCTCTAAGTTTAGTAAAATGACTTCTTCAGTTTGTTAGAGATGTACAGTAGAGAGTCTATTATCTGATTGTTGATTACCCAAAACGTCAATTATCCAAACGCAGCCTTCCAAAGTTTTTGGGTGGGAAAAATCTTAAAGTCTAAATGGGTAAACATTATACATGTTTGCTTGTGAATTTTTTTTTTTTTTTTTTTTTTTGAGCTTGTAGCCCACTCGTGTGAAAAATATTCTTTATTGTCCCTGGAATTGCTGAATGGTTGAAAAGTGTGTTCCTTGCATGAAGAAAAAACAAGATTTTAGAAGTTTTTTATCTGGTTTAATGTATGTTTGGCTTTCCGAACAGTTTGGTTAACAGAACTACCTTAGGTCCCAATTAGTTCAAATAATTGACTCTCTACTGTGAAAAAGATGCAAAAGCTGATTGGACACACATGTTTCTGGATTGTGAAAAATTAAATGTATATTGGGAAGAGATAAGTATGTTTTTTTAAGGGAATCAATAAAAAACAAGTGAAACATGTTCACAAAGAATCCAAAACAGATCTACTGGCTATAGATAGATAGATATATGGCTGTATATAGTCAGATAAACTAATCCTTACAAATAAACAAACACAGTCCAATATAAATATCAGTGAACTGCACAGGAAATATTGCTCAAAATAAATGGACAAAGGACATAGAAATAAATCTATTGTAAACATGATAATGGTAATAAAAACTTTAATATACAAGACAGGGTCTTTCTGTAGCTGTTCTAAGAAGAAAAACATAAAATGTCCATTATAACAAGACCTAAGATGTTTTGCTAAAGCATTTTCAGAAATATAAATATCAATGAACTACACACTAAATATTGCTCAAAACAAATGGATGAAGGACCATAGAAATAAGTCCACTATAAACATGATAATGGTAATAAAACTTTAATATAAAAGACAGTTAAGTACTTACATCCAAAAGACATAAAGACTTATCAGAACTGAATTACTACAAGGTGCTGAAATGTTTATATTGCTCACCAAAAAAAAATCCATTGGTTAATGGATCAATTAAGCCATAATTAGTAGACCGGTACTTAATGAAATACTTAAACAAATATGAATAAAAATACAAAAAATCATGAAGCAGAAACAAAACTTAAAAATCTTGTCCAGTATATATAGAGTGAATAAATATATGAAACACGTGATTTGAATTCATAACTTAGTAGACGTCATTTTAAGTACTGCTACAATGGATATTAAATCATTTAACCCTGACTAATTATTGGCTTCTAACAATAATTACAAGTACAGTTCCCTATACTCTAACATGTTTTCCCATTGACCTCTTCTAGGGTCTTTGGGTAGCTGTTCTAAGAAGAAAAACATAAAACATCCATTATAACAAGACCTAAGATGTTTTGCTAAAGCATTGGTTTACACATTTTTAGAAATATCTTAAATATGTTCATATATGCATTTCTTTGGAGCTCTCTCAGTTTTACCAAAATAGAATGAGGCGCAGATTTCATATATAGTGATATACACCACCCCACTATTTAAACAATTATGATAAAGGTGGATCCGTAATTGCTTATTCCTAGATACTAATAAAATTTCATCACAATTAGTGATGAAGGGACACTGTTTACAGGCAATACATTTATATATGCTAACTCTCAAGGAGTTGCACATCTTGTTCCTACTTATTTTGCTCTCATACATATTTATAAATTTCTACCTTTCTTATATATAAAATTAGGAGGATCTGAAAACATCTTCACTGTCATGGGCAATCACTTAAACATATTCCAGTGTTTAACTATGACCTCCCTAATGGTTTTAGAATCTCCACTGTATTCCAAACAAAATGCTTTAGCATAAGGTGTATTATTAGTACAGTTAGAAGATTAGCAGTCAGCCACCACCTTTTGTTGATTACTAAAAAGTATAATAATTTATAATGGGGCGGTATTTTTCCCCACTCTGAAATAACTTTAACCATTATCTACCAAATGAAAGAGTCTGGATAACCTCTTTGGAGAAACAAGTTCTTTATGAACTCACATTCATCCACAAAATCATCATATTGGGTAGTCATATGTGTTGCCCTTATAAATTGCCCTTTGATAATATTCCTTTTTTGATGAAAAGGATGCTCACTAGTAAAGTATAAATAGGAACTGGAGTACGTAGGTTTATGATGCACTCTAGAGGTAAACGTATTTAATTCTTTATTTTTAAGAATGTAAATATCTAAATATTGTAACTCTCTATCGTGGTTTTGATATGTGAATTTAAAAAATGTGGTAGCGCCCTCAATACAATCAATAAATTCCAACAAATCATTTTGTCTAGCAGTCCACAAAATGCAGAGGTTCATATAGCCTATCAAAAGATATATCTTTTGTTGAATGATTTGTTATTACAAGTGATAGATTTGTATATCTTTGAGTTTTTCTCCATCAAATACTTCAGTATTCCGGCAATTATTGGCATTCCTAAAGTCTACAACAGTGTCAATAACCCCCTTTGTTTAATATTAACTGACTGTGGTCCCAAAAACCTATCCCCTAGCAGTTTATATTGATAGAAAATGAAAACCATTTTTTTACCAACATACTCATATTCTTCAAAGAGAGGCATTTGAATTTAATGTGAATTCATGGAATTAGTGTTAAAAATAACTTTGTATTTTGTAAAGGAGACATTTTTAAGCAAAACAGTGGTGTAGCTATGTGGCAGCTTGTGCCTCCTTGTTTACCAACCTGGTAATGTGAGAGTGTTCAATCTCGCCTTTGTTCTTACACATGGGTTCGGAGCCAATCCTCGGCTCCGTGCCGGCCGACTGCAAGCTCTGCATCGAGAAGAAGCTCGAGGACATCTAATACCCACAATCCCCCTCTGCCTTTACCTCAGATCTAGTTTGCCGCTGCTGCATTCGCATCGCTGGAGGCTAGCTCGAGGGTTTTCAGATAAGATTTAACTTTCTTTTTGTTAAATTTTCAGGAGAACTTGTTCAAAAACACTAGTTACTGTATTTAGTGTATGGTGTGTGTGTAGAGAGAAATTCTCGGTACCGTTAACTTAGTTTAACTTCTTTTAACTGGTATAGAGTTTTTCGGGGCCTACCACCCCTACTTGGATTGACAAATGGACTGACATATTTACCGGATTTGACCCTTTTTTTCTCTGGATTGACTGTTACTGGACTTGACTTTTTTCTCTTACTACAAAATGTCTGAGAAAATGAAATCTGGATTTAAACGTTGCCAGTGTGGCCAAAAGATGTCGGTCACGGACAACCACAGTTCCTGTGTCTACTGCCTTGGCCCTCTCCACTTACAAGAGGACTGTTCTATTTGTCACTCTTTTAGTGGGAGGGTCATGACAGATAGGCGCAGGAAACTGATGGACAGAGGTTTGTTGAAACCCTCTTTCCAGGAGGCTCTGGATGCTTCAGACCAGGCATCCAAATCCTCGAAGGAATCGAAGACGTCGGAGCCCAAGTCATCAGCTCCGAGCTCTTCAGGTAAAGTTAGATCACCGGTTCCACAGACTTCGGGGCCGAGTGTTCAACTGTTGGCAGTTTCCGAGCCTCGAGTCTTGGAACCGGTGACGGAGCTCCCTCCACCGACTCTGTTGAGGTCGGCTCCGTCTTCGATCCCTTCGACTCGTTCTTCCAGGCCCCTCTCCGACACCGATGTGGACCGTGTGGTGCAGAAATTGATGGAGCATACGGCCTTATCCAAGCTTATCTCGGTCTCCTCTCAGTTGATGTCGAGACTTGAAGGCCTGCCACTATCTCCATCTGTTCCTCCTCCGAGACCTGTCCAGTCTTCGGAGCCGGAAGAAGCTGAACTGATGATTGTGGAGCCCTCGGTGCCAGAACCATCTTTTTCTCGGTCGGCACCATTCACCTCGACTCCATCCGATCCGGTACTGGAGTCTCGGGGCCGAAGATCCATCCTTGGTTCCGGGACCAAGAGTCGGACCGATGTTTCGGTTCCGACACTCCCTCTCGGAGCCTCGGCGCGGATCGACTCGGTTCCGTCCTCGGGGTCGGTGCCTTCGGTTCCTGTTTCGGGGATTCTTCCCATTTCTTCGGAACCGGGAGATACCTCGACTCGGGACCCGGGGGCCTTCGACCTCATGAGGAAGGTGTTGTCTACCCAGACAACCACATCAGCAGGAACAGTTTCTCCTCCCCACAAAGGACCGTTATCCTCCTCTGCACCCACGGCCACATCCAAGCGTCGAGCACCGGTGTCTCAGCCACCCCTAGAGGGTGCCCCCTCTTCCTCGGAGGCTTCTTTGGATGTTCCCCATGAAGAAGTCCCTAGGAAACGATTGTGTAAGAGGAGACACTTGGATTCTCCACAAGAATCTTTGACATCCGATACTGACTTGGATGAGTCAGAAGGGTCCCCTAAGTCACCTTCAGAAGATGTCTCCTTTTCTGACATCTTGGAGATCCTAAAACAGAGAGGTGACTGGCAATCCCTCCCCCCTTCTGAGGATGAGTCAGTTTTGCTGAAGGCATTTGGTGCTCGCCCTTCCTCCTCCTGGGTCACTCCGCCCTTCGATGAGTTAATGGAGTTGATTGCTCGAAGGGCGTGGGAGACACCTGACACGGTGGAACCAGTCCCTAGGAAGCCAAATAAGTACATTACGGCACCACAGGACAAGGCTTACCTCACCAAAGGAGTTCCAGTAGACGCCATGGTGGTGGCAGTGGCCACGAAAAAGGAGATGTCGGAATCTTCCTCATCTGTCCATCCACCTAACAAAGATTCTAGGACCATGGACAGATACGGGAAGCGCATTTTCAGTTCAGCGGCTTTCTATGCGTTCCCTGAACTATTTGACTCATTTTACACGCTTACAGAGGGATCTAGTCAAAGAGTTGGGAGATACCCTCCAGGGTACTACAGATGCTGCTGTTTCAGAGAAAGTTACAGCACATCTCAACACCCTTACATCCATTGTAAACTCGTCCATGAGGCTGATATCATACGCAGCCAAGGGATCGAGTAGGGCAGCGGCTTCAGCGATTGCTCTTCGTAGGCAATCCTGGATGCGCTTATGTTCGTTTGCGGAAGCCTTCAAGTCTTCCTTTACTAACGCCCCATTTGATGGAGCCACACTTTTGGCCCTAAAGTAAAGGAGACCCTTACCCGGTGTGAACAGGAGGGAAAGACTCTGTCTGCTGTCGGAGTCCGTTTTCCACCCTTCCAGACCGCACCCCAAAGGGCAACGTGGTGGGAAAATGTGGTTTCAAAACCCCAAGGATCTTTCCCAAACACACAGGGTGATGCCCCTCTAGAGGCAGAGGGGGGGGCAGAGGTGGAAGACGCCGCCCTGGCGGCAGAGGGGGTCCGCAAAACCAAGGTGACAGGGATAACCTCCCTGGCAAACTTTTCAGCACTCCTGAGAGGAGGCCCGACTGTCCTGCTCTGGAGGCAGTCGGGGTCGCTTAGCTTTATACCCTCAGGCCTGGCAAAACCTTTCTTCAGACAATTGGGTAAAAAGCGTTGTTACCAGAGGTTACAAAATCCCATTTCTATCCATACCCATTCCAAAGAGAAAACTCCCAGATGTACCACCCCATCTGCGAGACCCAGCAGCTACAGAAATTTCAAAGCTGCTAGAAAAAAGAGTCATCCAACCAGTCCCAGCGGACCAAATAGGATTCAGAACTTACTCAAGGTTCTTTTTAGTTCCAAAGAAAACAGGGGACTGGAGGCCGATTCTGGACCTAAGCCATCTCAACACCTTTGTCAAGAAGGAAAAGTTCCAAATGGTCACGCTTCAATCGATCCTTCCATTCTTACAGAAGGACGACTGGATGTGCTCGATAGATCTGAAGGACGCATACTACCACATCAAAATGGCCAGGGCGTCCAGGGATCATTTGCGCCCGGCTGGGAGCCAGTCACTATCAGTTTCGAGCCCTGCCCTTTGGTCTGACTACAGCCCCAGGGTCTTCACCAAATGCATGGCAGTGGTAGCGTCTCATCTGAGGCGCCTAGGATTCCAGGTGTTTCCGTATCTGGACGACTGGCTCCTGTCTGCCACCACCAGGCCAACTGATACAAGCCAGGGATTACACCTTACAACTTTGTACACACCTTGGAATTTCAGTAAATTTCGAAAAATCTTTACTACAGCCATCACAGCATATCTTATTCATAGGAGCGGAATTAGATACGCACCATTTAGTTCTAAAACTTCCTACAGAAAGAATAGTAGCACTTCAAATCAACATTTCTCTTCTGCTGTCGTCCAGAAAGTCCCCGCCGAAAATTGTTCTGAAAGTCTTGGGTCTCATGGCAGCTTCTCTCATTGCGATACCATTGGGAAGACTGCACATGAGAGTGCTACAATGGCTTCTGTTTGCACAATGGTCATTCCAACAACTTCCACTGACTCACGAAATATTGATAACGAAAACATGCAAATCACACCTAATGTGGTGGTTACAGACTTGCAACCTATCCAGCGGAAGACCATTTGTGCTACCCGCACGTCAGCGGCGATAACCACGGACGCTTCCCTGATAGGGTGGGGGCATCTTTC
Organism: Protopterus annectens; assembly: GCF_019279795.1. Taxonomy (NCBI): domain Eukaryota; kingdom Metazoa; phylum Chordata; order Ceratodontiformes; family Protopteridae; genus Protopterus; species Protopterus annectens. The sequence continues at coordinate 469,585,670 of NC_056727.1, forward strand.
AGGGACAGACAGTCCAAGGCGAATGGACCAATCTGGAGTACAATCTGCACATCAATGTTCTGGAGTTGAGGGCAGTGTTTTTGGCGTTGCAACACTTTGCTCCCCTTCTTCCTCCAGGGACCATTGCAGTTCAGACAGACAACATGTCCGTAGTCTGGTACATAAACAAGCAAGGGGGAACCAGGTCTTACCAACTATGCAGAGAGGCCATGAGAATTTGGCAATGGGCAGAGTCCACCGGTCACTTTCTGATCGCAACGCACATCCCGGGGTCATCCAACGTCATAGCCGACAGGCTGAGCAGGGCAATACTATTGCCTCATGAGTGGTCCCTCAAACAGACAGTTGCGAGAAGGATTTTTCACAAATGGGGCCAGCCTACCTGCGATCTGTTTGCGTCTCCAATGAACGCCAAATGCAGGAGCTACTTTGCCCTATTACCCCCTCCAGGGGAAGTCCCCAGGGACGCTGGTGCACGATTGGCCCCCGGGTCTCCTATATGCTTTTCCTCCATTTCCCCTGATTGCAAAGTTTCTACAGAAAGCCAACAACCTTCAGAGGACTATTATTCTCATTGCTCCGTTCTGGCCTCGTCAAATTTGGTTCCCCTTTCTATTGCATCACCGCATTCGGGGACCTTGGATGCTGGACCCAGAGCCAGATCTACTGACTCACTCGTCAGGAGTTCCTCACCCATCTCTAGAATCTCTCCATCTAGCAGCTTGGCTGCTCCGCTTCCCTTTCTAGCCAGGTCGGTTCCCCTTACATTGGCGGTTCAAGATATTTTAGTAGCTTCTCATAAAGTTTCCACTACAAAGACTTACACCAGTAAGTGGAAACGTTTTGTCTTTTGGGCGGAGTCACATCATTTGGACCCTGTTATAGCTCCGTTAAACAAGATTTTAGAGTTCTTGACTGAACTATTTCATGAAGGAGCTTCCCCGGCTACTTTAAGAGTACAGTTAGCTGCCATTTCTAACTATCATGTAGAGGAATGTGGTGCGCCTATTATGGCTCACAGACTTTGTAAAGCCTTTTTAAAAGGTTCTTTTCATATCAGACCACCAGTCAGAAGTCCGACATCACCGTGGAATTTGAACCTGTTGCTCTCTAAATTGATGTTGCCACCCTTTGAACCAGCCTCAAGTTGCACATTGAAATTTTTGTCATGGAAAACTTTATTTCTAGTGGCCATTACATCTGCTAGACGAGTGTCTGAGCTTCAGGCCCTTTCTGTCAAACATCCTTATTTAATATTTCATTCTGACAGAGTATCCCTACGCACTAATCCATCCTTTCTCCCCAAAGTTTGCTCTTCTAGTAATATTAATCAGTCCATTGAATTACCCACCTTCTTTAAGAACCACTCTAATAAATTGGAGTATATGTTGCACAAACTGGATGTCCATAGACAACTCAGATTTTATTTGGATAGAACAAAAGATCACAGGAAATCTGATCAACTATTTGTAGCTTTTGCTGACAGCAGAAAGGGTCTTGCAGTTACGAAACGAACTCTTTCTAAATGGCTAACTGACTGTATCACATATGTTTATGAGGCCTCTGATCAAACATTATCAGTAAAACCCAAAGGACATTCCACCAGATCAGTTTCTACATCTTTGGCTCACGCAGCTCGCTTACTACTAGACACTATTTGTGCGGCTGCTACTTGGGCTAAACCACATACATTTATCTCTCATTACAAAGTGAACAGGGTTTCTAGGGATAGGGCAACCTTTGGTTCCACTGTGCTCAAGAACGTTCTCCCTTGAGTTCCTCAGGATCATGGAGCTAGGGACGCTACCCATGTGTAAGAACAAAGGCGAGATTGAACACTCTCACATAAAGAAGTTATGTCCTTACCATAACGCTCCATGTGGAGTGTTCATCTCGCTTTGTTATTACACTCCCACCCCTCCCACCCTTAGGAAGAACATTCGATTTGGTGCCTGGTCTGGAGTATTCTCCTTCTGCTGTTGCGTTATTAGTGTTACTATCATACCCTTGGTATGTTTGTATATATGTACTTCTATGTATATAGTTTGGCATGTGTGCGTGCTTTATGTCTGGTTTGCTTGCAAACTAGATCTGAGGTAAAGGCAGAGGGGGATTGTGGGTATTAGATGTCCTCGAGCTTCTTCTCGATGCAGAGCTTGCAGTCGGCCGGCACGGAACCGAGGATTGGCTCCGAACCCATGTGTAATAACCAAGGCGAGATGAACACTCCACATGGAACGTTATGGTAAGGACATAACTTCTTTTTATATGTTTGGGAACAGAATTTTGTCAACTATCCCTTCTTTAAATTTTATTTATATACTAGATTTTTGGTAAACAACTGTGTTTTGTGGACTGGTGGTCAAGATGATTTGATGGAATTTATTGATTATATTGAGGACTGGCTGCTGGTGACTTCATAGGTTCATAGGTTCATAGGTAGGTACTAGGTTATCGGCCCAAGGGCCTACATAAGCCTAGCCAACAAGGTTCCCTGGCTTACGCCACCCAAGAAAGTTATTTTCCTGTGCCACTGTCGAGCAGAGACACAGAAGTGATCCCTGGGGTGTATTTCCTATTTCCCATCTACTCATCAAGATTTTTCTTCAAGAGTGCTAATGAAGAACTTTGCTTGACATAGATGGGTAGCCTGCTCCAGAGTATGGGAAGTCTCTGGGACAAGAATCTATCCTTCCAGCATGTCCTGTTTATTGTGGTGACAAGGTTTAGGTCCCTAGAGCGTGTAACTTGGAGGGATTGGGATTTCTTTAGGTGTAGCATGTCCAACAGCTCTGAGCTTGACATAGCTTTATATGTTAGGCAGAGATCACCTCGGAGTAGGCGATATGCTACGGAGTAAAGCTGGAGTTTTTTGAGGCAGTCAGTGTAGGGCATTTGCTTGAGGCCAGTAATCCTCTTTGTGAGGTACTTCTGTGGCCTTTCCAGCTGTTGCAGATGTCTTGTGAGGTACATTCCAAAAGAGGCATTGTACTCTATAATGGGTCTAATGAGTGACGAGTAGAAGGGAACAATGACCTCTTTTTTCCTGGATGAGAACCCTTTTATGATGAGGTGTGCCACGTAGAAGGACTTCCTGACTACTGTGGTGATGTGACTATCAAAGGAGAGACTACTGTCCACCTGGGTCCCAAGGTCTCTTATCGCACATTTGGTGTTAAGTAGATTGCTGCCTATGTGGTAGTTCATGGGTACAGAGTTTTTACCAAAGGGGATGGCACTGCACTTTTTGGCACTGAGCTTGAGGCCATGGCTCTGACACCAGGCATCTGTCTCAGCGAGGCCCTTCTGTAGGATATCCACATCATTTGGGGACTTGACTATGGCTCCTAGTTTGCAGTCATCTGCGAACTTCATTAGCCAGAGGCCTTCTGTGTTAGCCTGTACTTCAGAGAAATAGATACCAAACAGGAGATGTCCCAGGACGGAACCCTGTGGTACTCCACTTGTCACTGCTTTGAGGTCAGATTTGGAGTCTGCAACTTTTACAGTGTGGATTCTGTCAGTGAGCCAGTTGGCAACTCATCTTGTGATGTAGGGATTTATACGTAGTTTAGTGAGTTTAGCTGTAATTCCAGAATGGGGATGGTGTTGAAAGCCTTGGCGAGGTCAAGATAGGCTGTGTGAACCACCTTACCCTCATCTACGACTTTGGTGACTGCCTCAAAGAAGTCGATTAAGTTCAGGAGGCATGATCTGCCTTTCACAAACCTGAACTGGGTGGGATCCAGAGTTTGGAGGTTACCAATGTCTTTCTTTGTGAGTTCCATGATGATATGTTCCATGGCCTTGCAGACCAGGCTCATCAGGCTAATAGGTCGATAGTTCCCGGGATCAGTAGTGGCTCTCCCTTTGTGGAGTGGGATGGGCTGCAGGAGACAGCTGAGTGGGTGGGCCAACTAGAAAACAGTGGAGCCAACTAGAAAGGGGAGGAGCTGTGTTATTGTGGGATCAACCATGACCGGGCTTACCAATTTACATGAAAATAAGTACATACTGAATATTCTACCAACCAATACTAGCCTAATTGATCTTGACTACATGAAACTATTATGACTACACACAATGTAGTAAACATACACTGTACAGTGTGAAGTAATCTACATTCTGTACAATGCCAAATGAAAAGTAAGGAGATTTGGAGAGCTCACTGTAATATCTTAATTTATTATTCACAATTCAAGGTCACTCCAATGCCTAATGTGCCAGTAATTCTAACAGACAGTAAGATGATCTCAAAGTCCATACAATTTGCTGTTATAGTTACCACAGCTGGAATGAAGAGCACATTGCTACATGTATAATAAGGTTGATTTGAAGACTTATCTATGCAGTATGTTGCAAACAGTACTTTGTACTCTATTTCTTCACCTGAAGAGAAGCTGTGGTCTGGTCTGGAACACATCAGGTCATACTGGATGTGATTTTTCTTTCCTTTTTCTGGGCACACAAAAGGGACCATTTCAAGTTTCCCAAGGAAACACAGTATCCTCTGTATTCCAAAAAGCACATTGCTAAAGCATGTGTAGGTTGTTTTGAAGACTTTTGTCACAAAAAGAAATATTGCCAGCCCAGCTCACTGGAATTTTGTAAATAATTATATATCATTTTTCAATATTAATATGATTGCTATAGAAGTGTGACAGAAGGAGACAGTGCCAGCCCAGCTATCTGGAATTTTGTAAATAATTATATGTAAGTTGTGAATGTCAACATGATTCATATGATTGTGTTACAAATATATTAGAACTGTATGTTATGTGTATACCAAACTGCTGGTACAGAAGTGTGTGGGAAATGGGTTTATACAGTACTGAGCTTAAAGATGTATCCACAGTGTACCCTACTGGAATGGATCAGAAATGTGTATACATTATTATAGCTGTGTAAATGTATACATTTTTAACAGTGGGAACTGGCACATAGAAGGTTAACTTGCAAAACTTCAATAAAATAATTGAAATTAAGTTGTTTTATAACTGTGCCATAAAAGAAATGTTATCTTTCAGTTTCAGTGCAGCAATGAGACAGGATGTCTGAAACTAGGGAGCCTTCTGCATTGTCTTGTAAGTGTTTTATTGTTCTATGTCTTCTAGCATCTGCAAAGATCTGAGAGCTATGTATTTGTCACAGGGAGATGCTAAGTGCTAGCAGTTTCTAGCAATGGCTGTTAAGCGTGGAACTGAAGTCAGGTGACAAAAAGTGATGTCATGCTGCAAGTATCCCAGCAGTAATATTTGATATTAATTTAAGAATTCTCTGAGAGAGTGACTGTGCATTTTGTATTTTGTCTCTGACCTGGCAGCATCAGCTGGAAACATCCACTCACCACATCTGTCTTAACATGCTGTAAATTAACTAGGGTACAGTAATTCCTTTTAGATTCAGTAAGGAATATAGTAAAGATTAGTTTACATGTTTTCTGTATTTATTTGAGACTGTCCTGCAATGTTAAAAAGGCTCTCAGAAGTCACTCAGTCAGGATTTATTGTCCACAAACAACAAAAAACAAATAGACGACAATGGTTGAAAAAAACGGTACAAAATAGTACTAAGCGCTTTCACCCTCTAAAACATAGGGGCATCCTCAGAGTACTTCTAAAAGCCTATGCTTTCTCCATTACATATATTACCTCACTAAAAACATATTATTGGTTAAATAACATAAGATTTAAGCTTTAGAATACTTGCTATAGAAATGCAGGTTCATTTCCTGGTATCAATGGTCAAATTTCTATAGCAAGTATTCTAAAGCTTAAATCTTATGTTATTTAACCAATAATATGTTTTTAATCAAATGTATTTTAACATTATTTTTTATTTATTTTTTAGTTTTTACTATAAGTGACATTGCTTTTTATCTTACCCAAATGGATCACAGCCACACTTGTTTACATTTATTAATTCCTTGTAAATTAAACTTTTTAGTGACAAATCTAAGAAAAATATGCTTGTTTAACTATATGTATATATATTATTGTTATGACATATGTATATATATTTGAAAACCATATACACCATAGATTAAAGTAGGCAACAGATTAGTCTGTATAAACATGTGATTTATCTCAATGGATTGTTGTTTTATTAATTATTAATTTTTAAAGTTTGTCTGATTCTTTAGGTGTAGTGAGGTAATATATGTAATGAATTTTTTACTATATATAAACATTTTATACATGTATATTTCAAAAAGGTTCTTCAAGGCTATGTATTCATCTATTTATTTATTTAAATACTTAATTGTTTGAATTTAATTGCACAACCAATCAAAGAAGTTTAGTAATTGGTTATTTATTTAAATGGAGAAAGCATAGGCTTTTAGAAGTACTCTGAAGATGCCCCTATGTTTTAGAGGGTGAAAGCGCTTAGTACTATTTTGTACCGTTTTTTTCAACCATTGTCGTCTATTTGTTTTTTGTTGTTTGTGGACAATAAATCTTGACTGAGTGACTTCTGAGAGCCTTTTTATGATTTACAAGTATATCCAGTTACGTTTTCTTTGTCCTGCAATGTTGTTTTAAATATTTCCTGTGATTTTGAACTCTGAAGTTACTGTGATGATTTACTGAGTATTTTCTTGATCTTTTATTATTTATTATTAAATATATTTAAACCTATCTTTGTAGCTGATATTTGTGAGACATATTTAAGCTCTAACAGCACTTGCATATTTATTTGGTACCACTGTGCAGGCCACTCATAACAGCCTTGCCCTTGGTCAGACTACCATTTGGATTAATAGTAACATTACACAGTGGGATTGGACACCCTTTGTTAAGGGACTTAAAGTATCTGATAAAGGGTTTTGGTGGCAGTGATAACTACCTTATAGTCTGGGCAGAGGGGGAGGGCATAGCTAGTAGACCTGTGCCAGTCTTTCCCAGGTTTGTGTGTGTGTGTGTGTGTGTGTGTGTGTGTGTGTGTGTGTGTGTGTGTGTGTGTGTGTGTGTGTGTGTGTGTGTGTGTGTAAAACAAATCTCCAAGAGTATGTGCATCAGCTACTTGGGCAGGAACACAAAGCACTGGTTGGACAGAGAGAGTGTTGGAGGACTTGGCTTTGGACCCTGGCTAAGGACACAACTCTATAGCTGTGCCAGTGGGGAGTCTTATTGGGGATCTGGAGAAAGAGGGAGAAACCAGCTCCAGACTGACTGTGGTCTCTGTGTGCTCTTAAGGGAAATTATACTTTACTGTGTATGTATTTGTCATCCTCCCAGTGTGTACATCTCCCACTGCTGCCAGTGGTGAGGATTGAGGCTCCTTAATTACTGGGCCAGTGTTGGGGGATCACATATTAATTGGTGGGCAGTGGTGGGATATCCACATCAAATTATAATTGGTGGGCAGTGATGGGGTATCCACATCACATATTAATTGGTGGGCAGTGATGGGATATCCACATCACATGTTAATTGGTTTGCAGTGGTGGGATAGCCGCATATAGGATTCAGTGGTGTGGATATTGAATTCCTGTAGCCTGTAAACAGTGGTCACTAAGGAAGGCATTTGTACTCTCAATCAGCCACATAGTGAACATTCAGAGTTCCATATCACAATTGTTTTATTTATTTTTTTGTTAGCTTAATCAGGGAGAGCAGGCAAGGATGTCAGTAGAGGAGTGTGGCAAGCTGACAAGGAGCCAGTTGGCTGAGATTTCCCAGGCTAAAGGACTGGTGCATGCCAACCTGACTAAAGCAGAAATTATTGCAGCCTTGGGCATGGCTGCATCACAGACCAGCAATCAGAAGGACAACCAGACTAGCCTTGAAGATGTACAACTCTCAGAATATGGACAGTTCAACCTTTCCACAGAGGACTTAAAAATCCATCTGGAGTTAAAGAGTCTTGAACGGGAGGCCAAACGTTTGTAAATAGAAGCAGCAGAGAGACTGAAACATCTGGAAGTTGAGGAAAATGAGAAACTGAGATGTCTGGAGGCTGAGAAAAATGAGAAACTGCAACATCTGAAAGCTGAGGAGAATGAGAGGCAGAGGCAACATGAGAAGAAGATGTTGATTCTTCGACCAGGGTCATGGAGGTAATACGGAATGGAGTATCCAAACCCCAGAAGCAACAAAAGTCAGTACATTTCTTCCACAATTTAGAGAGGGGGATAATTTTGATAGCTTCATTCATATGTGTTGATTCTAAACTGTTTGCACTTTAAAAAGTTATTTTTGTTTAATTTAACTGTTAGGCTAACACACTCAAGTGCGCTAGCCATTTTATAGCATTTACTGTTTGCTACTGTATCTTTTTCTTCTGTCTCTGTAAAAAAAAAAAAAAAAAATCCTTATTTTCCCGCCTTACTGAACTAGAATAGTCCAGTCTTCAGATTTTGCTGATCTCTGGGCTTTGTCATAGTTCCTGTGCTATCCATATCCTTATTTGGATAAGAGGAAGCTTCTTTGTTCACCAGTGGGAGTGGGGAGCACTGAGCAACCTATTTGTCCCTAGAGGAGTGGTTCCAGCCCAGCAACTTGTAGTTTATTGGCCATTTTGGGTCAATTCCTGGCTCTTTTCAACCCCCTGCTATAAAGCCCGTTTTTGTGCGCTTTTGCACTTGTATACGACTCAGCACAGCTCCTCGTGGTGTCCTGCAGAGTTCTACAAGCAGCAGAGAGTGAAAGAGTGACTTTCCTTGATTTTTAAGTATTTTTTCTGGCTTTCGCTTTAATTACTGTATCTTGACTGCATTTCGCCTAAAAAACAGCTCTGCATATTGTTTATACTGTACCTGTGTTGATTCTAAACTGTTTGCACTTTAAAAAGTTATTTTTGTTTAATTTAACTGTTAGGCTAACACACTCAAGTGCGCTAGCCATTTTATAGCATTTATTGTTTGCTACTGTATCTTTTTCTTCTGTCTCTGTAAAAAAGAAAAAAATATATATATATCCTTGTTTTCCCGCCTTACTGAACTGAATAGTCCAGTCTTCAGATTTTGCTGATCTCTGGGCTTTGTCTTAGTTCCTGTGCTATCCATATCCTTATTTGGATAAGAGGAAGCTTCTTTGTTCACCAGTGGGAGTGGGGAGCACTGAGCAACCTATTTGTCCCTAGAGGAGTGGTTCCAGCCCAGCAACTTGTAGTTTATTGGCCATTTTGGGTCAATTACTGGCTCTTTTCAACCCCCTGCTATAAAGCCCGTTTTTGCACGCTTTTGCGTGATTTTGCGCGAAGTTGCTCACAGAGCAGCATCGGGCAGCCCTGGTTAATCAAGTTTAAACTATTTCTGGCTCTGTAAAGTCTGCTCTTCAATTTTTCCCTTAGAACTGCTCTACTTGCAATCTAAGCAGCCTATTCTCTATCTGAAAAGCTCAGCACTCTTAAACAAAAGAAAGTACTTCATTCACCTAAATTCCCTTGAGTACCCATTTCCATATAGGTCCTTTTCTGACTCAGTCACACAGCAGTCTTTTTTCACTATTCTAGCATGTCGAAGGGTCAGTTGCTGGCGTCCTCTCCTGTTCAGCTGGTGAATCTGGGAATCTTGAGGCAATGTTACAATTGCCTCATGTACACAGACAACCCTCTCCTCCTCCCAACAAATACAAATATATGTGAGAGATGCAACTATATAGCCAAACTGGAGGCTGAGCTCTCTCAACTCAGTACTGGCAAGACCAGTCAGGAGGAGAAGGTAACCACGCACACCACAAACCCAGTCTCACATAGAACTATCACAACTGCAAACCAAACACATAAACACACAAAAACATACTCGGAGGCGCTGATTAAAAATCTACCAAAACAACAGAGGCCTCCAAAGCAGACACCCAAGCAACCGCCACCTCAAGACATAGCACATGCAACACGTAGTTCACAAAGTCAGTGTGCTAAACAGTCACAGCCCTTAAGGCCAAACATCATGCCAGACACACTTGTAATAGGTGACTCCATAGTCAGACACACTGATGTCCCTCTCACCAGACTGAACAAGGAAAAGGTCACAGTAAGCTGCCTGTCGGGCGCTAGAATCCGCCACATAACACAAGCACTCAGGACACTCCACAGCAAGTACAAATATGACTCAGTCATTGTCCATGCCGGTGTGAACGACCTGAGACATACCTCCCTGGACTACATGAAAAGAGACATAGAGGAGCTCTCTGATTATGTAGCCCAGGCCGGTATGACCCTGACCCTGAGCAGCATCTTACCCTCACCAAGAATGATGCCACAGTAAAAAGACAAAATGATCAGTTTTAACAATTGGCTTAATTACTGGTGTCATTCTAAGGGGATCCATTGTCTGTCTGCTTGGGATGACATGCTTGACAAGCCACGCTGCTTCGCAAGGGATGGCTTGCACCTGTCACCCCTGGGCTTCCGGATATTGGCCAAGGCTCTTGCCACCCCCATAGTGCCTTTTTTAGGCAAGGCTCAAATGACAAACCTACCTCCCTAGAAAACACAAGTGGAAAAAAACTAAGGGTAATGCTGCTCAATGCCAGAAGTCTAAACCTCAAGATGCACGCTCTCGAAGCCCTCCTCAGCATGGAGAACATCGATGTCTGCACAGTGACTGAAACCTGGTTCAAGGCTCCTGAGAGCACCCCAGCACTATCAGGTTTTACCTCATATCATGCTTTCCGGCCCCAAAACTTGGACCGAACCTCAAACTAACCATAGGCAAAACTGCCCTACAGTTTGTAGCATGCTACAGACCACCCTCTCAAACTCAGGAACCCCACACAGCCTTCCTGAAGACACTGGAGAGTATGAATGTCTCTCCAAATACCATCATATTGGGAGACTTCAACTACCCAAACATAGACTAGGAACATTACTCAAGCCCCAACACCCTAGCCCAAAGGTTCCTACAATTTATAAACTCAAATGCGATGGAACAACTAGTCACCATCCCCACAAGAGGAGATAATATACTAGACCTGATCATCACAAACATGGGGACAAAATGCTCCACACCGGAAGTATATCCCTCATTGGTGAGATCAGACCATAAATTAATCTCACTGGAAATCCACATCCCGCCCCCACCCCATGCACAAAAGACCACAGTGAAGAAGTAATCAAAAGCCAACTTCACACTTCTTAAGACTGAAGTGGTATCCTTCAAGGCCCCTGGGCCAGTGGAAACCACAACCCACACTGCTGAATCCTTTACAAATGCCTTCTACGAGCACCTTCAAGAATGCATGGATCATGCAATCCCAAATAAAACCAAGACCCATTCCCCCAAAGGCAGGCGCCTGGTCTGGTGGACCTTAGCCATAAACAAACTTTACAAAAGGAGGAGGAAGCTACTACATGACAGAGCAAAATCCCTAAAAGGGAAGGCATCTCTGATCAGTACTAGCAAAAAACTAAGATCACTCATAAAATCATCCAAGGCCAACTTTGAGAGAAAAATCACAAAAGACACAAAAGACAATCGCAAGGCCTTCTTTAGCTATGTTAGAAACCTGGGTGGAAACTCCCAGATATGCTCAGAGTTAGTCCAAAATGACACAAAATACACTGAACCCACAGACATTGCCAACATTCTGGCAGACAGGTTCAGTGCAAATTTCTCCTCCCCATCCCCCCCAAAAGGAGAAATATCTATCCCAGCAGAGTGTAGCCTCCCTAACATCTCAGATGCCCAGGTGAGAGCCGCCCTCTCTAAAGCTAAAAACACAGCATCAATGGGACCGGACGGTGTCCCGGGATGTGTGCTACATGAACTCCAAGAGTAACTAAACCCACACATAAGGCTGCTGTTTAATCTTAGCCTTACTACAGGATACGTACCCAAAGAGTGGCATACAGCAACAGTGGTCCCACTCCACGAAGGTGGTGCTTCTACGGACCCTGGAAATTACCGCCCCATAAGCTTGACGAGCCTGGTCTGCAAAGCTATGGAGAGGATCATTATGGAACTCATAAACAAAGACATTGGGGACCTACAGACATTGGAGCCTACCCAATTTGGCTTTGTCAAGGGCAGATCCTGCCTTTTGAACTTGGTCAACTTTTTTGAAACAGTCACTAAGGCCATTGATGAGGGTAAGGCAGTTCACACAGCCTACCTTGACCTTGCAAAAACCTTCAACACAATACCCCACTCGGGCATCATAGACAAACTCACCAGCTTAAATGTAAACCCATATGTCACAAGATGGGTTGCAAACTGGCTCAAAGACAGAACCCACAGGGTCAGAGTTGCTGGAGCCATGTCAGACTCTAAGCCGGTCACAAGCAGTGTCCCACAGGGCTCAGTCCTGGGACCCCTCTTGTTCGGCATTTATTTTTCCGAGGTGCAGGCAAACATAGGAGGATCGTGGCTGACAAAGTTCGCAGATGACGGCAAACTGGGCACCATAATTGATACTCCAGCGGACACAAGCATCCTTCAGAGAGGTCTCATAGAAATGGATAATTGGTGCCAGAGCCATGGCCTTAAGCTGAACGCCAAGAAATGTATAGTCATACCCTTTGGGAAAAACAAGATACCCACAAATTACCACATAGGTGGTAATCCATTAAGTAAGGAAGAGGTAATCAGGGACCTAGGGACCCAAGTTGACAGTAACCTCTCATTTGACACTCACATTGCCAAAGTGGTTAGGAAGACCTTCTATATTGCCCACCTTATCATGAAGGGATTCACATCTAGATCAAGAGAGGTCATTGTGCCCCTGTACTCTTCTCTTATCAGGCCAGTGATTGAGTACAATGCCCCATTTGGGATGTATCTAAACTGACACCTGCAGCAGTTGGAAAGACCCCAAAAGTTCCTCACCAAGAGGATAAAGGGTCTCAAACATATGTCATATGCTGCCCGGCTGAAGAAACTCCAGCTCTATTCAGTCACATACCGCCTACTCAGAGGTGATCTGTGCCTGACGTACAAGGCCATGTCCAATCTGGAATTAATGGACATGCTCCACCTCAGAAAATCCAAATCCATCAAAGCCACGAGAGCAAGAGACTTGAACCTCAACACAGAAATAAATAGGATGTGCTGGAGGGACAGATTCATAACCCAGAGGCTCCCTACACTCTGGAACAGAATCCCAGTCCATGTTAGGCAGAGCCCCTCACTAACTCTATTCAAGAGAAATCTTGACGAGTGGATGGGAGATCGTAGGTTTACCCTGGGGGTCATCTCTGTGTCACTACTAGACAGAGGCACAGTAAACTAAACCCTAAATGGGCATAGTATTCTCATCCTAAGGGGTGGTGTAAGCCACACACACTCTGGCTAGGCTTATAAATGCCCTAGGGCAGATAGCCTAGTACGAACCTATGAACCTATGAACCTATGTTTGAAAAGGTATGTAAACAATATAATGTTGACCAAGGGCTCTGTGTATGGTTCCTGACCCCCTTACTCCATTGTAAAGTTGTAGCTGCTATTTCTAAATTGTCTGATACTGATTGCTTAAATTATAATACTGCTAAAAATGGTCTTTTAGAATGTTTCATGTTAACACCTGAAGCTTATAGGAAAAAGTTTTGTGAACATAAACGCAAGGCAGATGAAAGTGTATGTGAATATATTGTTGAACTAATCACTTATTTTCATAGGCGGGTGAGTGGATGTCAGGTCACCACTTTTGAAGGGATGACAGACCTTTTGGTAAGAGAACAATCCCTTAGCACTTTGCCTGAGGACATGAGAATCTGGTTGGCAGATAGGCAATGCAGTATTGCAGAAGGGAGACCTATACCTAGCAAGCAGGGCACCACTGCACAGGAAAAGGATACCCAGTGCTGTTCATGGGTCTAAAGGAACCCATGGTGGGCAGCCTAAACTGCCCCAACATAGTCCACTAGTAGCAGGGGAAGCCACTAGTCCAGGTACACATCCAGGACCAAGGGTTAAATACTTTAAATGCAACCAGTGGGGCCATGTAACATATAGATGTCCATGGAGGCAAAGTAGAGAACAAAATGTGGGAGAGCCAGTAAGTGGGAATGACAGAATGCCAGCAGTAAGTTGTCTCAAGACAACAAGGGTACCAAACTACCACAAGGGGTTATATCCTATCTTAGTAAATGGGAAAGGGGCCACTGCTAAGAGAGACACTGCCTCTGACCTAACCATTGTGAAGCCTGCAATGGTTAAAGAGGAGCACTACTTGCTTGGGCAGTCTACTCCAGTCAGAGCTTTAGCAGGGACCCCATTCCAAATACCTTTGACTAGGGTTCACCTTGACTGGGAGTGTGGAAAAAGAAGCCAGCAAGTAGGTGTGTTTAGGATATCCCTGCAGTTGTACTGATAGGGAATGATTTTGATACTGCAGTACCTTGTGTACACATGTAACATGCAGTCAGGCTTGGAGACAAGCATGTGGGTCTGGTAGCCTGGGGGATATCCACACAGACCACAGACTTGAAGCTAGGACTGGTGTGGTGGTTACTTCAGAGAGGGAGCTACCCTGTAGCAGTGAGACTGAAGGTGATCCACAGCTACCTGTGGATACTGATGTTTCCTTGGACAGAGTGCAAGGGCAAAGGTGAATAGTAGTATCCAGGCTGACAGTGAGGCACCACTGTCAGAGGATGCCAGGCTTCCTTTGGAAGGGGAGCTTGGAAGGGCTACTAAGAGAGAGTTGAGACAGGCTCAGCTCTCAGACTCTACATTACAAGGCCTGAGGGAGGTAGCCAGTGAGGCACCTGATTGTCAAGGGAATGGGGAATTGGTATACTGGGACAAAGGGTTACTGTACAGAGAGTGGAACCCTGAGAGAGGGCTAGAGGGTGAGAGACTACAGCAGTTGGTAGTGCCCAGAGCCTATCATCTGGTGCTTCTAGCCATACCCCATGGTATTTCCTTTGCAGGTCATATGGGCATAAAACATGCAAAGAGACAAATTATGCAGAACTTTTATTAGCCTGGGATTTCCAAAGATGTAACAGTGTACTGCAGGACCTGTGAGCAGTGCCAAAAGGTAGACAAGGCAGGAGACAAGGTGAAAGTTCCTTTGATGCCTTTGCCTGTGATTGATGAGATGTTTCAGAGGGTTGCTATGGATATTGTAGGGCCTCTGAGTACCCCATGTTCCACAGGGAAAAAGTATATCCTAGTGGTAGTAAATTATGCTGCCAGATACCCTGTGGCAGTGGCTCTGTCCTCCATTGAGGCAAGAAAGGTGGCAAATGCTTTGTTAGAGATTTTCAGCAGGGTAGGTTTCCCAAAAGAAATACTCACTGACAGAGGTGCCAGTTTTATATCAGACCTGATGGCTTGTCTGTGGAAGCACTGTGGGGTGAAGCACCTAAATACCACCCCATACCATGAGAGGTTAAACTCTACACTAATGACCATGGGCATTTGCAGACCAGTTTAAGAGGGAGTGGGACAAATATTTGCCCCATCTGTTGTTTGCTTACTGGGAGGTGTCCCAGGAATTCACAAGTTTTTTACCCTTTGAGTTGCTGTATGGGCATAGGGTGAGGGGACCTCTAGATTTGAATCGAGATGAGTGGAAGGGTGAGTGTGAATCCCACAAAGAGTCTGTTGTGGCATATGTCCTAAACTTCAGGACAAGGCTCAGGGAGATCATGGGCTTGGCCCAGGAGAACCTGGCAGAGACCAACAACAGAAAAAGGTCTGGTATAACAGGAATTCTCGAGCCAGAGAGTATGCTGTAGGGCAGCATGCAATGGTTCTCATTCCTGTCAGACACAACAAGCTGCAGGCAGCTTGGGAGGAGACCTTAAAAGTAGTAAGGAAGGTCAGTGATATTAACTACATGGTAGAACTGCTAGTCAGGAGGCAGGGGCATAAACTATACCATGCCATCATGATGAAACCTTACCATAATAGGGAGGCTCTGGTGCTAAGTATTTGCAGTGGAAGGCAGGAGGAGTCTGTAGGGAGCCAACCAGGCAAATCCCAAATTACTATGGTAGAGCCCAGGGTTGCAGGCATATGATAGGATAGTGCAACACTGTAATGGGGTCAGCAATGCCAAGGCAGCTGGAATCTCAAGACAGAGTGTGGGGTAGTGTATTCCCAGATAGGCTCACCCTGTCAGCAATATTTCTCAAGAGTCACTTGAAAAACTAGCTTGAGTCTTGGTGGGGGGAGAAATGTCACAAAAGGAAATATTGCGAGTCCAGCTTGCTGTAATTTTGTAAATAATTATGTGATTTGTGAATATTAATATAATTTATATAGAAGTGTGATGGAAGGAGACACTGCCAGCCCAGCTATCTAGAATTTTGTAAATAATTATATGTCAGTTATGAATGTCAACATGATTCATATGCTTGTGTTACAAATGTATTAGAACTGTATGTTATGTGTATATCAAACTGCTAGTATAGAAGTGTGAGAGAAAAGGGTTTGTACAGTACTGAGCTTAAAGATGTATCCACAGTATACCCTACAGGAAGGGAACAGAAATGTATATACACTATTGTAGCTATGTAAATGTATATATTTTAACAGTGGGAACTGGCATATAGAAGGTTAACTTGCAAAACTTCAGTAAAATAGTTGAATTTAAATTGTTTTATAACTGCACCGTAAAAGAGATGTTATCTTTCAGTTTCAGTGCAGCAAGGAGACAAGATGTCTAAAACTAGGGAACCTTCTGCATTGTCTTGTGGGTGTGTGTGTGTGTTTGTGTGTGTGTGTGTGTGTGTAAAACAAATCTCCAAGAGTGTGTGTGTCAGCTAGTTGGGTAGGGATACGAAGCACTGGTTGGACAGAGAGATTGTTGGAGGACTTGGCTTGGAACCCTGGCTAAGGACTCGTCTCTATAGCTGTGCCAGAAGAGAATCTTATTGGGGATCTGGAGAAAGTGAGACTGACTGTGGTCTATGTGCGCTCTTAAGGGAAATTGTACTTTACTGTGTGTGTACTTGTCATCCTCCCAGTGTGTACATCCCCCACTTTTGCCAGTGGTGAGGATTGAGACTCCTTGATTACTGGGCCAGTGTTGGGGCATCACAACTTGCTTAAGCAGAATACTGCAAACAGTAATTCTTACTCTGTTTCTGCACCTGAAGAGAAGCTGTGCTCTGGTCTGAAACACATCAGTTCATATTGGATTTTTTTTCCTTTTTTTGGACACACAAAATGGAGCATTTCAAGTTTCCCAAGCAAACACAATAGTCACGTGACCCTGGTTCCATATAAGTACATGTAGTATAGTACCACATAAGTGCATCTATTGTGTTCCTCTGTGTATTTCTCAGGTTTCTTACTTGTAGATAAAGTCCATTTGTCTCTCTTTATTTTGTGCAAACAAATCAACTGGTTGAAGTTTGTTATACTTCACATTAACTCCTTTCCTATGGAAATCATAGCCAATGCATTCATTCTTTCCTACCCCATTGTACTACAAAGAAACATTTTAATTCTTTTCATTGTTGAGAAACACCTTTCTGTCTCAGTAGTTGACAATGGTGTGGTGGCTATAATTAACAACACATTATAGATCTCTGAAAACACATTGGTTAATGAGTTGTCCACCAAGAATTTTAACATCTCGACCACACTGCCAATTGCTGCGATACACCACTCCAAGTTCTGTTCTAAGTTGTCCCCTCAACAGGAATGGATAGTTTTCTATTGTTGTTGTGAAGAGATTTCATGGAAACTCTTTTATGTATGTTGAAAAATTTTCATGCAGTATCAGCTGAGAAGCCTGAAGATCTCCAGTTTGTTCAAAGGAGGCTGAGAAGCCTGAAGATGCTCAGTTTGTTCAGATCATGATGTTGCTTGGAACTTTATGATATCACACATTTCCTTTGCAGCAATCGACAATGTGTCATGCAATGGTTGGGATCTTGATGGTCCTCATCTACATCTTGCCAGGATGTTCTCTGTCTGTAGGTACTGTTCTGCAATGCCGCCAGTATCTGACCTGACACTGTCAATCGCATTCAAAAATATATGTACATCCTTTTCAACTGTGGGTGCATCTGTGGTATGACATTCAAGTTGCCTGTAAAGAATGTCAACATGGGGCATTATACAATGGAAAATAGTCAGCCAAAACTTAAATTCATTACCTTCAAGTGTTCGCAGTAGCCCGCTTGCTTCCTGTACAGTTGCTGCAGCAGATGTAGGACACTTGTACAAATAATAAAAATACTCTGACAGCAAGTCCAAGTTTTCATACACTGTATTTACAGTACGGATATTAAAATTCCACTATGTTCCAGACATTCATGGCATTCGTCATACTATTGTATTGTCCAGATCAGCTTGTCTTTGAACTGAACTTGAGAAAAAGGCTGGAATTCCACCAAGAGTTAAAAAAATGCCCTTGCTTCAGTATTATGTAGTGTGGCTCTCTGCATTACTAGAGTAAGTTAATGGGCATAGCTGTGTACATAATAAGTATATTTAAGTTCCTGTCTTATGATGGCCTGGACTCCGTGCTGAACTCCACTCATGACAGATGCACCATCATAACAATGAGCAACCACTTTTGTGGGTGTGTGTGTAAAACAAATCTCCAAGAGTGTGCGTGTCAGCTACTTGGGCAGGGACACGAAGCACTGGTTGGACAGAGAGATTGTTGGAGGACTTGGCTTGGAACCCTGGCTAAGGACTCAACTCTATTGACAGCATAACAGAACACAATGGTAATTTGCCACAGCCCTGCAACATCAGTGTTTTCATCTGCAATTACTGCTACAAAATTTACAGTACAAATCTCTTTTGTATTTCTTCCCTTCATGATGTTGTTGGCATGCAGTCCAGAAGTTCATTCTGAATGTTTTTTGATGTTTCTTTAAAAACAGTTGAAGTTTTTATGTGTTCAGCCAACTTCCGGTCAATCCTGCAGATGAAGTCTACCAGTCTGCAGAAAATTCCATCACTCACTGAGTCTTCTGATTCATCATGGCCTCTTAAAGCTAGTTCTTCTTCACCACACAGCTTGATGTAGTCAATTATAAGTGATAGAAAGAGCATGACTGTTTTCTTCCACTTTCTTGTTGAGTCTTTCCAATGATAACTGGTATCCAGTACTTAACTGAGACCTAATATCCATACATCCCAACATTGCTAGACTCATTTGGTTGTCAAAATGTTTTGCAGCCTGTTCATGCTTTCTAGCCTTTTCTACCATTCTCTTCAGGTCATTCATACCCTTTGATGTCCAGGCATCGTCTCCACTGAACAATAACCATGGGAAGCAGTGTAAACTGTTTGTTTTCTCACACGCACAGATCCAGGTGTGCTTGTCATAGACTGAACTGCTGATGCTGTGTGTGTATGTTCTTGACCTACTTTTACCTTCAGACACCATCTTGAAATCAGGTGTGGGTCTTCCAATCCTCTTGATTCTTAACTTTTCATCAAAAGTCAAGTCTCTAATATTAATAGACTTTAGATAGGTCACTGTAACAGTCTGCTCACTCATTCTGGTATTGTGGTGGTTGTAACCCTGAAGTAAACATACTACAGAAATGATTAAGTGCCACAGTTGTTTATATTTCAAGTACAGCTTCATGAACAATACTCATTTCATTGACAGTCCCTCATGCCCATGACCTACCTAAAGTATCTGGCTTGGCCTTACCATGAATAAAAAAAAATGAATATTAATGCTTTTATTCATGCATTTTTGATCCACACACTGTCACTACTTGCATTCCATCATGCTTCTCCAAAATACACATTAGTCCTGCAAAGCCAGAATTAAAAGAATAAAACAGAGCCAGTCATTTCATTATCCACTATAGTTTCTGCTTTGGTTATTCCAGCATTAAAATAATACTACAATTGTGTTAGTTTAATTTTTGCTGCACAGAGACAATAGTTACAGCCTGTATGCTTACCCCCCATACACATTAGTCTTGCAAAGCTAGAATTACAACAGTAAATGGCCAGTCATTTCATTCTCACATTGACATAGCCCCCCCATCCCAATAGACTACCAAAGGTACGTGGTTTGAATCTATAGAGTTAAAGAAATGCAGGTGCATTACTGTTTTGCTTTCACATAAACATTAGCCAAAGGTCAGCACTTTTACTCACAGCAGTCTTACAAAGGCAGAATATAACAGTAAATAGTAGGGTCACTCATTTCATTTACAAACAGGCCCCTCATACCCATTACCTAACTAAAGAAGGTGGTTTGGCCTTCCCAGCATCAGTAATGTTTTCATTACTGCATTGAATTGATGCATGCAACTAGTCAGAGTTTACATTCTGCTTATTTCACCCAAATACGCATTAGTCATAGGTTCATAGGTTCATAGGTAGGTACTAGGCTATCTGCCCTAGGGCATTTATAAGACTAGCCAGAGTGTGTCGGCTTTCACCGCCCCATTGATTAATTAACTGATCCTCTGTCAAGCAGAGTCAATGAAGTGATCCCAGGGGTGTATTTTCTGTTACCCATCCACTCGCCAAGGTTTCTCTTGAAGAGTGTTAGTGAGGGGGCTCTGCCTAATGTAGTTTGGAATTTTGTTCCAAAGCATGGGAAGTCTCTGTGACAGGAATATATCCCTCCAGCATGTTCTACTTATTGTTGCGACAAGGTTTAGCTCACTAGAGCGCGTGGCTCGCAGTGACTTGGATTTCTTTAGGTGGAGCATGTCCATCAGTTCTGAGTTGGACAAGGCTTTGTAAGTCAGGCAGAGATCACATCTGAGTAAGCGATATGCCACTGAGTACAGCCGGAGTTTTTTCAGTCGGGCCGAATAGGACATATGTTTGAGGCCAGTAATCCTCTTGGTGAGGTATTTTATGGTCTCTCCCACTGTTGGAAGTGTCTTGTGAGGTACATCCCAAATGGGGCATTGTACTCTATGATGGGTCTGATGAGTGACAAGTAGAGGGGCACTATAACCTCTTTATTTCTAGATGCGAACCCTTTAGTAATTAGATGCAAAGTCAGAATTATTACACCAAAGTTACAGTGCCAAATCATTCATCCACAAACAGCCATCATTTCAATTGCTGACTTTCTGCTTTGACCCTGCCAGGATTAAAACAAAAATAGTAATGATTGCATTAATTTAGTCTGTTGCACAGAAACAGTAGTCACAGGCTTCTATGACAGCTGACTTTACCCAGATACACATTAATCTTGCAAAGCCTTAATTACAACAGTAAATAGCAAAGCCAGGCAACTCATTTACTTCAAAAAATCACCCCATTACCTAACTAAATTAGCTGCTTTTTACCTGTTAGGATTAAAGTAGAAGTAAAAGTAACAGTTGGGTTGCATACTTGCATTACTTTCATTTTGTTGACAGAAACATTAGTTACAGCTTATGTGTGTCAGCCAAATGCACATTTCATTTTATTTATTTTACTTTTGTTTACCCACGTTTCTGCAATTGGCTTTAGCTGAAAAAAACCCTTTTCACCATATATCCGCGGAAAAAAGCTCCAACATATTAGAAACATTTTTAAACAAACATTCAGTATACATGAACAGATATGAAATAACATTAATTAAAAATGACTTGTAAACTTGCTAATTATTTTACATTCATATTAAATAAGACAGAAAAGTATTACAGTTTTGCAAAGCTAGAATTATAACAGTAAACAGCAGAGCCATTTCTTCCATTCACACATAGCCCCAGTCTCCACTGACAGCCCTAACCATGGTATATGGCTTGATCTTATGAGGTTAAAAACAGAAACAATAACAACAACAAAAAAAAATGACACTGTCCTTAATGTAAGTATTCTTTTTGTCACATAAACAATACTCAGAGCTTGTGGTCGATCTTACTTCACTCAAATGCACATTACACTTGCAGTGCAAGCCAGAACTGCAGTCATTCCATCCGCACATAGGCACTGCCCCCATTCCAACTGCCTACCCAGAAATCTGCTTTGAGCCTACAAATTTTAAAATAATAAAAGTAAATGCCCATGGTTACATTATTGTATTTCTTTCACATCATATAGCCAAAAACTTGCACATAATCTTACTTCAGCTCCCTCATATCAAATTTGCTCATGCAAGAGTAGAGTTTGTTTCAACAACTAAACATTGACAAACAGTCCTAATTTACCTTGACTAACCCTGCAAAAAGATATTAGGCTAAAAAAAAAAAAACATGTCATTCACAACTGCCCCCAAGAACACACTGCATACATAGTATCTCCTTGACTCCTGCCAGGATAATATATTAAAAAAAAAAGAAAGAAAGAAAGTCAACAGCCCCCAAAACACACAGACCACTAATAACTAGCAGACTATGCCAGTGTAGTATATTAAAAAAATCAACAGCACCCAAAACACACAGACCACTAATAACTAGCAGACTATGCCAGTGTAGTATATTAAAAAAATCAGCAGCACCCAAAACACACAGACCACTAATAACTAGCAGACTATGCCAGTGTAGTATATTAAAAAAATCAACAGCACCCAAAACACACAGACCACTAATAACTAGCAGACTATGCCAGTGTAGTATATTAAAAAAATCAACAGCACCCGAAACACATTGCCTCCCTACTATCTGGTTAACCCTGTCAGGATAGTATATTAATAAAGAAAGTAATCAGCAGCCCCCAACAGACTACTGGTATCTGGTTGACCATACCAGTGTATTATATTAAAACAATCAATAGTTCCCAAAAAACATTGCTTCTCTAGTATCTGGTTAATTCTGCCAGGATAGCATATTAAAAAACAAAAGTCATCAGCAGCCCCCAAAACACACAGACCACTAGTATCTGGTTGACCATGCCAGTGTATTATATTAAAAATAAATCAACAGTCCCCAAACCACATTGCCTCCCTGCTAGTGTATTATATTTAAAAAATGGTCCTCAAAACACATTGCATCCCTAGTATATGGTTAACCCCTTCCAGGATATTTTATTTTAAAAAAGAGTAAGCAACAGCCCCCAAAACACACAGATCACTAGTATCTGTTTGAACATGTCATATTATATTAAGAAAAAATCAATAGTCCCCAAAACACTTTGCCTCCCTAGTATCTGATTAACCCTACCAGCATAGTATATTAAAACAAAAGAAAGTCATCAACATCCCCCAAAACAAACAGGCTACTAGTATATGTTTGACCATGGCAGTGTATTATATTAAAAAAAATCCTCAAAACACATTGCCTCCCTACTATCTGGTTAACCCTGCCAAGGGAGTATATAAAAAAAAACTCATCAACAGCCCCCAAAACTCGCAGACCACTAGTATGTGGTTGACCATGCCAGTATATTGTATTAAAAAAAAAATCAAAAACTCCCTAAATCACATTGTCTCCCTAGTATCTGGTTAACCCTGCCAGCATAGTATATTAAAAGAAAAGAAAGTCATCAACAGTCCCCAAAACACACACAGCTCTAGTATCTGGTTGCCCATGCCAATGTATTATAATTAAAAAAAAATCAACAGTCATCAAAACACATTGCCTCCCCAGTTTCTGGTTAACCTTGCCAGGATAGTATATTAAAAAAAGAAAGTGATCAACAGCCCCCAAAACTCTCAGTCTACTAGTACCTGGTTGGCCATGCCAGTGTATTATGTTAAAAAAATCAACAGTCCCCAAAATGCATTGCCTCCTAGTATCTGGTTTGCCTGCCAGGATAATATATTAAAAAAAAGTCATCAACAGCCCCCAAAACTCACAGACTGCTAGTATCTGGTTGACCATGCCAGTGTATTATATTAAAAAACAGTCCCCAAAACACATTGCCTCCCTAGAATCTGGGTAACCCTGTCAGGATAGTATATTAAGAAAAAAGTAAGTCATCAACAGCCCTCAAAACACACAAACCACTAGTATCTGCTTGACTATGCCAGTATATTATATTAACAAAAAACAGTACCCTGAAAACATTGCCACCCTAATATCTGGTTAACCCCACCAGGATAGTATAATAAAAATAGAAAGTCATCAACAACCACCATACACACAGACCACTAATATCTGGTTGACCACAATAATATATTATATTAAAAAAAAAATAAACAGTCACCAAAACACATTGCCTCCCTAGTATCTGGTTAACCCTGCCAGGATAGTATGTTTAAAAAAGAAAAAGTCATCAACAGCCCCCAAAATACACAGACCACTAGTGTCTGGTTGACCATGCCAATGTATTATATTAAAAAAAATCAACAGTCCCCAAACCACATCACCTCTCTAGTATCTGGTCAACTCTGCCCGGATAGTATATTAAAAAAAGAAAGTTATTATCAGCCCCCAATCACATACACTGCCTACTAGTATCTGGTTGACCATGTCAGGATAGTGCCAGAAAATCACAAACAGCCCCCAAAACAGCCAGCTCACTGCAGATTTTGCCTTCTACTGCTATCTGGTTGACCCTGCCAGACTCCTGGTCCAGGATGTTAGAAACAAAATTTATACAACTCCTACACCATTTAAACATCATCTGGTCAATCCTACCAGGAAATAATTAAATACATAAATTATCTGATCAACCCTGCCAGGAAAAAAAATACAGAAAGTATCTAGTTGACCCTGCCAGGAAAAAATGCATAAAGTATCTGGCTGGCCCTGCCAAAAAAAAACACTTGTTTTTTACAGAGTTGATTAAAAAAATCTTCCTTGCCAAGGAATCCTTTACTTATCTAACAAGTTATTCAGTGAATGTTTATCACACATTTAAATGATCCACTCATTTTTTACTCACTTCTCCATCATCCATCCATCTCTCTTGCTGTCTCCCTTGCAAATTAACTGTTAACTTAAAGTGCAGGAAGAGAACACGAGAGCAACAGGACTAATCAGCAACCATGTCACTTACTCAGATTATGTAATGTGGCTTCTGACTTAACAGTCCAATCGGATTTCAATTTACTGCAGTTAAAACATCAGTGACTTCTGAGTATCTTCATTAATGCCTGCAGGCGTCTTAATCCAAACTGTTTTTAAAACAGTTCGACAACAAGAAAAATAGTTTTTCTTTTCTTTTCTTTTTTTTTTAGCAAAACTCAAGCACGCATGCATGCTGCTCCGAGTTCTGCAAATCATCACATCTTCGACATTACACACTAGTTTGCAGTTCACACTGCTACTATTGTGTAAAAATATTTATTTTGTTTTCTTTTTATTTTATTTATTTTTATTTTACATTTGTTGACCGGGCTAGTCTAACTGGATACATGTCCATTTTCAGTAGAGGCCCGAGGAGAAAAGCTCAGAGAAAAGAACAGTTTATACAAAGAATACAAACAGCAAATAGATAACTATACATTCATAAAACATTTTTATAACTATACATTCATAAAAACATTTTGATAACTATACATTCATAAAAACATTTTTATAACTATACATTCATAAAACATTTTTATAACTATACATTCATAAAAACATTTTTATAACTATACATTCATAAAAACATTTTTATAACTATACATTCATAAAACATTTTTATAACTATACATTCATAAAAACATTTTTATAACTATACATTCATAAAAACATTTTTATAACTATACATTCATAAAAACATTTGTGGGATGGTGTAAGATCTTGTGGATAAAGGTGAGTTGCTGGAAGAGAAGCTGATTTTGTATTTCCAGCCAACCTAGTAGTTTTAGATTTTGGCAGTGGTGGGTTCTAAACGGGGCACCTGTGGCAAATCTGGCTATGTGGTTGTAAGAAGTTGCCAGTTTATTTAAATTGCTTTTGGTTAGGTTTGTATGAATGGGGGAGGTGTAGAGAAGGGTAGAAATCAGATGAATTTGAGCAATAGTAATCTTGGCTGAGGCTGTGAGAAATGGCTTGAGTCTATAAAGGAAACCAAGTTTTCTATTAACAGATTTAATAGTTAGGTTAATGTGTGTGTCAAAGTTGAGATTATTATCTATTGTTATACCTAGGAGTTTAGTGGTAGTGTCGGGAGTGATTACAGTACCATTATTAGATGTAAGTAAGAGACTGAGTGGAGGGTTCTTCTGTGTGGGCGTAAACAGTAGTAGTTTTGTTTTTTTTGGGTTCAAGAGGAGACACCATTGGTGGAACCATTTTTCCACTAAGGTGAATACTGTTTGTGTCTTGTTTTGGAGTTCAGTTGGAGAGGAAGCAGCACAGATTAGCATTGAATCGTCAGCATATTGTATGCAGGTAGTTTGGGGAAGGGGAAGGGAGGTTTTCAGATCATTAATGAAAATACTAAAGGGAGGTTTTCAGATCATTAATGAAAATACTAAAGAGGAGTGGACCCAGAATAGATCCTTTCGGGACTCCAAGAGTGATTGGGAGCTGGGAGGATAAGTTGTTCTGCCAGACCACTGCTTGATGTCTATTTTCAAGGTATGAATGGAACCATTTTACTGCTTGAGTATCAATTGAAAGAGATTTGAGTATATTAGTTAGTAATTGGTGGTTCACCATATCAAAGGCTTTGGAGAGGTCTATAAAGAGAGCTGAAGAGAGCAAGTTACTATTTCTATTTTTATTAATGCAGTCAGTAAAGGATAGGAGTGCAGTGGTAGTACTGTGGAAAGGCCTGAAACCGTGTTGGCAGTCCACTAATAGTTTTTTTTCAAGGAGATGATGGATAGCTGAAGGTGAATACATCTCTCCATAACTTTTGTAGGAGTGAGAGGAGGGCTATTGGGCAGAAGTTTGAGAGTTCATTTGAGTTACCTCCCTTATGCAAGGGGATAATATGTGGGATTTTCCAGAGAGAAGGGATGTAGGATTCAGTAATGGTTCTATTTATTAGGATGGAGATTGGATAGGCTAGTACTCCTGCTGCAATTTGAAGGTATTCAGCTGGGAGGAGGTCAGCTGATGGTCTGCATGGTTTTAATTTAAGAAGTAGAGTGTGAATGAGGGATGTGGGAATGGGCTTGAGATGAAAAGTTTGGGGTAGATTGGTCAGTGGAGGAGATTCTGTGGTGGTGACAGGTGGTAAGGTGTTAGCTAGGCATTGGATGGTTTCCAAGAGAAATTTATTAAAAGTGTCAGCAATTTGGTTGGTAGGGCTTTGAGTTAGGTTAGAGGGGGTAGGAGTTTTAGAGTGACCTGGGTGAAGCAGTTTTTTGATTCCTGACCAGAACTTGTGTGGGTTTTGCTGTTGGGTTTGTTGAAGTTTGAGGTAGTAGTTTTTTTTTTTGTTTTGTCAAGGACTATAGATCTTTTTGGGGCATTTCAAAGCTGTCTAAAGTTTAGGTGATCTATTGGGTTTTTTGTTTTCCTCCATTTGGACCAGATTTTATTTCTCAGTCTAATGCTGTGCCTAGTCTCATTAGAGAGCCAGGGAGAAGGTTTGTTTTTAGTTCTGACAGTGCATGAGTGAGCATGGTTATCGAGGATTTGCAGAAATTTACTGTTAAAGAAAGAGACTGCTTCATCAAGAGGTAAGCATTTTAGGGGTGACCAGTTGCATGCTTTGAGCTCTGCTTGGAACTTTACTGGGTTGAAATTTTTTTTGTTACGGGTTGTTCTAAATGTTGTTTCATTGTGAATGGTGGTCTTTTTTCTAGCTATGAAGGTAAGAGAGTGGTCACTAATTTAATCGGGAAGTATGCCAGTTTTGTAACTGAGGGGGTCGCTGTTAACTAGTATCCAATCTAAGGTAGTTTGTTTCTTGCTAGGTTTGTGGGTCCTGGTAGGGAATGTAATGGTTTGGAGAAAGCCAAATAGGTTTATATGAGTCGTAGGTTTGGGAAAGGTACAGCCATTCCAGTCAATACTAAAATCACCAAGGAGTATGGTTTCTTGTGGGAGGGTCATTGAAAGCCAGCTAAGGGTATTTTAAAGTGTATTTATATTATTTCCTGGGGGGATATATGAGCACATAATGTATATGGATTTATTAGCATTTATTTGGAGCTTAGAGGTTAAAATCCCAAGATTTATAGGTGATGGTGGATGAATATCTATCGAGGTGACCTTCAATTCAGATTTAAACAGTAACAACACCCCCACCACCCTTTTTATTTAGATGGTCAAGTCTAAGTATGTTATACCCTGGTGGAATTATATCGTTATCTTTAGTTATGGGTTTGAACCAAGTTTCCATTAGGCATAAGATGTCAAAGGAATAGTGTATAATAGGGCATGAAGTTGTGTAATTTTATTGTTTAAGCTATGTATGTTAAGGTGGCTATAAAGAGAGAGTTTGGGCTTTTAGTGTGGTTATTAGAAGAGGAAATATTAGCTGATGAGGAATCAGTAGTGTTAGTATAAGGACCTGGGTTTGGATGAATGTCACCATGTTGGAGTAGACCTAGTTGAACATTATGTTTAAGTTTGAAGAGTTTAAGGAACATAGGGTATTCTTTTTTGACTTGGAAATATTTAGTATGGGATAGTCAGTGAAACTGTGGAAGAAGGTAGGAAGATGAGGATGTTATATTAATATGGGTATGAGAAGCTGTAGAAGAGAATGGGCTTGTTTGCCTTGTAGGGTGTTGAAATCTAGTAAGGCTTAGGGATTCATAGCAGGTTAGGCTGTAAGAAATTAGCAGAGAGGTAAGACATATAGACCAGAGGAGAACTTTCAAGTATATTGGCCTGCTGGGGCTAGTCATTGTGAGGTGCATATGAAAGGTTAAACAAGTCAATTGGGATGTAGAGTAGGCCAGTGAAGGGGTGGAGCTGCTGAGGGGAAATTAGGTTGGGGAAGGGAAAAACAGGAGTTAACTATTTAATTGGTTAATGAGATGTTGTGGGTTATTGGTTGGAGGTGTGGCTATGGAGGTATAAGGTCAAGTGGTCTGGGGTGGGTGAGATTTGGGGGGAGGGTAGGGGAGCAGAGTAAGCCTGCAGGGTGAATGGAGTGGGTAGAGCCAAAGGAGATGAAAGAAGCTAACAAGAAACAATCAGCAAAAAATTGACAAAATTGGGGGGCTGCAGCCCAGCAGTCCAATACCACAAGCCACCCAGATATTGAGAGTACTACCACACTTTTTAAATTCACATACCAAATGCATCATAGAGAGCTACAACATTTAGATATTTCCATTCTTAAAAATCAAGAATTAAATAAATTTACCTCAAGTGTATCATAAACCTACTTACTCCAATTCTTATTTATACTTTACTAGTGAGCATCCTTTCTATCAAAAAAGGAATATTATCAAAGGGCAATTTATCAGGGCAGCACATATAAATTCCCAGTATGATGATTTTGTGGATATGAGTTCATAAAGAACTTGTATCTCCAAAGAGGTTATTCACACTCCTTGGTTCAGGAAATAATGATTGAAATTATGTTGGGATGGGGATAAATATCTTGCATTATAAATTACTATAATTTCAGTGATCAACAACAGGTGATGGCTGATCACCAGTCTTCTAACGGTATTGATGATAAACCTTATGCTAAAGCATTTTGTTTGGAATACAATGAAAATACTAAAACCATTAGGGAGGTCATAGTTAAATATGTGAATATGTTTAAGTGATTGCCTTTGACCTTGAAGGTGTTTTCAGATTATCCTAATTTTATATATAAGAAAGCAGAAAATTAAAAAAAAATGTATGAAAGCAAAGTAAGTAGGAGCAAGATGTGTAACGCCTTAAGAGTTGGCATATATAAATGCAGCACTTTTAAACAGTGTCCCTACATTGTTAATTGTGACAAAATTTCATTAGTATCTAGTAGTAAGCAATTACGGGTCCACCTTTACCATAATTGTTTATGTGGCGGAGTGGTGTATGTCACTATATGTGAAATCTGTGGCTCCTTCTATACTGGTAAAACTGAGAGACCTCTAAGGAAATACATATATGAACACATTTATGATATTTTTAAAAATATGGAAACAAATGATTTTGCAAAACATCTTAGGTCTTGTTATGATGGACATTATAAGATTTTTGTCCTAGAACAGCTACCCAAAGAACCTAGAGGAGGTCAATGAAAACACAAATTAAAGTACAGGGAACTGTACTGGCAATTATTGTTGGAAGCCAATAAGCAGCCAGGGTCAAATGATTTAATTTCCATTGCACCAGTACTTAAATTGATGTCTGCTAAGTTATGAACTCAAATCATGGGATTTTATATATTTATTTAGTCTATGTATATTGGACAAGATTTTTAAGTTTTGTCTCATCATTTTTAAGATCTGCCTCATGATATTTTTGTATTTTCATTCATATTTCTTTAAATATTTAAGTATTTAATTAAGTACTCATTTATTTATTGTGGCTTAATTGATCCATTAATAAATGTTTTTGTTTTTTTTTATGAGCAATATAAACATTTCTGCACCTTGTATTAATTCAGTTCTGATAAATTCCTTGATGTCTTTTGGACAATAGTGCTTAACTGTCTTGTATATTAAAGTTTTTAATACCATTATCATGTTTACGGTGGACTTATTTCTATGGTCATTCATCTATTTATTTTGAGCAATATTTGGTGTGTTCATTGATATTTATATTGGACTGTGTTTGTTTCTTTGTAAGGATTAGTTTATCTGACTATAGCCATATCTCCAGTGGATCTGTTTTGGACTCTTTCTGAGCAGGTTTCACTTGTTTTTGTTATTTTCCTGGGTTTTTCTGATCCTGCTACCACTTTGGTTTTTGATGTTTTTTAAGGGGCTATGATGTGATAACTGTTCTTTAACTAGATAATTGATACTAATGAATGTTCTACTTTCTGTATCTGTAAAAGCCAAACAACAAAAAATATTTTGGAGTCTTTTGGTAGTTGCTAGAAAAGCTATTACAAAATCAAACTCAGTTCCTACATTCAAAGAATTTTAAAATTTAACATTGGTTACAATGTAAAACTGAAAAAGAAATGATCAGAATAAGATCGATAAATCATACTAAGACTTTTAGTGGTGGAATAGCTTTAAAATGTTGCTATTGAAATACCAAAACTTTTAATGTGCTAATTGTATAAGATTACCTTGATGATTTACTGTATTCCTAACATTGTATAACAGTAAGTGATGCTGAATGTCTTCCTTTCTGTGTATATTTTGTAAATATGTTAAATGAATAAGAAACTTGTTTTAAAAAAAGAATAAAAATATAGGAATGTCCTTACAACAACTAAAGTAACAATTTTAAAAAAGTTTGTATTTTTGGTTTTGGTAAAAAAAAAAACTTCTATCTCACCTTTTCAGGATGGTGGGAGAACATTTTAGACTGTAGAGAGTTGGGGTGGCAAGTGCATTTTGAGGCTCATATTTCACTGGGGCTTAATGAATCCGCTAACATTATTGTGCCTTTTAACAAAAAGAGCAAATATGGTTTAAGCACTGCATTATTTAGAATAATTAAAGTGGATTAACTAGGGTTAATTATTATATTGATATATTTAACTGTGGTTAATTATTAAATAGATATATTTGTAACTGGCAAGTTGTGTTTAATGACATTTTTAATTTTGGTGTTTATATAATAGTTGAAGATCTTGACTCAGCAAGTCAAATGACATGAACTGGTTATAAAATGGCTGATGCTGATATAAGCAATGTATTCTGCTGGTCTGTGATTTCAGATGAAAGCACTTAATACACAATTAAAATAACATTTGGACTTTTTATCCTGCCTTGCCAGTCATCCTTTCAACATGTTTGGTTTGCTGTTGATGGTTTTTTCAATTGTGTTGCATTCCCTGATTTGGTTGTTTTTGTGTGAATTTGTTAAAAACTATATATCGGTTAAGACTGGGGTATCAATGCTCAGAGTTCTGGTGTGATCATACCATTTATGTTTTTTGAAAATATTGATAACATCTGATAGGTTTTGCTGAAATCCATGAATGTTGAAGGATTATAGTGAATAGGAACGTCAGACTTGAGGAAAGAGGATGGCTAAGTAGTCTGATTTAAATTGGGGTTGGAATACTTGTGAGGCTATGCAGAAATTGTGGGATTTAGTGAAGACAGGGTCTGTGAGGTCTGGACATCTGGTAGTGAGAGTAACTGTATGGTTTGGAGATCTGGAGTCCATGTTGCTGAGAAAGGCTTGAGCACAGCAGTTGTTGGACTTATATGAAAAACAGTTGATATTTGGGTAAAGTTTCCTAATACAAAAAGCATTTGGTTTGACTTCCATCTGATAGAGCACATTTAAGTAATCAATATTTTCTTCTGGGACAGAGGCAGATCTGTAATTATTGCTAATGTGAAAATTTATTTTATTGACAGTGGAGCATATATAGCACTGCATTGGTTTGATGAGAACAAGGCTCTATTGGATGATGAATATTTTACAGTTTATCAGGCTGAAATAAAGCTTTTTACTTGACTGGGGAGATATCTGTAGTGAAAGAATGACCACAAGCATTTTTCCAGGGGAGGTGGGCAGACTTAGCATTAACAGCATGTCTTCCTATCTGGAAGTCTTCTTCAGAGAAAGATTGTGAATTAGCTGCTTGATACCTCACTGCCAAGGTTGTCATGCAGTGTTTGTGATGTAGTAATGTGCCCAATAATGGTGATAGATGGTTGTCAGCCTGTGGAATCCTGCTATTTTTGTTACATTGTTTCATTGCATATTTCATGGATTAATTTTTTAAGATGTTGGCTTTAATATGTTTCGCTGCTAGAGCTGCTGTTGGGCGGCATGTGTAACTCTAAAGTCAGACTTAAGATATAGGGTTTTATGTCACCTTTAACCAGAATGGAGTAGAATTCAGTGGGTGTTGTTTGGCGTTTAGTGTTTTTCTGACATTCCATACTTTTCAGGGGAGAGTTTCATCTTGAAGTTCTGGTGAGAAGCACTACTGGCGACATTTAGCAGAGTTTGGAACTGCTTTGTGTGGATACTTTCTCTTGCAGCAAAACCAATATCTATTAACAAGAATGGAATGGAATCTAGCGTTTAGTATTTTCTGGCATTTGGAAGATTTGGGGTGAAAGTTCAGTTTTGAAGCTTTCACAAATAATATTACTGCCATAGTTTAGTGGAGTTTGTAACGTCTTCATCATAGATACTTATTTTTTGTGCAAGTAACTTTTTAAGATCATTGTAGGCAGCGTCTTTGCATTTGTTTCCTAATTTCAGTATTTTTGCTATTATTTGAATGCTGTCTAGCTTGCTTATTTGTTGCAATGGCTGTGGAGAACTTCAGCTCTGCCTTCAATTTTGAGAACTGGTTTGTCCACTCAATGTTTTAAGGATTTTGTTACATCTACACTTGATTGTTTTTGGACAATTGCATGTGTTTTGCTAGGAAAGTTAATTGAATATCAGCTAAAATAGGTATAGTAGGAGTGTTCTCTGTATGATACTGATGTCTGCTAGTTGTTTGCTGCTTGATATAACTATATTTCTAAGTGAATTGTTTTTATGAAAATTTACTTCATTTTAAGTCTGTGTTATGTATTATTGAAATTTCTTGTTATTCATAGTTTGAGGGGTTTTTATGTGTGTGAAGTGGTGTTTAGGAAATTAAGCACAGCTTTATCAAGTGCTGTCCCATGTGTGCTATCAAAAGATTTTATATTGTCTGATAGAGGGATTATCTCCTTGAACTTGGTCTGATTTTTTTATTACCGGTTATGATGATTCAATTCCTCTAGTCTCTAGAATGTGCAATTCAACTTGTGGGCTAGATCCTTACCATACCAGGCTGGTTGCTTCATGCACAGGGTACTGAGTCTAGTTTTCTACAAGCTCACCATGTCCTCACTAAGGAAGAGGGTTTAAAGGGGGCCTTTGTTACTTAATCCTTAAAACATACAGTTTAGATGCAGATAGACTGGCTAATTATGGACCTATTTGAAATCTTCTGTTTATGGGTAAGAGTTGTGAGAAGATCATGTATGTACAATTATACGTGTATTTGAGAGACCATAACATCTGTATGTACAATTATATGTATTTCAGAGACTGTAACATCTGTGATTCATTCCAGCCTGCTTTTGAGATGAGACACAGTATTGAGATAAGCTTTTCTTACCAGGCCTTTAATGATCACCTCTCACAGAGAGAGATAAATGTTGGTATTCAGTCTTTGTCCTTCTACAGCTCTCCATGAGATATGACATGATTGAACATGCGATCTTATTGGACTATTGGAGGTATCACTGGGGTATCACACACATAATCCCAGAATGGTTTGCCTCCTACTTTTTTTTAACAAATTCAGCAGTTACTATCATGGGCTAACACCTCTACATCACCCCCTCCCTGACACCGGGTTCGGTTTTCAGTCCACTGTTATTCATTTTATAACTGCTTCAATATGGTATATTGTTTGAATGAGAGGTTTACAGTATCACTGTCATTATGACAAAGGATCTATATCACTCCTAAACAAATTATCTGTGGGCTTAAACTGCACCATAAGATTACACACCTGTGGTAAGGTAATTGACACACCAGACAGCAGTAAATTAAACTGCACCATACTGCATAGTCAAAAATTGGTTTAAGCTTAATATCTCCAAGATAGCTGCCATGATTGTATGTGTCTTTGTCCTAAATTAATTTGTCCAGTATTATCTGTAATGGTGCTAAATTGGAATTCATACTGAAGGTACAGAATTCAGTTGTCTTTCTTTTTTTTTTCTGTGCTCACACATTCTACCCAGCAGTTCCTTTTTTCTGAATCAAACTGGGCCAGTTGTTCATCTTTGGGGTAAAAAACAGACATGTTCATTCCCCAAAAAGTATGAGAACCCAACAGCCATCCATTCCCTTGATGGCTTGATAGCCTCATTAGCCCACTTATTTTCCCCAGATAATTTTTTGTAACTGAGAAGAGACTGTCATATTGTAGACAGGTACATTATGAGCCTTACCTCTCTGTACCAGTTCCAAGCTCTCTGGACTTGTGAGGTGAATGTCCCCACCTCTATGGTGACATGTCTATCTTGGAGCCCCACCTCTTGGGGCTTGCATTAAGATACTATGAGGCCTCACACCACCTCAGAAGTAGTATGTCATCTCCTCAATTAAATAGGATAAATTGATCCTCCCCATAGGACAAGATAGTTTAGGATTACCTAATTTGTATGGATACTTTAGAGCTACGTCCTCCCCGCAGTCGAGTGGCCTCCGAAAGACATGCGTGAATGGGTGTGCCTTCGCTGAAGGTGGGGCATTGGGCTGGCAACTCGGCACCATAAAAATCTACTGCCAATCATTTGCAGACCGGAGTTCTGATGTGGCAACCCCTAACCGGGAAAAGCAGAAAAGACAAACAACAACTTTAGAGCTACACAGTTAAGGCTCATATACATTTTAGTGAATGTCTATTCAAACATTCTACTTTATCTAGGGATAGAATTCTTTTGGTGTTAGAACTTATAGAGGTCATTCTGGATTCCAATTACATCCACTTTCAAGGAGAATATTACCAACAGATCAGCGGTATAGCTATGGGAGCAGCGTGTGCACCAACATATGCTAATTTGGTATTACTTGAATGGGAAAATAGGTTTATTTTTCCCTCTGCTTTTTACCACCATATTAAGTTGTATTTGAGATTTTTGGATGACATTTTTGTGCTATGGAATGGGACCAAAGAAGAATTGCACAAATTTATGGATTATTTGGATTCATGTACCCATTTTCTTTCGTTTACACACACATATAATGAATATTACATTAATTATTTGGATGTTACTATTTCTAAGACGATCAGTGGTTTCAAATCAAACATCTATAGGAAAGCTACTTGGTGCAATAGCTATTTACACTTCACTAGTCACCATCCGACTGCACAAAAGAAAAGCTTAATTAAGGGCCAAGCAGTTAGGATAGCCAGGATGACCTCCGACTACCATGACTTAGAACAAGAAATGGTTTTCCTAGGTAAATGTTTTAATGAGAGGGAATACCCTATTGAAATGGTCACTGAAATTCTAAACGAGGTTATGAATGAATGGGGTGTAAAATACAAGGCCCTTTTAGGTCAACCCCTTCAGAACACAACAGTGGTTTTGGATGAGAGAAGACAATATAATACAGCATGTATTATTCAATACAGTATATTCTCGGAGATATTTTCACATATAATTAGAACTAACTGGAACTTAATGAAAACAAATAAGGAGGTACATCAGTTAGTGGGTATACAACCCATTTTTACTTATAAGGTGGGAATGAATTTCAAGAGGACCTTTGAAGATGGAAAAAGAGAATCTTTACAATACAAGGCAACCACTCCTTATGGAGCATGTAGTGTTTGAACTTATATATGGGGAGAGGCAACTGTAAAATTAAATAATGGCCTGAACAGTACAGTAAGATTTATTAAAGGGAATTGTAAGTCTAAAATGTTAGTTTACATGGCTATATGCACTGGATGCAGTGCATATTATATAGGAAAAACTGAAAGGACATTTAAGGACCATATTTATGAACATTTATACGACATTAGGACCCATAAGGAAACAAATGCTTTGTACAAACACAGTGTATCTTGTTCTTTGTTTGTAGGATTTAAATTTGGCATAATTGATTCAGTCATGAAGGATTTTTTGAGGGGAGGGGGTGATATGAAAAATGCTTTATTATACAGGGAACTGTTATGGCAACTCAGGCTTAAATCTAATTCCCCACCAGGTCTTAACGACTATATTAGTATAAAATCTGTATTACACAAAAAAGCTGAAAGTGTGTAATCAGCATGAGTTATGTTTAAAATGATTTTATAACTATGAGATTGTACAAATGGTTTCATCTTTATCCATTTACACTATAAACATGTTCTATAGTCTTTTATATGATATATTAAAACAGGATAGCTAACAGTGAATAAGTATATCACTTTAAATTTTAATTAAGTGTATTTTTTGATTGAGACTTGATGTATAAAAGGTGTTACTGGTACCAGTGCTTTTATCTGATGAAGTCTAGTCATTAGACGAAAGCGCTCATCTGCTGTATTTTGTGAGAATATAAGAAGATTTGCATCAACGTTTGTGTCCTGGACTTTACTTTCATATACATAAGACAAGCAGAAGGTTATAAATCAAAGTGGAAAGGGATGATGGTGAAGCAGGGATAGAGTTCTAGAAATAAGGAGAGTGTAGGATTTTGGATGCAGATCCTTAAGTAGAAACACAATAACCATACAGAAAATTATATTCATAAATTTGCAGAAAGTATTCTAAGAACTAAGTCAACATGAGAATGTAGAAAGGAGATTTTGCCAATAGGGATGACGGTAAGCAAGAGTACAAAAAATAGGCAGGATGGAACAGGAATTACTGGGAAAAAACTGGCAAAGAAACCAAGATATTGGGAGCAATAACTAGAAAGGGAAAGGTAATAGCGCGGGATGTGGCCAAGTAGAAGTTTGCAGTGCAGGCATACCTCTTCACTGTCCAGATTTTTTACAAAATGTCCAGATTTTTGCCTCATATTTTTGGTCTGTTTCTCATAAAATTGTGGCTTTCTGGTAAATCACTGGTAAATTGTTGAGGACTAAATTTAGAAACTAATATCAGAGATTTGAGTTTCAGACTTCATATCCTTCAGAAAGTACATGCTAATGCAAAATCTGTTATTCTATCAACTTTCTAAGTTTGTAAGAGAAATATTTAAAAAGTATCCCTATTTTTTGGCCTTTATCCCCCTATTATTTGTGGCTTTGTCCGGATTTTTTGATCTAAGAAGTTGAGAGGTATGGAGTCTGCAGGTTAGAGATTGCCTTCCCTACCAGTAATTGATAGCAGGGTAATAGGCAAAGACAAATGGATAGAGGAGTTCCGAAAACAGCTCTAGTACAGTTTTTTGTTGTGTAGAACCAAAGCTGCTTGTTAAAAAAATGATAATTAGTAAGCCATACAAAATATCACATGATAACTCTAAGAATTAATCAGAGGATATTAGAAGTGACTGGGACAAGAGACTGGAAAAATCAGTGTACAAAGGAGCAATGGAAGGACATATGTATGGCTCCCAAATATGCAACAAATTCTACAAGGTTTGGGATTTTTGTTTGGAAGTGTTTGCATAGGTATTTTTATGCCCCAATTAGACTTCAACTCATTTTTCCTCAAGTAGATAGCAAATTCTGCATGGGAAAGAGGGAGGTAACTGGGAACATGTTTTTTGGAAGTGTGATGAGTTGGCAGATTTTAAAACTACACTATGGAATACTGTGTTAGAAATATTAGGGGCAGGGGCAAATTGTTGTAACTAAGAAAATGATACTTTTGAGCTGGGAGAAAGGATCTGAACTGCCTACACACAGTAAGGCTGTATTAATGCTATTGGATGTCAAAAAGGCAATTACTAGAAAACAGAAATCAAAATCCAAACCAATTCTAACTGAAGTATTGAATACTGTTAGAGATAAAGGACTGAAAGTGAGATCTTTAGAAAGAGGAAGGAGCAAATTACATAGTAATTAATTGAAGCTGTGGTAACAATACATGCAAAATAATGTTACAGAAGAATAATGAGGTTTAAGAGATGGCAGGACGTTTGCTATATAGATAATGCTGGAGTGTATGATGGTTGTTACAATGAAGGAAAATGGTTTACTATTGCAATGTCAAAGTGGACTCAGTTGAATGATGGCATCATCGACTGACATCCGTGAAAATGACAATGTCGAATTCTGACACTGTCGAAATACATCTCGACTTCGACCTCGGAACAAGCATTAACATGGGTCGAAATAGGGGTGAGATTTGTACTTCGACATTGTCACCATTTGCCCTCCCGACTTCGTTAAAGTGGATTCGACCGAATCCACTTCAACATTGTTATTGTAAACCAAGGAAAACATATGTGCAATGTATAATGTCTGGAAAAAATGTTACTATGGTTTATTTTATTTTTTGTTAACATATGCAATACCTATGTCTTAAATGATAATTTAATAAAAGCATTTAAAAATAGTATTTTGTCACCTTGCCTTAAATGTACAGCCCCCCCCCCCTCCAATTTTGACATGGCATACCTTCTGTCATGTTCTCTGGCATACATAGTCAACATGGCAGCTATATTCCTTCCTGGAACACAACCCTAATCCATTTCAACTGAAGGAGGCAAGCAGATACACCCCCTTCATTCTTCTCCTCCTCCCATCAGCTACTACAGTACTGAAGTTGCTAATCCAACCCCATTCACCTATTTCTTAAGTAGGGCTCCTTCCCTCTACACCACTGAACCAGCTTCATTCCCCAAGGAGATGAGGGCTGGCTAGAACGAAGCAGACCTAACATGTTACATCATATGAGCCCCCCTTCTGTACCCAACCCAACACTTTTGCATGGTTGCTGGTGGCTTTGCTGGAAACTGTAGCCTCATAAACTCCCCGTGAGTGCCTATTTATACCCTGTGATAGCTCCCCCAACTTAGAGGAAGCACAAGTTATCCAACCTTACTTTGTCATTAGTCATAGTGATAATGTGGATATTAAAACAATCCCTGAGATTCATAAAGGGTTACCACATATGGTAAGCACTACCATAAATGGCCACTCCTCACAGTAACCATTTCTAATTCAGAGACAACCCTACAACAATGATTTGACATGAGTGAAAAAAAAATCACAGTAGATGGAGGTCCCACTGGCTACGCAGCAGGATAATGAGGCATTCTGGAGGTGCAGCTAGTGCTAATTAGCCATGTGTTCATCCTGGGAAATGCCTGCACTAAGTTATTTGCACTGAGGCGTGATTCAGAAAATCAATCTTCTGTGTAAGTCAGCTAAACCAGCTATGGTAATTAACATGGCCAAAAGGTGAAGGTCACCAACTCAAGCCAGTGAGAGAGACTGTGTTGCAGGTAAGTTTACCAATGTTCTGCAGAGAGGTAGTGGTGAGAGAGGTGTGAGTATGTAGATGTCTGTGGCATTGTGTGTCTGTCTGTCTTCAAGGGGTATGAATGGACTGGGACGACTGGGTGTACACACACGAGCGCACATGCAAGTGTGTATGTGTGTGTGTGTGTGTGTGTGTGTGTGTGTGTGTGTGTGTGTGTGTGTGT
This sequence comes from Protopterus annectens, assembly GCF_019279795.1. Taxonomy (NCBI): domain Eukaryota; kingdom Metazoa; phylum Chordata; order Ceratodontiformes; family Protopteridae; genus Protopterus; species Protopterus annectens. The sequence continues at coordinate 469,625,456 of NC_056727.1, forward strand.
GTGTGTGTGTGTGTGTGTGTCTGTGTCTGCCTGAGTGGTCACATTATGGAGACCATGTAGGGCTTTGAGATTGCAAATGTGTTTACAATTTTCCCCTAAGAGCACAACAAGAACACACTCTATAATCTAAGAATGGACTGTATATATGTTCTGTCTATCCCCAATGTAACTCCTTATTACATACTTCAGAGCAATGTGTCCCAATTTAAGACCTTTGGTACACTGACACTCAAAGTAAATTTAAATTTCACACATCCAAACTCTTCTGGGAAAATATGACACAGATTTCCAGCTGTGTCCCTTCCCCAAAATAATATGGTCATGCTTCCACCAATCAGATTGTCTTCATGCCCTTCTGAAGGGGTGTCCAGTTATGAAAATTAGATATCAAAATAAATGATAGCTATAACTAGAGCAGCCAGGCCTTCGAGGTGACCTGGGAAGTATCAAACGGGTATAAACACTCTCTAATCTCTAAAGGAAAACACTGATTTCCAGCCACAATGTACAGTAATGAAAAACATTTAATAATAACCAAAATGATTACAAAAAAGCAAAATCAATAACTTTAAATAAACACCAGAATTCAATAACCAGAAATGTAAAATTAAACTGTAGGATAGAAGTCCATCATTCTAGAAAAAAACGCTATCTAAATAACTAAACTTTCCTAATCTAACTAGAGAACACTGTCCCTGATCTAATCTAACACATAACAGCAAGGCAAAGGCAGACTTACAGTTTTTGGTGAGTTCTCTTTTCTTCGGATATCACTGCACAGTACTGTAACTGATTGCAACTCTTCACAAACTGCTTAGCACTTGACTAACTGCACAGCTTAAGAGTCACAACTGTCTTATTTTAAAAATAACAGTCAGCTGTTTGAAAAATTAATTTTTTCTGTCAATCAGCTGTTCAAATAATCACCTAACAACCATGAACATTCTAATGACTTCACCTACTGTTCAGCTGATTCTCCACAGTACATCAGAATTTTCCTCTCAAACTTGCGCAATTAGAAATGTATCAAAACACTGACAAATTCTTTAAACATTTTGTATGAGCAGGGAGATAGTCAACACTTTAAAAACTTATTTACACTTTCACAATTAGACATGCTGGCATACAATACAAGTTAATCTGAGAATATACACAAATCTCCTGCCAGACATGCTAACACAGATGAAAGTGTTTCAATTTCTTCACAACATACACTGGACCTATTCGTGATATGCAATATATGCAGCTGCAACAGATTTCTCTGAATCCCAGCCAGTATGTGATAATGTGGTTTTCATCACACTGTCATGCAATGCCATCCATGAAATATTTCCAAGCAGTATTTTCTGAATATGATGCAAAAATGTCAAACCAAATCAATTAAACATGGTCACAGGAAGTTTACATGTCAGACATTAAATACCTTAGAACCCAAGATAACATCACACCTGAAAAATGTATGTTTCAAATAGAGATAAACCACTTTGGCAGACAACAATTGCCAACAGCTACTGTAGTGATGTTTTGAAATTATATTGCATGAATCAATGAAACTTTCCATCAAGTTCACCTAATCATGTTTTAGAAGATGATATTTGAGGTGTGTAAAGAGTTTCTTAATTGGACAGGTGCTCATGAAGCACTGCAATCTGACTTGTACTTTGAGGATCCAAATGAAGGTTTCATTGAGTGCATCCCATTTAAAAGCACCCAGCAGTGACTAGCATATTGATATTAATAGGGAGTTTACATGTTATACGTTTATTCGGATACTGTAGAGCACCAAAGTGTTGATGATGTACATCTGCTTCTACTTCCCCACGTGGAAAATGGTGACAAAAATGACAACATTATAACACTCTGCTATAATCAACAAGATTATCTGCCAGGCAGAAAGCATCAATCTGATACCATAACCACTGTGATCAAGAAAGGTAACCAAAATGAGTTATTCTGATTTTTTTAGCTTTATATACAAACTGATAAGGAAGCATTTGAAAAGGATGCAATGCCCAAAAATATATTGAGACTATAAACTATACACATTTTATTGCAAAACATGAACACATTGTAGCTTAGATTGATCTGAAGGTATCCTAGTCAAGTATAGCTCAGGAGCAGATGGCATTATTTAGAAAAAAACATGCCATTGTTACAGATTGGTTTTCAGACAGCAAAAGTGCACTTAAATTAGTACTATATTATAGGAGACTTTGCTGTCATTGTCACAGCATAAAACATGTCATAAGCTTCATTATAAACTCACAACCACAACTATAGCAAAAGGGATTTGCAGTGGTTGTTTATGGAAGACAGCACATGAAGCAGAAAAATGAGGTCACCTAGAAATTGGGATGTTTCAATAAAAATCTGTATACTCAAAAAGTAACTGAATGGGGAAATGCTGTAAAGCTAAGAGTCTAACAGATGTATTTTAAACATGGTTGTGATTCAATGCATGTCATAAGAATGTGGTAAGTCAAAAGTACATTTTTTCTCCTTTTATTTGGCTCAGACTAATACGGAAACAATTTGAAAATTCTCCTTTATCAGTAAGTGAAAATGTAGATTTGCTATTCCATATTTATAGTTATGGTAAAGATTACACTGTTTTTAATAACTTTAGGTTATGCTTGTCAATAAAGATTATTAAAAACATTTGGACCACTATAAATGAGATTGCTATAGAGAGTTTAATAAACTACTCTCTTGCCACTGATTTTAGCCAAGTATGTATACTGTTAGGTGATCAGCTAAATAGTCAGAGCAATAACTAGTATGCATATAAAGCCATCACCGAGTCGCTGGTTAATTGTCAGGGTAATGACTACCATGCATATAAAGCCATCATTGAGTCACTGGATAATTATTCAGAACAATAAATACCATGCATATAAAACCATCATTGAATCACTGGTGAATTGTTAGTCAGAATAATAACTACTAAGCATATAAAGCCATCATTGGGTTACTGGTTAATTATAGGAAGGACTATTGTGTGTATCCATTTCACAGCTAGTTTATTTTATATTGACTCGCCAGAACAGATTGATTAATGAGCCTAATGAGGGAGATTAAAATCATACAACTATTACAGCAAAGAAAGCCATACAATAAAACTGCTAAGAAGTAATTCATACAGACCTCTTCTTTAAGAAGAAACTTTTCTTAAATGGTTTGGATGTTAAAATTATTCTAATTTCTAACAACACAAATTTTGTTTCATGAATGGTGATGCCAAATAAATGTGTAAACTAATAATTAAATCAGCATTGGTGTACATAAGAACAAGTCATAGTTTCACTCACAGTGCATATCAGCCGTGTACAGCCTTTAGAAACTGTGGACAAAAATACCACATGGACCATGTAGTAATGAAACCACTTACTGTCTCACAAAGCACAACCTGGAAAGACCAGTACCCCACCCCCAAACATCTATGCCACCACCAATAATATTGCCACCCAATTCAATTAATATTCAATAAATCCATTCTTGTTCTCACTGATAATAATTCTCCTACTTCATATCCAATGCTATCATCCTCACCTGTAGACCAAAACTGCTTCTCCTTACAACCTGCCCCTACTAGCACAATATATAAATATCTGAATAAACTTAAACCCACAACCCTAGCTGCTGATAAATTACCTGGAGAATACCTCAAGATTGCAGCCAAAGTCATCTCATATCCCATCTCCCTGTAAACTAATCGCTCTTTGTCAGAACTACGCATTCCATCACTATGGAAACTTTCATATATAATAGCACTTCCAAAGGGGTAACTCAGTGGAACTATCTAATTACCGACAATTGCCATTCTATCTCCCCTATCAAAAATCCTTGAAAAATGCATACAGTACCTAATAATTAACTATCTCATTACTAATAAATTGCTGACCAACACCCAACATGGATTCTGTCCCAATCACAGTACTACCACAGCCATTATTAGCTGTACCAATAGTGTAAATCAAAACCAGAACAATGGCAAACTTGTCTCCGCTGTCTTCCTAGACCTCTCTAAGGCCTTGGATATAGTCTCCCATGCTAAAATCCTAACTGCACTCTCCAAACATAATCTGAACCACTCCACTCTAGCCTGGTTTCAGGACTATCTAGCTAACCGCCAACAGGCAGTAAAATTGCAAAATTCATTATCTCCCCTCCTACCTGTAACCTTAGGGGTCCCCCAAGGATCCATCCTTGGGCCTCTGCTATTCACCATATTTACCAACCAACTTCACAAAGCTACCAAGCGTGCCACTCTAATTCAGCATGCTGATGATTCCACCCTAATCTGTTCTACCCCATCACTCCCTCAACTCCAGAAATTGACACAAGAATCCTTTGCCGCTGTTGAAATCTGGTAGTTGAACTTTCAGCTAATACTTATCTCCCCAAAAAACAGCTAATGTTATTCCATCCCATTAAAGCCATAGACCCTATACCTCCATCACAATATATTCAGCTAACAACACCCTTATCACACCTGTCTGACACACAAAACTACTAGGAGTCATTGTAGATCACAACATGAAATTCAATATACATATCGCATATACAATAAAAAAGGTCCATAAAAAACTCAGAACCCTATATACATGCAAAAAGTACCTCATTAGCAACAGTAAAGCTACCATTGCAAGAACCCACCTAGTCTCTACATTTCTCTATGCCTCCACATCAACCTAAACAAATCAGACTTAACAAAACTAAAGACTTACTACAATAAAATAGCAAAGTTCGCAACTGACTCACTCTTCAGTACTCATCACTGCCTAGCACTCAAGCAACTATCCTGGCTAGATTTATCAAACCTGCTCATATATATATAACCAACTTACAATAGCCCACCAAATCCTATATAATGCCAATAAAACTCCTGCACTGTAGGGTCTACTGAATACCTATTCTAACAAACATCTACTAAGATCTACCAACAAAGCATTACTTGACATAACTAAAAGCAAAAATAGCTCTGGAGGTTCCTTCTACTGTTCTTCTATAGCAAAAACATGAAATGCCATTCCCGTAGACATCAAGACCACTGAAAATAAAAAAATAACTTCAAAAAAACTCCTCCGGTCCCATTAAACAAGTCATGAATATGCAGTTGTTCAGACCTTCGGTGACCTCTCATAATGGAACTTTATGACTCCCTCTACATAATAGTTCTCAGCTATGCTCTTTTAATATCACCCCTGCACCACTACACACCATTAGACAATACTAGCTCTCCCACTGCAACTGTAGAACTATATAAAACTATATAACCCCACTCAGATAATGTATTCTTATTCCACTGTACATTAACATAGACTATTGGCATTATAACAATCTTCTAAAAGGTATTTACAAACATTCAAACTCAAATTACCTACATTCAAACTTGAAGTAACGTGAAAAGTACTCATTAATGTAACTGAATGCTATGCCCAGCCAGCAACTGTACTGCAAGTTTTTCCTACATTGTTGTATTTTTGTTTACCCTATGTTGATGTTACTGTACAAGCATACAACACCCCCTTTCTTTGTTCTGTACTTAACTTGGGTTTATTGTATTTATTGCACTAACCATTTTATGAAGGTAACCATTTAATTGAATGGAACACCCTACAACTGTATTGTATATTTTTTCACATACTTTTGAATAATACTGCAATTATATCCCATGATTGTTTTACTGCATTATCATACTACAGCTAACCTTTTGTTCTGTACTTTAATAACTTGCGTTTATTGCACTTATTGCATTTACTGTACTAACCTTTGTAGAGCGTTTCTCCTCGGGCCTTTGTTGAAAATGGGATTCATGCCCAGTTGGACTCTTCTGGTAAACAAATGCAAAATAAATAAATAAATATTGTTTGTTGTTGATTTAAGATCTTACCAACAATGTAATGGCCATTAATTATTAGTATTTGCTACAAAATGGAAAAAATGAACTAAGGTTTGCAACTCCCTGTCTGCTACAGTGAATATAACAGTGTATGCAGTCTTTGATAATGTAGTAGGCAAAACCGTGGGCCATGTTGTACAAATTCCTTTTAAATGAATAAATATTTGTAAAACCCAAGGGCAGCAAATGTCTCAACTTCTGAAACAAATGAAATTAAAGTGTGCAAGTGAGTTAACAAAGATATAACTATATCCTCAGTGATGTATGCCTGTTACATGCTGTTACTACTAACTACTTGATTAAAGGCTTCAGATGTAATATGTTGCATCTTTTATTCTTTATATAGGATGTATAGCATAGAAAAAAAGAGAAAATTATGTTGGTGGGGGGATAACAGCATAGGGGTTTGTTGTAAGAATCAGACATTTTTGAATGCTTTACTGTGCTGAAGCTGCATTGTGGCATTCTTTCATAAAGCTTAGCCCTAGCCATTGTCAAATACTTCAGTTTTAAGGGGGAAGCATGCATTTCTGCATTCAAATATTGTCAGCAGCTTTGTCATTTCTTCAAGGTGGGGCTAGTGCCCTCCTACTTAGCCCAGCTGACACCATGGCACTAAGTACACCTTTTGGATCTGATCCAATATTTTTGTGTTTACTGGCAAGCAAACTGAATAGGCATCACTACACCTACCAAAGTGCTTATAAACCTTCACTTAGTCTGTGCCATCAGCTTATTTTATGCTTGACAGATAGTTTATTTCCTATTTTTTAATATGTTACCTCCTCTTTAGCATTTTAATTCCTTGTGTTTTCAACAGGATAGTTTCTTAATCCCACTTAGGACCACTTCTGCAACTGTCATTATTAAATCCTTTCAGATTTAACAAAGAATTTGCTTTTCTCTGCTCTGGTAGGCCTTTCAAGTGCAAAATTTGTTTTCAGAGATGCTAAGATAGTACAATACCAAGTTAATTTGGCTAACATTAATCAAATGCTGCTTCTTTTATCATGAGCAGTGTCTATTTTTGTGTTATTTTGTTTGTTCATAATGTATGCTACATGCTAATATATGCCTAATTAGCATTACATTTAGTGCTACACTCTTGTACTCACTTCTTCTCAAACCTCATTTAAATCCATCACCTGTACAACACTGTATGCTGCCTAATGCACTATACTTACATTATGTATTGTGACATAATTCATTACTGAACTCATTATTGTCTCTAAACTTAGTCTGACTTATGTTCACTGCTGTTACTTCACCACTGAAGTTATTACCTCCTCATGACTCGCTCCTCCTCTGTGGTGTACTTGCAACATATAATAAAACGTCATTACTGGATATGTAAACTGTACTATTTGTACTTTTCTTTTATGTCCACATACTGGAATGTATTTGATGTTTAAAGCAGACACAGGAATTTATTGTCTAAGATTCATGTCATTCAGATGAATGATATATAACTGAAATGACCAAAAATGAACAAAATAACAAAGGGCACTAAATGTAAAAATCTCACAAAATGAAATACTAAAGAAACTGTCAAAAAGGAATACATGAAAACTATGATACCTCGAAAGATAATCGGGTCATCTACAAATGATTTAGCACCCTGTTTCCCATGAACGTGCGGTGTACTGCTGGAGAGAGAGGCGGCCCCCTTCTGTCCGCACTCTGATCCGGTGACGAGCGACGCTCCTCACTGACCTTGTGGCCGGCTATCCCTGTCCAACCGGAGATCCGTGTTGCTACAGTATTATTACATTTAGGCAGCAGTCTGGCTTAGAGGCATTCAGTCATGATCCCACAGATGGTATCTTCACACCACTGGCTTCTCAGCCAAGCACATACACCAACTTGTCTGAACCTGTGGTTCCTCTCGTACTGAGCAGGATTACTATCACAACAACACATCATCAGTAGGGTAAAACTAACCTGTCTCATGACAGTCTAACCCCAGCTCACTTTCCCTATTAGTGGGTGAACAATCCAACACTTGCTGAATTCACAATGCTAGGAAGAGCCGGCATTGAAGGATAAAAAAGCAATGTTGCTATGAACGCTTGGCCGCCACAAGCCAGTTATCCCTGCTGTAACTTTTCTAACACCTCCTGCTTAAAACTCAAAATGCCAGAAGGATTTTTACTTCCTCCATGTGAGGGGGGGGGGTTCATCCTGCACACCCCTTAGTTATATACACTGTCTCCTCAATCACATAGCCATGGAGACGTTATCACCTCCATTAAAATTCTTAATCTGTAGAAGCGTAGTCAATTTTTGGTAACAGTGGCAATTCTTTGCATTGGAACCACTTCATGTTCCAGTCCACTTACATTAAATAACAACATTTCACTCAGACTGCCTTCATGAAAAATAGAACCTATATATTTTGTACTGTCTTGCCTTTGGCCTGAGTTATTGTTGTAACCAGTCAGCTTACCCAATTAACAAATGAACAATAAAATAAGATAAGATAAAATATATTTGTGTCTTGGATTTATGTCTACTATCAGATGTCCATGGGGCTTTTGAGTAGCATCTTCAAAAGCATCATAAAAATGTTTTCTTTAGTAGACCCAGTTCGGCTTTGTTAAGGGTAGATCATGCCTACTAAACCTGGTTGACTTCTTCAAGTCAGTCACCAAGGCCATAGATGAGGGAAAGCTGGTTCACACAGCCTACCTTGACTTCACCAAGGTTTTTGACACCATTCCCCACTCGGGTATTACAGAAAAACTCACCAGCCTGAACATAAACCCTTATGTCATGAGATAGGTTGCCAACTGGCTTACAGACAGAACTCACACGGTAAGAATTGCGGGCTCCAGGTCCGACTCTAAACCAGTCACAAGTGGTATCCCGCAAGGCTCAGTCCTGGGACCCCTACTGTTTGGCATATACTTCTCAAAAGTACAGGCAAACACAGGAGGACTATAGCTAACCAAGTTCACCGATGACTGCAAACTGGGAGCCATAATTGACTCTTCGGCTCACACGGGCATCCTCCAAAAGGGCCTTACTGAGACGGACACCTGGTGTCAAAGTCATGACCTCAAGCTAAATGCCAAAAAATGCATAGTCATCCAGTCTGGGAAAAACAAAACACCCACAAATTACCACATAGGTGGCAGTCCCCTTAAAACAGAAGAGGTAATAAGAGATCTGGGGAACCAGGTAGATATTAATCTCTCCTTTGACAATCATATTGCCAAAGTACTTAGGAAATCCTTCTGTGTGGCCCATCTAATTACTAAAGGGTTCACATCTAGAAATAAAGAGGTTATAGTGCCCCACTACTCATCACTCATTAGACCCATCATAGAGTACAGTACCCCATTTGGGATGCACCTCACAAGACACTTCCAACAGCTGGAAAGACCACAAAAGTACCTTATCATGAGAATTACTGGTCTCAAACATATGTCCTATGCAGCCCGACTGACAAAACTCTGGCTGTGCTCAGTTATATTGCTTACTCAGAGGTGATCTCTGCCTGACTTACAAAGCCATGTCCAACTCAGAATTGATGGACATGCTCCACCTAAAGAAATCCAAATCACTGTGAGCCACGCGCTCTAGTGAGCTAAACCTCACCACAACAATAAATAGAGCATGCTGGAGGGATAGATTCCTGTCACAGAGACACCCCATGCTTTGGAACAAAATTCCAAATTACATCAGGCAGAGCCCCTCACTAACACTCTTCAAGAGAAACCTTGACGAGTGGATGGGTAACAGAAAATACACCGCTCGGATCACTTCATTGGCTCTGCTTGACAGAGGATCAGTTAATTAATCAATGGGGCAGCGAAAGCCGACACACTCTGGCTAGGCTTATAAATGCCCTCGGGCAGATAGCCTAGTACCTACCTATGAACATATGAACCTATGACATCTTTCACATGCCATCATACTTACATATAAAATATATATTTTTAAATAATACTGTACAACTAGCTTTCAACTGCCTTTGAAAACTAATCTTAGATGACACATATGGCATGAATATTTTCCTGATGGAAGAACTGTTTAAAACATTTCTGCTTTTTAAATCCCATCAAAAGTGATTGGACACCAGCAATCTTACTTATACTGCCTTGTCAAAAATGCTTAGCTAAGGAGTCAAGTGCTGAAATTCGCCTATTCTGCCTTAGTAATACTGAGTAAGAACTCAGTGTACTCCATACATATTTTCTGTTGATTAAGTTATATCAATGGGTTTTAAGGCCTTCTGAAACAAGTTGTAACTCACTGTGAAAACAGCCAAGTAATCAACCAGTGGGGAGGGCCACAGTTATGTCATTTGCAAACAAAAAGGACGGTGCCTGTGTCATGTTATAGACAATACTATTATAGTAGTTTAAGTAAATAGTATAATTCAAGTCTGGCATAGATTGCAATGAAAAATAGCTATAATACTAAAAGTAAATGGAGCACAGAGGCTATTACCATATTTCTATTGTACTAATGCTATCTCTTCTTAACAAAACATAAACCTGACATGTGATCTGTGAAAAGGTACTGATAATAGTTTACCAGTTTCCCTGGTGAGGACTATGTTTATCAAATGCAGATACTACTCAGATTCCTACTTTTAAAACATTTGCATTGCATGCTTTTTTCAGTTTCTTAAACACTCCCCTCTTTAACAAAATGCTGCCTGATGTGTGCTTCATGTATAGTGTCAGCAGTAGGTCAGGAGGGGCAATTTGATATAGTTTGAAAAAGTGCTTTCATATTTCTCAGTGTGATGTTAAACTTCATTTACTCACCCACTTTGTGTCTATTCTATCCCCACTCTAATAGTTGCCTTAGTTCTTCTGAATAGCATGTGCCCACCCATGTTCAAGGATCATTTGCGTATAATAGGTTCATAGTTTAGTACTAACCCAGCCACTGGGGATGCACAAGCCAGTGCATTTCTTTGTGCCAGTCCCAAGCCCAGATAAATGGGGAGAGTTGCGTTAGGAAGGGCATCTGGCATAAAACCTCTGCCAAATTACTGATGCAGAGAACATTTCATAATTACATACCGGATCAGTCGTGGCCCGGGTTAACAACGACCACCACCAGTACTGTTAGCCAACAGGGTGCTGGTGGAAATTGGGCTACTGTTGGCCGAAGAAGAAGAGGAGGGGGAAGGCATGCCCAAAGGCAGGAATAGAGGAGGAGGGTTAGGAGTGTAGTACTAAGGGCAGGAACTTTGAATGTTGGCATTATGACTGGTATAGGGAGAGAGCTAGCTGATATGATGCAGAGAAGGAAGGTTGATATATTTTAAGTGCAAGAGACCAGATGGAAGGGAAGTAAGGCCAAGTGTATAGGAGGCGGGTTCAAATTGTTCTATCATGGTGTAGATGGCAAAAGAAATGGGGTAGGGGTTATCCTAATGCAACAGTATGCCAAGAGTGTTTTGGAGGTGAAGAGAGTGTCTGATAGAGTGATGTTTATGAAGCTTGAAATTGATGGTGTAATGATGAATGTTGTTAGTGCATATGCTCCACAAGTTGGGTGTGCGATGGATGAGAAAGAAAAATTTTGGAGTGAGTTGGATGAAGTGGTGGTGAGTGTACCCAAGGGTGAGAGACTAGTGATTGGAGCGGACTTCAATGGGCATGTTGGTGAAGTGAACAGAGGGGATGAGGAAGTGATGAGTAGGTATGGTGTTAAGGAGAGGAATGCAGAAGGTCAGATTATTGTGGATTTTGTGAAAAGGATGGACATGGCTGTGGTGAATACGTATTTTAAGAAGAGGAAGGAGCATAGGGTGACGTACAAGAGTGGAGGAAGATGCACACAGGTGGATTATATCCTATGTAGGAGAGCCAGTCTGAAGGAGATTGGAGACTGTAACGTGGTGACTGGGGAAAGTGTAGTTAAACAGCATAGAATGGTGGTGATGTTGGTGATCAAGAAGCAGAGGAGGAGTGTGAAAGCAGTGCCAAGGATTAAATGGTGGAAGTTAAAAAAGGGTGATTGTGAGGTGGAGTTCAGGGAAGAGTTAAGCAGGCACTGGGTGGCAATGAAGAGTTACCGAATAGATGGGTAACTACAGCAGAGCTAGTAAGGGAGACTGCTAGAAAGGTGTTTGGTGTGACATCTGGACAGAGGAAGGAGGACAAGGAGACATGGTGGTGGAATGAGGAAGTACAGGATAGTATACAGAGGAAGAGTCTGGTGAAGAAGAAGTGGGATTGTCAAAGAGATGAAGAAAGTAGACATGAGTATAAGGAGATGAGGCGCATGGCAAAGAGAGAGGTGGTGAAGGCTAAGGATAAGGCATATAGAGAGTTGTATGAGAGATTGGACACTAAAGAGGGAGAAAAAGGGCCTGTACCAATTGGCTAGACAGAGGGACAGAGCTGGGAAAGATGTGCAGCAGGTAAGGGTGATAAAGGACAGTGAGGGAAACATACTCACAAGTGAGGAGTGTGTTGAGTAGATGGAAAGAGTACTTTGAAGGGCTGATGAATGAAGAGAATGAGAGAGAGAGAAGGTTGGATGATGTGGGGATAGTGAATCAGGAAGTGAAGCAGATTAGCAAGGAGGAAGTAAGGACAGCTATGAACAGGATGAAGAATGGAAATGCTGTTGGCCCAGATGACATATGAAACAAAAGTAGCCAGCAGTTGAAGTGTAAGGAGACATTAAAACAATAAATTTAAGGTATAGAACCATGAAACTTTATTAGTCACAGACCGGTTTCGGCATATCCATGCCTTCTTCAGTGTGAATAAATGGACATACTTAATAATTCACGACACACAAATTTAAAGACAACCTTCACCAATAGGAACATAGTATGTTCCAATAACTTCATAAATATTCATGAACCCATAGAAAATATAAGATCTAACAATAAAATGAATATAATAATATATGTAAAGGATCCCAAACAGGTTACAACCACTAGATAATAACCTAATGATATATATTAGAGATGTTGATAAACCAATTAATCAATAATCAGCAAAAAATTAATAAATGGAAAATAATATATGTATACATGATTATATGCCCTAATAAGCATATACAATATAACATGATACTATTATAAATAAATATAATAGAAATTAATAAAAACAGAAATTAATAAAAAACAATATTAATGAACCTTGAGAGAAAGTGTATATAAACCCCAGGTTCCAAACACAACAAAATATATTGTATATATACCACATCATATGATCACTTATAAATGGTCATTCAGGCCTGGAGAAAATAGTGCACCCAGTGTAATAATCCAATATCTTTCTTTATGATTTAATATGTTATGCCACCCTTGGGTATTGCTTCTGTCACCCAATATTCTATCGATTATCATAAAGGGGAACTCAGCATTACTATGTTTTAACACATGTCGATACAATGCATTGGTTTCCTTTTTGGTCTTAATATCACTACGATGTTCATTAATACGGGTTCTAAGTGGTCTGGAAGTCTGGCCCACATAAAAGGCCGAACACCTGCAACTGGTCAAATAGATAACCCAATTGCTGCTACATTTCCCAAAGACCTTACATTCAAAAACTTTGCTAGTATCCTGACTGGAAAATTGTTTTGATTTATAGACCTGTTTACAGGAACTACAGTGGCCACATGGAAAAGTACCAACCAATTCATCACCAGACATAGTTAGTTGTTTGTGGATGGCCCCACCACTCTCAGTATGTTTAAAGTGGGAAAACAGGGACCCCAATGTCTTACCTCTCCGATATGTAAACTTGCATTCCGAATCCAAAATGGTTCTAAGATAATCGTTAGCCAAAAGAATATTCCAATGTCTGTTAATGATCGCCCTAATGGCAGTATAATTTCTGCCAAAGGTGGTAATGAATCTTATAGTGGACCCCGAAGGTGCCTGATCTCGTTTTTTATATTTAAGTAGGGAGTCCCTGTCCATGTTGTTGGCAGCTTCCCAAGCCCTATAAATATCCTGATGTTTGTATCCTCTGTGGACAAACCTCTGATATAACTCCGAAGTTGCTCTTTGATAATCAGGTTGTGAGGAACTTATAAGTTTAATGCGCATAAACTGTGACCTAGGGATGTTCCTGATGGTGTGGCGTGGATGTATACTTGAGGCATGTAATAAGGTGTTATATTGGGGATAGTTACGGTATATGCTAGTACTTAATGTATGATCTTTATTTCTGGTAACAGTAACATCCAAAAAGTTGATGGAATCCAAATTATATGTGACTGTAAATTCAATCCCCCAAATATTATCATTTAGATATTCAACAAACTCCTGTAAATATCCAGCATCAGCACGCCACACCATCCAACAGTCATCCAAGTGTCTGCGCCATATATCAATCTCAACCTGATAGATGTTATGAGATGAATCATAAATCATACATTCTTCTAGGAAAGCCATGAATAAATCAGCATAAATTGGAGCAAAAGAAGCCCCCATGGCCGTCCCACGAAGCTGCCAATAACATTGTCCTTGAAAATAGAAAACATTTTTGGTCAGAACATGTTCTGTAAGGCAAATGAGCAAGGTGTTGAAGCCCGGGGAATGCAAATCCACCTTCTCCAACCAATGTTGTAGGGCTTGTAGACCCGCCCAATGCGGGATACTAGTATAGAGAGATTTAACATCTAGCTTCATACAGATTGGAAAGAAGCTTTACAATCAGGTTCCATGTTATTTGTGAATACATTATTACTTTATTATGAGAGGACTGTGGACACTAATATTCAGGAGGTTAAAATTTTGTGTTCTGATGCTAAAAAATTTGATGTTCACCCTAAATTTCAACAATGTCTTAAAAAATTATCTCAGGATCTAAATATCCATGAGAACACAACCAAGGAACACAAGATTAAAAAATTTCGTCGAGATTTTCTTGACTATCAGAGGGGACGCCCATTTGAGTCCCAGAAAATGGTGAGGTTTGAGGACATTAGTCAGGGTTCAACCTCTACCCGTACTAGAAAGAGACCACGTTCCATCTTGAAAAAGAAGGAGGGATTTAACACTAGTACTTTGGGAGAGGATTCCTCACTAACAGACAATGAATGTACAATTAGTAGGGGTTCCCCTAATCACAAAAAATCTAATAATCTGATCCCTTTAGGTTTGGGTCCAAGCGTCGAGGGGGACGCAAACACCGAAACAGGAAACAGGTCAGACACACTGGAGGGAATCATTCAGAATTTTCTAGCATAGCATCTAATGGGTGTCACAATGTTTTAAATTTGTCCAACTATACACTGTCTGATGTGCAAATACAACTTCTAAATAAAAGACTCAGTTTTGTACCTGGTTTCTTTTCTAATGAATATCACATTGTACAGGATGTTCAAAGCTTTTGTCGTAATTTGAATCTCAAATTATTTTTCGTCGACAGGGATTCTCAAAGATCGAATAAATTTAGATTTCATAAATCAGATTTTCTGCCTCCTATGCAGAAACATGTTTCAATTTTCATGCAATCAGTTCTTCGTGATTTACATTTTCAACATCATGAATACACTATGCTGGGACATAACCTCACATCACAGGAAACTATGGCCCTTCAACAATTACGTAGTAATCATGACATCACCATTTTACCTGCAGACAAAGGGAGAGCAGTTGTAGTACAGAATATGACTTATTATTTTAATGAGGGTCTTTCTCAACTATCTGATACTGGATGTTATATGTATATCGACACAGACCCCACTCCACATTTCAAGAATGAGATCGATACTTTCTTGAATTTGGCTTTGGAAGAGGGTATTCCTACTGAGAGTTGTGTCTCACATTTAACTGTTAAAGACCCCAGAAAGCAGATTTTGTATCTATTACCTAAAATTCACAAATGTCGTACCAATCCACCTGGTAGGCCAATTGTCTCCGGCATTGGTTCACTTACTGAACCCCTGTCTGCATTTCTCACTCAACATCTTAAACCCTTGTTGGGTTTTGTTAGGGCCAGGGTACAAGATACCACGCAATTTCTTCACATCTTTCAGGACACACAACTTGAACCTGGGTGGCTTATGTGTTCACTAGATGTTAAATCTCTCTATACTAGTATCCCGCATTGGGCAGGTCTACAAGCCCTACAACATTGGTTGGAGAAGGCGGATTTGTATTCCCCAGGCTTCAACACCTTGCTCATTTGCCTTACAGAATATGTCCTGACCAAAAATGTTTTCTATTTTCAAGGACAATGTTATTGGCAGCTTCGTGGGATGGCCATGGGGGCTTCTTTTGCTCCAATTTATGCTGATTTATTCATGGCTTTCCTAGAAGAATGTATGATTTATGATTCATCTCATAACATCTATCAGGTTGAGATTGATATATGGTGCAGATACTTGGATGACTGTTGGATGGTGTGGCGTGCTGATGCTGGATATTTACAGGAGTTTGTTGAATATCTAAATGATAATATTTGGGGGATTGAATTTACAGTCACATATAATTTGGATTCCATCAACTTTTTGGATGTTACTGTTACCAGAAATAAAGATCATACATTAAGTACTAGCGTATACTGTAACTATCCCCAATATAACACCTTATTACATGCCTCGAGTATGCATCCACGCCACACCATCAGGAACATCCCTAGGTCACAGTTTATGCGCATTAAACGTATAAGTTCCTCACAACCTGATTATCAAAGAGCAAGTTCGGAGTTATATCAGAGGTTTGTCCACAGGGGATACAAACATCAGGATATTTATAGGGCTTGGGAAGCTGCCAACAACATGGACAGGGACTCCCTACTTAAATATAAAAAACGAGATCAGGCACCTTCGGGGTCCACTATAAGATTCATTACCACCTTTGGCAGAAATTATACTGCTATCAGGGCGATCATTAACAGACATTGGAATATTCTTTTGGCTAACGATTATCTTAGAACCATTTTGGATTCGGAATGCAAGTTTACATATCGGAGAGGTAAGACGTTGGGGTCCCTGTTTTCTCACTTTAAACATACTGAGAGTGGTGGGGCCATCCACAAACAACTAACTATGTCTGGTGATGAATTGGTTGGTACTTTTCCATGAGGCCACTGTAGTTCCTGTAAACAGGTCTATAAATCAAAACAATTTTCCAGTCAGAATACTAGCAAAGTTTTTAAATGTAAGGTCTTTGGGAACTGTAGCAGCAATTGGGTTATCTATTTGGCCAGTTGCAGGTGTTCGGCCTTTTATGTGGGCCAGACTTCCAGACCACTTAGAACCCGTATTAATGAACATCGTAGTGATATTAAGACCAAAAAGGAAACCAATGCATTGTATCGACATGTGTTAAAACATAGTAATGCTGAGTTCTCCTTTATGATAATCAATAGAATATTGGGTGACAGAAGCAATACCCAAGGGTGGCATAGCATATTAAATCATAAAGAAAGATATTGGATTATTACACTGGCTGCACTATTTTCTCTGGGCCTGAATGACCATTTATAAGTGATCATATGATGTGGTATATATACAATATATTTTGTTGTGTTTGGAACCTGGGGTTTATATACACTTTCTCTCAAGGTTCATTAATAATGTTTTTTATTAATTTCTGTTTTTATTAATTTCTATTATAATTATTTATAATAGTATCATGTTATATTGTATATGCTTATTAGGGCATATAATAATGTATACATATATTATTTTCCATTTATTAATTTTTTGCTGATTATTGATTGATTGGTTTATCAACATCTTTTTTTCTCAAAAATTTTTTTATTAATTATATGAATAGCAAGACAATTAAAAGATTATACATAACAAGAAGGCATAAATGAACATATAACAATTCATCTAGTGATAACAACCTTCATGAGATTTTGATAAGTTATTTAGAAATAAAACATACACCATATGTACACTATATACAAGTTAGGCAACCTGAGGAAAAAAAAAAAATATATATATATATATTTAACATTAACTATTTAATATGTTTAGAACCTTTTCTAACACAACCTTTCTAATAGCTTTTTTTTTTGGACTTCCACCTAAGTATCTTTGAGCATCAATAAATTTAAAAGCCATTTTCTGGAAAGTAACCCATTTTAATTTAGAATGATCAATCCAATTTTGTATTATATAAAGTTTTAGTAATGAGCAAATAAAAATGATAACATGAATATCAACTTTTGAAAGATGAATCAATGGAATATGCAGAATAGCAAATTCCCACGTCAATGTGGATTTTTGATATCCCATTTTCTGCAGTCTGACTTTCAAAGATGTCCACAATCTGTGAGAAAAATGACAATACCATAGAATATGAAGGAGGTCTGCTTGGGGATGAGAACAGCATGAACACGAAGGGGACTTATTTGGGTTAAATTTGTTTAATTTGATTGGGGTAAAGTAGGCATCATTATTAATCATTAATTGTGTGTATGCTAATTTTTAAAAGGGATAAATTCCTTAGTGTGTCTAATAGCCAGGACTTTCTGAGATTCTGACAATTGGGAATTATAATTCAACCAAACATTAGATAAAAGACAGTTGTGGTCCATCATTAAAGAATTAATTAATTTATATGAGTTTGAGAGCATTTTATCAGATGATGAAAGTATTTTAATAATCGTGTTAAGGTTTTTCAATTGTGAGTCTATGGGGACCAGAGATACAAATTTGTTTTTAATTATTGCTCTTAGTTGTGTAAGAATTGGTGAGTAATTCCAGTTTACTTTCAATAACTTACGCCAGTCAGATAAAGGCAAGTCAAGATATTTCAAAACATCTCCTACTTTTAGATTTTAATTAAAGGATAGTTTGTTAAGTTCAAAAGTTTATTGTCCAATAATATATTTGGGTTTAGATGAATTGGCTGAACATGGTGCGAGATCTTTTCTAGTTTACACATTTTGAGTAAGGTTTGGAAATCTCTAATCTTTTGTTTAAATACTGTAGATATATTTTTAATAAATAAACTATCCAGAGAGATAAAGGGAATAGCTTCAGGATTTAAATTATTAGAAATGACATAATTATACCATAATTTTATCCATAAAGAGTGATTTGGATAAGAAGTGTTATTGAATTTAGAGATAGTAAGAAGTTTATTGGATGAGACAATCAAATAATAGAGATAAAGATTAGGTAAACCCAAACCTCCCTTGTCCTTCGAAAATGCCAATCTAGAATAGGAAATTCTAACAGATTTAGGGAACCATATGAATTTTGCCAAAGCTTTATTTACAGACTCAAAAAATTTTTGAAATTATCTGATCAGATGATGAGAATTGGTAAAGAAATTTAGGCAGAATATTCATTTTAATAATGGCCACCCTTGAAAGAAATGAAAGGTTTAGATGCTTCCATCTGTCCATATCAGACAATATAGAGTTCCATAATTTATTAATATTATTTTGAAAGGAAGATTTATTATTGTGTTCTAAATTGATTCCTAAATATTTTATATTATAAGTAAACTGAAAATGATCGTCTGGAAACCAAAAGAATTGTGTGCTAAATGATTTAAGGGAAAAATATGAGTTTTTGTAGAATTTAAAAGATAGTTGGAAACCAAAGAAAAATAATCAATAGAATTCATTATCTTTCTGTAATCAGATAATGGAGTTTGAAAGTAGATTACTAAATCATCCATAAAAGCAGAGAAATGAATATTAGTATTAAGAATTCTAGGGATGTTATGAAAAGTATTTTGAGTAATAAACAATAGCAAAGGTTCTAAGTAAATGTTGAAAAGAAAAGGGGACAATGGACAACCCTGTCTTGTTCCTTTAGTGATCTTTATCGAGCAGAAAATTGACCATTAATGTATAGTCTAGTAAACATATTCTTGTATAAAACTTTTAAAAAATTTATAAAGAATAAGGGAATATTAAAACATAACATAGTTTGAAATAGAAAGTTCCAACATACTCTGTCAAAGGCATTTGATGCATCTATAATCAAAGCATATATAGGGTTTGGATTTTTCTTAATGAGATGAAGTATAGTCTCTAAAGATAGAGTATTATCCCAAGCATGTCTCTGAGACATAAAACCTGACTGATCTGAACTGAGGGTAAAATCCGTTTCAATCTGTTAGCCAGAATAGATGACAGAATCTTAATATCCACGTTAATTAAAGAAATGGGTCTATAATTTACTGGGTCAGATTTATCTTTATTTTTTAGAATTAGAATGGTTTTGGATGTGTTCCAATGAATATCTGAGATATCATTAACTCTTATATGATTGTAAACTTTAAATAGAAAGGGAAGAACTACCAATTTGAAAGTTTTGAAAAATTCTGGAGTAAAACCATCAGGTCCCGGAGATTTACCCAATTTAAGATTATCTATTGAATCCGAGATTTCTTGTACCGATATAGGGGTAGAAAGTAGTGTTTGCTGATTATCATTAAGTTTAGGGAACTGCAAAGAGTCTAAAAAGAGTTTTGAGTGATTATCTTTAACAGAATTAGAAGAACCTGAATATAACTCAGTGTAAAGAGAGGTGAAAAGTTGAATAATCTCTTCATCAGTATTATATAATCTGTTATTATAAGATAAAGATGTAATATTTGGATTTCTGAAGTTAACTTTAATAATTCTCGCTAACAATTTAGATGGAACCTGGGCCCACTCTGAATATGAAGCAAGTAGCTTTTGTTCAGCTAAGGAGAGGTTATTTTGGTGAAGCAGAATTAAATCTTTCTGACAATCAAAAATTTGTTTTTCTAAAGTAGCATCATAGTTCAGACTAAGATGATTTTCCAACGAAGAAATTCTTGATTTTAAGAATTCCTCTTTCTTAAAGTATTGTTTTTGAAAAAGCAGCTTTACTAATAAATAAACCTCTTAATCTTGCTTTACATGCAGCCCATTGTATGTCATAAGGAATGTCTGATGATTCAAGACTATTCACCATTTCATTTAGGATTTCTGAAGCTTGTTTGCAAATATCTTCATTTGACAATAAGTTATTATTTAAGGTCCACTTATTAAACATAGTTTTATTTTTGATATTGGGTTTTATGTTCAATTTTAGTGAAATTCTTGAGTGATCCGATTGGGTTCTGTAGTAAAGTCCACAATATATTTTGAAATATAATCTGAAATTAGAAAGAAGTCTAATCTGGACCACGAATGATAGCACTTAGAATAATAAGTATATATATCATTCTTGTTTATATTTTTAACAGTGCAGAGGGATCTATTAAATTATATTCTGTCATCAAATCATTTATAGCCAGAGTAGATTGAAGATTATAGGTGACAGTGGAGAGGAACGATCAATTACAGGGTTTATAACTGCATTCCAGTCACCACCCACTATAATATGATGATCCTTATAGGATGCAAGAATATTGTAAATTTTTAAAATGAACAAATGTTGTGAATTACATGGGCCATATAGATTTAAAATTAATAAGGGTTTGTCCAAACCAGCAATAGAAGCGGTAAATAAGCACCACCTCCGCTCATCATCAAATTTCTCATCAATAATATTCCCAATGAATTTTTGTTTAATGATTATAGCTACACCTCTGGAGTTAGATGAGTCACCTGAAACTATAATCTTTTTGATCCATTTTTTTTTAACTCTTTATTCCAATCAATACGTGAAATATGGGTCTCTTGAATAAAACAAATGTTAGCCTGTGATTTAAAGATCATATGAAATAATAGTGACTTTTTCGCTTTATCTTGAATGCCTCTAACATTCCAAGAATCTAAAATTATGTCAACAGGCATATTCTACAAGTATAATCATTATTGATGCTATAAAAGTGAACTCAAGGTGCAAATCCAACACAACATTAAAAAGAAGAAGAAAAACTAAAAGAAAAACAGTCTTTAAGTATTCAAGCAAGTCATCAAATAACATTTGTTGAAAAAAAAAGAAAAAAGTTTTTTTAAGAACCATGAAATGTATAATAATAACCTTTATCCTAACCCTAGTGCCTACCCACCAATCCCCTGTGATAAAGGAAGAGCAGAAGAACATGAAAAATACATTGTAATTATAGATAATAATAACCACAAGTTAGAATACAAATTACTCAAAGGAAGCCTAACATAACATAAAGTCCGAGTAATACTACTAAAAATATATACAAAATTAACTAATTTCAAGACGTCCAACATGCTTAATCCCTACTTCTAATACTAATCTAAAGCTCCTATCCTTAAATTGAAATTTATAGTGATTAAAT
Source organism: Protopterus annectens (assembly GCF_019279795.1). Taxonomy (NCBI): domain Eukaryota; kingdom Metazoa; phylum Chordata; order Ceratodontiformes; family Protopteridae; genus Protopterus; species Protopterus annectens. The sequence continues at coordinate 469,647,502 of NC_056727.1, forward strand.
GTATTTCCTCAAGTATTTCAAGAGAAAGAGAAACAAGTAAATAATAAATAAATCACACTCTGCTTAACTAGAACACTCTATCATAAGAAGTAATACAATTAAAACTGAAAAATATGTAAGATAACATATATATATATATATAACAAAACCAACTGGTAACATTATAATATAAGTAAATAAGCATAGCATTACTGAACTAAAGATAATAGTCATGCACTATCTACTGAACCTTCTTTAGTACTTTAGTGATAATTTCATTAATCAACATGACCATTAGTATGATAAAAGCACTAATACCTGTAGAATGAGTATTTAGTTATAGTTCAAATAAAGCAAAAAACAACTACCAAGCAACCATATCTCAAAATGAAAAACAATTCAGTCTGGAGATGCATCTATTAACTAGATAATAATAGTACAGGAACTATTCAAAATGAAATATTATAAGCTGTAAGGTTTTAACACTAGTTAATATACATGAATAAAGTATAATTATATTATTAAATAGTAACTTAAACAGCATCATATATATTGGACTGAATGTACAACAATGTGCATACATATAATTTTAAATCTACTTTTTGAATATTTTACTAATGACTCTGTTAGGTTATGTAGCCATACTATTCTTCTAAGCTATAGATGTAACATAACAAAACAGCATGAAAAGACAAGGCTTTTAAAGTAAACATTTTGAACATCTAGTTAAAACAGAAACAAGCAAGCTAAATGCAGTAAATCTAAGGGCTTAAATATATACATGTAGATTCAGCTAATCATATTAAAGATAGTTATTTCAAACCTTTCAAATAAGTAAAGGCTTTCTTAAACATAAACTACTAATCATAAATATCACATCCAGCCTCTGAGAAGAGAGAGAGCAGAGAATAGAAAGAACATGAAACTTTCATATGAACAGGTATACTTTGTAACAATTGTCAAATTAAACACTTCAGTATAATATAAAATATTGTATGAAAAATATTCTGAATAGGAAAATATGTTCATTTCTTTACACATCCTTTAGAATTTTAATATATAAAACTAACCTGTTCATTTGTTTCCAGAAACATTTTCACTCTGCTTTATGAAAGTAGCAGCTTGCTTTGAAGTCATGCAGACACACTAAAAGTCACTGAATATATTATGTGACATGAATCTGTTTAAATTTTAATAGCAACCTTCATTTATGAAGAGAAAACACTTTAAATAATAGCCAGATCTATTAAAAGTTAGTGCTATTGAATACTTGTTGAAAAAAGCAGACTTGTGTATTTGAAACTGCCCTTCTTTCCTCACAAATGATGACATCACCATCCATCTCAGAGAGACTGTAGTGTGCGCATGTTCATGCAGAGCATCAGCTGGAACTCTGAGGGGAAGATTTTCTTGCTAGAATGTTGAGATGGAATGTTTTTCCCTCCAAAAATCATTTAGCTTACACAGAAGGCTGTAACTCCAAAGCTTGTAGTAAAATTAATATATTATCTATTTACACAGCAAGCATATGTGAGAGAAAGAGAACAAAGTAAATACAGGAATTTAAATGCTTCTATTAATCCACACAAATCTAACAAGCATATATCCTGTCACTGCACACTGTCACACCAAATCCATCATGTGTAAATTACATGACAAGTTCTTAAGGTAATATAATTATGTCACACCAGAATTACAAATCATGTAACACAAATACTGTCAGATTAAAGAAAAGAAAAGATCAAACCTTATTGTAGTTCTTTAACAGTAGAATATTAAGATACAGTGTCAGGAAGCTTTTTAAATGTTTTAAGAAAAATGTCTTTTGCATCTTTAGGATCTGAACATACAAATCTTTTGTCATTAGCTGTGAAAGACAAGGTATTAGGATATGCCATTCGAAATCTAATCCCTCTTTTATCAAGTCAGCACAATAGGGGCTAGTTTTTGTCTATTTAATTTGATCTGTGCAGGAAGATCTTGGGAAAATGATAGTTTGTGAGACTTCCATATGAATTGTTTCTTTGTTTTAGCAGTTTCTAGGATCTGGAAAGTGTCTTGAAAGTTTAGTAACTTAGTATAAATTAACCTTGGTGTGGAAGAATCTTGCTTTGTACTCAGTGCTCTGTGTGCTCTCTCTACAATTATAGATTTTGAAGAAGCTTCACAATTTAACAGTGTTTCAAAGATATTTTTAGTCACAGATAACAAGTTTTTATTGTCATAAGATTCAGGTAAACCACGAATAATGATGTTATTTCTTCGACTCCTGGCTTCCAGATCCAATATTTTAGCTTGTAAATCTGAAACAGTTTTATCTCTAGATTTAAAGTCACTTTCCAATAAGTCTGTTTTAACCTCCAAAGCTAAGATTTTATTTTCAATAGTAACAATACTATCGTTTATTTGCTTTAAAGATTTACTAAAGTCTGTAAACTGTTCTGAAAAGTTTTGTATAGCACTTTGGATTGGTTTTAATGCTATTTTAGTTCTTCTAAAAGGAAATTTGAGCCATTTAAATCTTTATTACTTACATTAAAAGTTTCTGTAGGTTGTCTAGATGATTTCAGTCTTTTTGAACCTGAATCTTTTCAGGAGAGAGCATTGAAGTATATTTGGCCTTTGTAGGCTGAGTCTCCATGGAGTCAGATTTTGTAGCCATGCCCAGAAATGGAATGCAGTTAGCAGGATACCAGGAACCAGGAACAGACTGGAGCAGTAGGAGTCCCAGCAGCAGAGAACCAAGAATGTTCTGAGGTAAAATAAATCCCAGGATAATAATTCCAGAAGAAAAAATAATCCAAATGCGTAGAAAAAGATTTATAAAATCTTTTAGTATAAAAATTTGAGGAAAAAGGTTGATGTAAAGTTGTAAAAAAAAACAAAAGTTAAATAGCTGTGAGGAGCTCAGAGAGTAAGGACTAGACTAGTCGGCGGCCATCTTGGAATGGTTTATCAACATCTTTAATATATATCATTAGGTTATTATCTAGTGGTTGTAACCTGTTTGGGATCCTTTACATATATTATTATATTCATTTTATTGTTAGATCTTATACTTTCTATTGTTTCATGAATATTTATGAAGTTATTGGAACATACTATGTTCCTATTGGTGAAGGTTGTCTTTAAATTTGTATGTCACGAATTATTAAGTATGTCCATTTATTCACACTGAAGAAAGCATGGATATGCCAAAACCGGTGTATGACTAATAAAGTTTCATGGTTCTATACCTTAAATTTATTGTTTTAATGTCTTCTTACACTTCAACTTCAACTGCTGGCTACTGTTGTTTCATACATGGTACTTTCCAGCCATGCAGTACCTACGTGCAGGGCATTTTGTTTTAGATTTGGCCCAGATGACATACCAGTGGAAGCATGGAGGTGCTTAGGAGAAATGGCAGTGGACTTTTTAACCAGATTGTTTAATGAAATTTTGGAAAGTCAGAGGATTCCTGAGGAGTGGAGAAAAAGTGTTTTGGTAACTATCTTTAAGAATAAGGGTGATGTGCAGAGCTGCAGTAACTACAGAGGGATAAAATTGATCAGTCACAGCTTGAAGTTATGGGAAAGAGTAGTGGAAGCTAGGTTAAGAAGGGAGGTAATGATTAGTGATAAGCAGTATGGTTTCATGCCAGGAAAGAGCACTACAGATGCGATATTTGCTCTGAGAGTGTTGTTGGAGAAATACAGAGAAGGTCAGAAGGAGTTCCATTGTGTCTTTGTGGACTTAGAGAAAGCATATGACAGGGTGCTGAGAGAGGAGTTGTGGCATTGTATGAGGAAGTCGGGAGTGGCAGAGAAGTATGTAAGAGTGGTACAGGATATGTACAAGGGGAGTGTGACATTGGTGAGGACTGCGGTGGGAGTGACAGATACGTTTAAGGTAGAAGTGGGATTACATCAAGGATCAGCTCTGAGCCCTTTCTTATTTGCAGTGGTGATGGACAGGTTGACAGATGAGATTAGACAGGAGGCCCCATGGACTATGATGTTTGCAGATGACATTGTGATATGTAGTGAGAGTAGGGACAAGGTTGAGGAGACCCTGGAGAGGTGGAGATATGCTTTAGAGAGGAGAGGAATGAAGGTCAGCAGGGCTAAAATAGAATATATGTGTGTAAATGAGAGGAAGGGTAGAGGAATGGTGAGGATACAGGGAATAGAGTTGGTAAAGGTTGATGAGTTTAAGTACTTGGGATCAACAGTTAAGAGTAATGGTGAGTATGGAAGAGAGGTGAAGAAGAGAGTACAGGCAGGGTGGAATGGGTGGAGAAGAGTATCAGGCGTGATTTGTGACAGACAGGTACCAATAAGAGTGAAAGGTAAGGTCTACAAGAGGGTAGTGAGACCAGCTATGTTATATGGGTTGGAGATGGTAGCATTGATGAAAAGGCAGGAGTCAGAGCTGGATGTGGCAGAGTTAAAGATGTTAAGATTTGCACTGGGTGTGACTAGGATGGACAGGATTAGGAATCAGTATATTAGAGGGTCAGCTCAGGTTGGACAGTTTGGAGACAAAGCAAGAGAGGCGAGATTGCGTTGGTTTGGACATGTGCTGAGGAGGGATGCTGGGTATATTGGGAAAAGGATGCTAAGGATGGAGCTGCCAGGTAAGAGGAAAAGAGGAAGGTCTAAGATAAGGTTTATGGATGTGGTGAGAGAGGACATGCAGGTGGTTGGTGTGAAAGAGCATGATGCAGAGGACAGGAAGAAATGGAAACAGATGATCCGCTGTGGCAACCCCTAATGGGAACAGCCAAAAGAAGATGAGGTTCATAGATTAGTACTAAGCTAACTGCCCTTGCAAGCCATTTTAAGCCTAGCCAATTATCCCTTGTGAGACTCAAACCCTGCACCTTGTGTTTGTAAGGCAAACACCTTAGCCATTAAGTCACCCTCCAATTGCTGTGTTATCTCAGTGCAGGTGTGGAACAGAATAAAACAGAGATGCTGCTGAGCTAAAATCATAGGTTCATTGGTTTATACTAGGCTGACTGCCAAAGCCTTTACAAGCCTAGTCAAGCAACCCAATCCAGTTTTGTCCCCAAGTTATTTGGATGTCTATATAGTGGGATATGTTAGAAAAGAGGTAGCTAAGGGTTATGTGGGGGAATATGTTAGTTGGGGATTAGTTTACTTATTGTTGATCCCTGTCTATCAGAGACATGTGAGCCAGGTGAATTTGAAATTTACCATCCAAAGATCAAGGTTTCTTTTGAATAGGTTCAGGGATAAACCCTGCTTCATGCAGATGGATAGCTTATTCAACAGCATGGAGATCCTTTGAGACACGTATTGGTCTCTCCAGCATGTTGTATCATAAGCAAAGTTCAGGTCCTTGGATATAGTGTTTCTGGTGATGTTTGTTTTGCAGATGTGTAAGAGATCCATCAGAGCAATCTCAGGATGCCTTATATGCATAACCTGTAGGAGACTGAGTACAGAGGTAGGGCTTTAAGTCAATATGTGCAGGATGGGCTATTCATATCCTGCATTCTCCTGATGATGAATTTTTGTGTGCGTTCCAACTGTTGCAAGTGCCTGATTAGGTACATGCCAAATGGGATATTGTACTCAATGATGGGTCTGATAAAGCTGAGTAGAGTGGTACTATAACTTCCTTAGACCTGGATTCCATACCCTTGCTTATGAGTTGGGAAACACAGAATGATTTTCTTACTATTTTGGCTATGCATTGGTCAAAGGCCAAATTACTGTCTGCATATGTTCCCAGATCCCTAACCATTGGGTCAACTCTTAGGGGTGTTTTATTGATGGAGTGCCTTGCTTGGGTGAAGGATTTCCCAAAGGGCACTATAATTTATTTCTCACATTGAGTTTTAATCTGTGGCTTTGGCACCTGTCATTTGTTTGTGTTAGACCCACTTGTAGGATATTGGTATCATGGGAATCTATGATAGCTCCAAGTTTTACAATCATCTGCAAACTTGGTGAGCCAGAGGCCTTTGGCATTAATCTTTACTTCTGAGAAGCAGATGCCAAACAGGAGCAGGCCCAACACAGAGCCTTGGTATACTTTGCTGGTGACCTGACTCCTAATAGAGGTGGTCTCACCAATCCTGACTTCTTAGATCTTATCTGTGAACTAGCCAGCAATCCAGTGAGTTATATATGGATTTATCCCTAGTTCTGGGAGTTTGTCAACAATATCAGAGTAAGGTGATGTATTGAATAACCTAACCAGGTCAAGGTAGATGGTATGCACACTTTTCCCCTCATCCATAGCCTTGATGACCCTCCAGAAGAAGTCTACTGAGTTAAGTAGGCAAGACCTTTCCTTAACAAAGCCAAACTGGGATAGTTCCAGTGTCTGTAAGTTGATAATGTCCTTGTTGATCATTTCCATAATAATTTGTTCCATGGCTTTGCATAACAGACTTGCCAGACTGATGGGTCTGTAGCTCCCAGGGTCAGTTGATGGTTCACCTTTATGAAGAGGGATGACAGTTGCAGCCCTCTATTCACCCAATAGATAACCTGTTTCAGGGCTATAATTGTAGAGTGCTTTAGGTTATGCTACTAGGTCATGTTTTAGGCTATTTAGGAGGCAAGCAGGGATACTGTCAGGGCCCACTAAAGCAGTGTTTTTGACCTTAGTGTGTGCCACCAGGACCTGCTCCATAGGAGATATGCTAGAAGGATTTTCACAGGGGGTAGTGGAAGGATGGGTAAATTTAGAGTTACATTTATCAGCTAGTAGATGCACTATGTCACCCAGGTTATTGAGGGTTGTGCCATTTACCACCAGTTCTTTAAAGTGCTAAGTATTAACTTTAAGGTTCCTGACATAGCTGAAAAAGGCCTTGTGATTGTCCATAGCCTGGGAGGCTATCCTAGCCTTGCTGGACTTTATTAGACCCCTTAGTTTCTTTTCTTAGTTGAATCAGAGAGTTCTTGTCTACATGAAAGTCACTGTGATTTTGGCCATGACTTTCTTTTGTTATATACCCTGTTAAGGTAAAGATTCCACCAGAGGGGTTTGCTTTTGGTGTTAGATTTGGCTTACTTCTAGTAGGTAAGCAACCTCTGTACAGCCATTTACATGCTCGTACAGGGTTTTTGTAAATAATTCTGTATAGGCAGCTGTGGGTTTGGGGGAGCTGTGAATTTTGACAAACTGTCACTTAATAGGATTTAGATGGTTTTAAAACAGTTCCTAACTGTTACAGGTTTAGTTGGGTTTTCCAGATTGATTTTTATTTTGAGAGAGACAGCTTTGTGGTCTGACCTCATCAATGAGGATGTGATATTGGGTGGGGGTGGGAGGGGGTGCAATGCTCTCCCATGTTGGTGAATACTTGGAGCAATATGCTTGATTATCTGGTTGGAGTGCGCACTATCTGGTTCAGGGTGTTTGTGCTGCTAAAATCCAAGATACGTGCAAGCAGTGTATGTTTTCATTCTATAGAGGGGTAGTTAAAGTCTCCAGTGAATAGGGTATTTTGTTGGATGGTGAGTAGCTCTAATAGGTCTAGGTTAGAGTTGCAAGCTTCATAGTCACAGGGGGTGACCTGTAGCTGGCCAGGACATGGTAAGGAACCTTATCAATGGAGACCTGGATGTGGATGAACTCCAGGAAACTTATCAGTGGAGACTTGGATGTGGATGACTTCAGGGCATCATCCGATTTAACCAACCTGGAGTTGTATTCATTGCTAATGTAGATTGAGACACCTCCACCCTTAGCCTCTGCCTGTGCTGCTGTTAGTCTGAAGGTGTAGAAGGCACAGACACTGTAGCCTTCCACTTCTGGGGTATTTTCTGCAGCTTTAAACCAAGTCTTGGTAACACCACAGATGTCTATATTCTCCAGAGTGAGGAGAGCTTGTAGGATGTGAAGTTTCTTGTTTAGTCTCCTAGCATTTAGTAGTAACACCTTAAGGCTGCTTTGAGGTTTTTTTTTTTGCTATATTTTAAAGAAGTAAAGTTTAAAGAAATCCATGTTCTTGGTTTGCATAGGGATATTAACTAGTAAAACCATAAGTGATTTTCTCACCAGGTTTTGCATGATAAAGTAGGTGCAAAGAAGAGATACTGGTTGTTGTTTGCCATACAAAGATTCCCTGAGGACTTCAGAAAATAGATGGCTTTCTAATAAGACTGCCCATAGACTCATAGGTTGGTACTAGGCTAGCAGCCATTGCAGGCCATTTGAAGCTTAGCCAATTTCCCTTTTGGTGATCGAATTGAACTACCCCATTTGGTGTTAGATTGGCCTTACCCATTCTGTGGTCAATAATTATGTAGTAACCCTAGTGAGAATAAATGGGATCATACCATAGATAATTTGAAGGGATTCATGCATGGGATAAAGTATTTAGGAACTTCCTCTGTCAATTAGTAGGAAAGGGGGCAAAACATGTGCATGTAATTTGTTAGATACCCATTTGACTCAGTTCATACACCCATATACTTCTCACATTCGTACTTTTTCATTCTTTATGGCTGTTACATTTTTCATAGTTAGCGATCTTAAATGGCTCTATGTGGAGGTAAGCACAGGGTTGTTTAGTTCTTTAAAGCAGAGCTAATCAGCTAAAAACTTAGAAGTTGTAACAATGTCACCAATTAAGACATAACCAATGAGAAAACGATTGTCAACCTGTAATTGCCCAGCATTCAACAATCAACATGCAGCAATCATTTGTGTTTGCTGATGTATGTTTCTGTTGTTTTATGTATGTAGTTTAGTAAACAAAATTAGGTTCCATTCTGCATATGTAGGGCACAGATGTGAGAAAATACACTATATGCATGCAGAAATCAGAGTTCTGTTATTTAAGAAGATATTTGGTCAACCGGGAAAAGCCGAAAGAAGAAGAAGATTTGGTCATGATTATATACATTTTTCACACAACTTTGTTTTTTGCAGGCTATCAGACAGTTGTGTTGTTCCTATTTTTAAAGGTATTGCAAAAAGAATACAGGGGCATCTAATTAAATCATAATGTAGTCCACCAACTAATATAGACATAGCTACTTCCAATTATTATGCCTGTTGAGTGGGACGGGTGAATCAATGCTCTACACAATGTGCATCATTTAAAAAAAAATAACTGAAGATGTTGTTAACTTCATATACTGCTGTATTAAACTGCTGTATATGGTAGCCTTTGTCTGGTATGATATTTAAACAACGAGTTCCATGATGAAAGTCTTAAACTAGTAAAATATGGAAGCTTGAAGTCAGTGGTCAAGGCAATACTGTACTTATAATCATGATGGTGAAATCACATGCCTCAGAAGCTGCTTTTGATCAGCCTATTTGTCAAGAAACACTGGACTTCATTTCTAAACAGTTAATTGAAATGAGAGTTAAAACTGAAGAGCTCATGTCCCGTATTTTTTTCTAGAGAATGAAAGATGAAAGCATGATCAATGGAGCGTGCCAATGCTGTACTCATGTTCCAGTATGAACAGAAAGACTCAGAGTTGTAGGTGTTGGCCCAGGAAGCAAAGAATGAACAGTCAGAGGATAAAGCAACTGATACAGAAAACAAGGGAAGGAGTAAAACTATTAAATGTATAGGCATTCTTGAGAAACTGAAATTAAGTCATTGTTCAAATATCATACATGCCTTGCTACCAAAATGAAGAGGTTCCGCCCAGGAAAATATGCTGTTTGTTGCGAGGACCCACAGACAGCTCACAAGGGGCTTCTCTTTAGCATAAAAAGTCCAGTCTGACACCAGTTAGACATGCCATTCTGAGAAGTATGAGGTACTGAGGCTAATATGGCTCCCTTGTAAGCTTCTTAAAAGTAATGAGGTGACAATCGTCCATGAGCAAGACTTATCTGCCCATACAAGGAGAAAAGGACAACAAATTATGCTTTCAAGGAGCCTACATAGAGTAAAATATCTTTAATTTAAATTTTGGTACCAAGTATTCTTCAAGATTATGTTCCTAACTTGGGCTAAGTCATTTGTGCACATACATGAGACTGTATAGGGGATGCAGAAGTTCAACTGAGCAGGAACAAATGAGGTGGAGCACCCAGAGGTAGGCACAAAGAACTATTTATACAAAAGGAGCAGCAGTTACTGAAGAACACATCAGAAACTTTCTCTTTTTAGCAAAAAAACAGGAAGATACGCAGAGACAGACAGAGAGAGAGAGAGGGAAGTCAGAAATGAGATCTGTCTCCAGTACTTCAGATTTCAACAGCAGAAGCTTCAGGTGGCTGATAACAGGCCATTGACTAGAACAAGCCTTTAACTAAGACTGAACAGTAAAAGATATTTAACAGGAACACTATTTCTTGCAGCACTTGAATTTGAATAATTCCACAGCAAAAAATTTTCTTTACTATGTGTTTTTTTTTTCACTCGCATTGTAGTTCTTATTTTACATTTTTTCTTTAGTTTTTGCTAGACTGAAGGTCACATATATTTTAGTTCTGTTACTCCATATTATTTTTATAATATCTTCAACATGTTAAGAGTGTAGGGACTTGTTTGCCATTTCCCAGTCATGGAATTCTGGGAATATGTCTGCAACTAGATAAAGGAGGAGCTCTATCTTAGTGAATTCACCATTCTTGTTGTTAGTCAAAGATAAGGTAAAGAGTTTTGTAACATTTGAGAGTCATTAAACCTAAGTCTGACTTCTGTCAGGTGGGTGAATATTTTAAATTAATGTATTACTTTCACATTATTGATTATATTTTGATGTGCAGAGATAATAGCATAATAGCTGAAGATAGAAATCCATTGGAAAAGAAAACTTTTTTTAAATATGTGGCCTTGACCTCCAACATCAAATAATGAGCTAGCATGGGACAATTTGATTTAGACTTCATATTCATATGGTTTACCAGCTTCTTGATTGTTTTTGGCATCTCACTGGTTATCTTGATTTAAATGTTCAATTGTTTAAATTATTAACATCTCAAGGGTTATCTTGATTTAAATGTTCAATTGTTTAAATTATTAGCATCTCACAGGTTATCTTGATTTAAATGTTCAATTATTTAAGGTAATTATTCTTAGACTTTTTTTATCTTTGTGTTAACGCTGAAAGCACATGAATAATGTTACTTTTTTAACACTCACCAGATTACTAAATGCCAATTTATCATGTTCATTAGAACAACCGTATGGAAGATTTAAAGGCCCTAGAGTGACACATCTAAGCTAAATGTAATTTTTTTAGGGCAAATACTGCAATATTTGGTGTTCAAAAACAAAGTAAGAAGGTCAGACAGAACTGCATGCTAACAGCTTCACCAGTATTTGCTTTCAGAGATCACAACACTGAAATGGATACCAGATCAAATGCAACACATGCAGACTTTAGTAGAGGCTAAGGGAACCGATCTTTCAAATATAAATGCAAACATATTGAATCCCATCTTTCAGAAATGGAAAATTCACACTATTTTGAGGAAGGCCATGACATGTTATATAAAATATTTATAATATATAGAATTTTTTACATCAATATTTATCAAAATCATCCTCAATCCCCTTTTTCCCATTTTCTACATGGGGTCAGGGTGCTGTGTTAACTGTTACCATCATTATCGATTCAATGCCACAGTCTGGCCTTCTTTGACACTCATGCCTGACTGTGACAGATTTTCTCTCACACAATCCATCCACCTCTTTGTTGGATGCCTTCATTTCCTCTTACCTAATTCCTGTCTGTTCCAAATCTTCTTCACCAGATTGTCTTCTGCTTTTCTGCACATGTACGCGAACTACAGTTTGCCATCAAAATGTTGGAAAAAAAATTTTTTCTATCAAAATTTCAACAAATAAAGCCAATCGTATTATTTCTGTTTAAATACTCAAACACCTTGTTTTCGATGTCAAGCTCTTCATTTTGCTCGATAAACCTGAGCGAGTGCTTCAAAGCATTCACGTGATCCTCCAGTGCTTCTTGACTTCCTGGTTCTGCTAACTTTCTTAAAGGCAAATTACAAAGTGTGATTACAGCTCTAACATTGGTGTTTTACAATCGAAAATAGGTAATTCTTTTAAACGACTCTTTAAAAATAAACATTTGACTTTTTCATATCCGACCTTTGGTATTTCCATTTTTTGATGGTAAACACTAAACCACTGAAATCAGTACTTTGACTTCTGCAACATGTCTTCATTTATTCATCTGTCTCACCGTGTGCATCCTACCACTCATCTCAGGCACTGCATCTCCATCACCTCTAGCTTTTTCATCTGCTCTGCCTTTACTGCCCAGGTTTCTATACCATACAGTTACTTGAGCATGGTTATAAAGGAATTAAAACAAACAGAAAGCTAGGCATGTTTAAATGTGGCCACTGTAATCAATGTAAATATATAAAAGTTTGTGATAATTTTTATGTAAAAGGAACTCAGTTTAAAACCAGTGGCCACTATAATTGTGAATTTAGTCAAGTTGTTTATCTGGCAGGATGTGATTCCTGTTTTACATTTTATGTTGGAATGACTGCTGGAAAATTAACAAATAGAATCTATGAACATTTGGCTGATATTAAGAATTGTAAAAAAAACTAATGCCTTATTTAGGCATATTGGAACAAATAGTGAACACAGGTTTTACTGTGTGGTTTTAGATTAAATTATTGTTGATTCCTGGGGTTATGTAGAGGAAGAGCATCTAGCAATGAATTAATTAAAATGGCAGATAAGATTAGATACTACAAATTTCCCCAGGTTGAATGATTCAGTGTCTTTTGCTTCTGTTTTAAAGTTAAAATACTTGAGGGTAATTAAGTTCAATTGATTTTAAAATAGGTAGGTCATGTGATAAGATATTTATATTTAAATGTTTTTTTTTTTAGTTTTTAGTACTGAGGAAGTTCCATAAATATAGCTAGCACAAAAGTGCTTAACACTGTTTTAAATAAAGCTTTGGATATTTTTTGACTCCAGTCATTTGCATATTACAGGAATTTATTGTTATATAATACCTTGAACTGTTGTACTTTCTCATCAGTCAACTTCCAGGTCTTCAACCTGGTTTCTGTTGACCTTAGAACCTTCTCTGACCACTGATTGCAGTGGCAACCAGTGGTTTATGCTTTGAGCCGAGTCTGCCCCATTGCCCTTTCCTTACTTGGAAGAAGCCTGCCTGAGTTGTATGTTAGTCACTCTTGTATGTGATCTTGTGACTACCTCTCTTTCTGAACCATGTGTTGGCTACTATCAAGCCATTTGTCAGACAGAAGTCTAAAATTACCTCTTCTTTTTTAATAGGTTCATAGGTTCATAGGTTCATACTAGGCTATCTGCCCTAGGGCATTTATAAGCCTAGCCAGAGTGTGTGTGGCTTTCACCACCCCTTAGGATGAGAATACTATACCCATTAGTTTGCTGTGCCTCTGTCCAGCAGTGATACAGATGATTCCCGGTAATCCCATCGATCTCCCATCCACATCCACTCGTTTCTCTTGAACAGGAACAGAGTCAGGGCTGGGGGGGCTATGGACTCTATAGGGGATAGTGTTCTATCTCTCATCTGGGTGTCCTCAGCATGTCCTATTTATATCTATATATATGTTTTAAGTCTTCTGTGTCTCTCGCTCTCGTGGTGTGGAGGTATTTTTGGAGCATTTTTATGTTTTTCCGGTCACATGGGCCTTACCTCGTAGGGGAGATGAGGCCTGAGAGCAGAGTGAGTGTGCGGAATAGAGCTGAATAGGATCTTCCAGGCGTTAGATTGTATGACATATTTTAGCCTTTTCATTTTTTTTGTGGTTTTTTTTTGGGGTTTTCCAACTGCTGCAGCAGGTCAAGTAAGGGTCCATCTGGGCGTTGGCGTTGTACATTGGTCTGATAAGATGAAGTACAGGTACAGGGGTACCTCTCTCTCTGATCTGATCGATGTGATCAATCCTGCAATGTATCTGGTCAATGGGTCTTCCCTTAACACCTTGCAGGCAATGAGAGTGAAAAAAAGAGTTACTGTCAACTTGGTCCCCCAGGTGATCCCTCGTGTTTAATGGATTAAATAGTTAATGATGTGTTTAGTAGGGGTTTTTTCCCAAAGGATATGACTATACATTTTTATTTATTTAGCACTAGCCATTTTTCAGCATGAGCATCTGGCCTGTTCTTTCCTATTAGTTTATCCATGTGTGTGTCTCTGTGTCTGTCATGAGTCTGCTCCAGTTGCAAGTTTTGTCTCATGTTTGCCCTGTTGCCACACCCATGTGGACCTAAGCAGTCTTCATATCCAGTTCTATCTGTCCAAATATGTCACCCATTTTCAACACCTGCTTTATCTAGTAGTTTCTGCAGCTGCTATCTGAATGTATTCTTCTCTTCCCTAACATATGGCATAGGCTGGGATTAGGACTATTGCTCTATCATTAGGCTGGAGTCCGATTGTCATGAGTCTGTCACTAATTCTGATGATATCTCTCACTGCCTTCTGAAGCTTCTCTCTCACCACAATTCCAACACCATTTCTAGCCTGTTCTCCTCCTGCCTAGTAGACTCTGGATCCCAAGCCAAATGACTTTGCTGCACTTACCTTCCATCTTATCACTTGAATACTTAGGATGTCCATCGTCCTCCATGCCATCATGTCATCCACTTCCAAGCTCCGTCCAATCAGTGAATCTACATTAAGTGTAGTTCATGTTTGGCGGTTTGATTAGTTTTACATTCAGCTTTCAGTCAACAGAACTAACCCAGATAACTCAGGCTGGGCAACTGGACACCAGCCAACCAGTAGCTTATTGACCCAGGGCTGCTGGGCTTTATGGTGACCACACACTGGCCAGTAGGGGCACATACACCCCTCCCACCAATAGCATGGGTCCCTGGCATAGGTCAGAATAGTCCGGGTCTTTATTGCTAGCAAATACCCATGCCCATTTGTTGCCGACAATAGTCAACATGACCAAATCACCTGGAGCCATATTTTACGCCATCAAGTGGTTAGCCTGCCATGGCATGCAGTCTGGATCTGTGTTCTCCTATTTTGAGGATACCACACACCACAGTAGATGCCCAAAGTGGTTGTTCTATACAATTCCTCCACTATAGGGCACCAAGTACAGTCTGTGCTGCTCCCCACAGCTAAATTCATTGGTGAGTTTGAGATGGAAACACTCAGCATATTTTTTGAGGTGGGAGGAACCCCACAGAGACACAGGGAGAACATGCAAGCTCCAAACAGGCATCGGTTGGAGGTCAGGATTAAACCTTGTACCTTGGGCATGAGAAGCGAAGACCTTAACCATTATGGCAACTAGTCCCTCAATTCACATTTATCTCTTTCTGTTATTATATTGTTTAAATAATGTATATTACTCTAATAACAAAACATTTCTTTTCATCAGGTACAAAGTCAAAACTCTTTCATAGTACAATACCAGCAATAATTAAAATTCAGACTCATTTGATTCCTGTCTGCCCTTGAAACTGTCTGATGGCCTAACTGATATTCTCAGCAATCGTTCATTTATAGAATTTGTGAGAAATTCTCTTGTCTGTGATTTGAAAACTGATAGACTAGGAATGTCATCTGGTCACACATTCCTATACATTCCTTCAGGATATTCTGGTCGTGAATAACCTGTACTTTTCTTTTCAGTTCCTGGTGGAAATATTTCTTGGGACACATGTTTGGATATCTCAGGCAGGAAGGCATCAGCAACATAGTCACTGTGACACATAATTTTCTTGAATAAATTTCTATGATTTCTGTTCATGAAACTTTCCATCCTTAGTATGGACAACAAATGATCTTGGTTGCTCACTTTGCTTCACAATCACACCTTCTAGTTGCTCCTCTGAAGAACCTTACTTATTTTAACTGTCTTCCTGTTTTAAGGAAGACAAGCATTCCATTGCCTGATCACAATACTACTTTTGCCTAGAATGTTTTTATTTCTCTTATACATGACTCATTTTCTTAGGTGTTAGAAAGGATGTACATGTACTCATTCATCTGTGACTCCTCAATGGATCTCTGTACATAATTTGAAAACATACATATTTTTAGGCTTGATTTATCCCCTCATATGACGTACCTATTTTTAGAGATATGATCCAGTTTTCAGGCTTGATTAACCCAGTCATATGATTTTCTGAGTTCCTCTCCCCCATCCCACTAGATTTCTAAAGCTGTTTAGTATACAGAAAACCAGACTACATGACCAATGTACCAGTGGCACCAATAGAAAGATGGACAACATGTTACATCTCTCTTTCTCAGAAGCATTATTAAATGGCTCTGTAATGTAGACTTTTCCAATATAACTCATTAGAGTCTACAGATTTTAGACTGACTATAATATGCTTATATTTTTATGTCCATTTTACCAGTGTCATTTTTTTTATTTGGTTAATGAGTAGTATCCTATCATACTATAGGAAGCTGGAAGAGCTATGTATTATTAAGTATTCAAATGTTATGCTAATTAGGTACCCAGATTGTTCTGGGCTGGGTGTAAGTACTTTTCAAGGGTCTTTGTATTTATGTTCCATGGTTGCAGATTGAAAGATATGTCCCTCATAACTGAGCTGGCAAAACTACATCTTGCCATAACTATGTTTATAGGTAAGTATTGGGCAATTAGTCTGTAAACCATTTCAAGCCTAGACAAAAAATCATATTAAGGGAGGCAAGACAAAATAGACCATGAAGAATATGAGGCTGCCTATCCAATTATCTAGGTTTATTTTGAAAGTGGCAAGGGTACTACATTGCTTGCCATGTAGTGGAAGTTTGTTCCAGAGGTGAGGGATACATTGAGTTATGAATCTATCATGCCAACATTTCCTATTTATCTGCTGATGAAGGTTTAGTCCCTTTAAACAAGCATTTGATGTACCATTAGTTCTGCTTCATGGCATGAAAGGCTATACACAGATCTCCATGGTGGAGTCTTTAAGAGACTAAGTAGACAGAAAGGGCTGCCAGTCTCTCCGATAAGTTAGATTTTTGAGGCCACTTATCTTTTTAGTTATGAAACCCTGAGGTCTCTCAAGTTGTGTGGTATGTTATATAAATACATTCCAAAAGGTGCATTACATTTAATTATGGGTCATTTTTATATCCCATTAAAGCCAATTCTATATCAACTTAATTCAACCAAACTTAAGTTTGACTTGAATGCTTAATCCTAAGCATTTCACAGGTTATATAAAAAAGGAAAATACAACTGTGAAATAATAGACATCAAAATTAATATGTATAGATTGTAAACATTTTCTGAGTGAATAAGGGGAGAAATTAGTACAAAGTGCAGTATTCATAAACATCTTTATTAAATTATCATGTACGACATTGGCAATCATATATTTATATAAATGAAAACAAACCACATTGACATAATTTTAATTGCAAACATTATACATCACTTATACTCTATCCAGTCATTGTCAGTCAAACATTATGGAGCTCATTAAAATCCTTCTTTTAAACCTCATTCCTCCTCTGCATGCATTGTTCCCACAATTCTCATTTTTTCTATATAATTTGCTCCTACCCTTTTCTAAAGATTACAATTTCAGTTGTTTTATCTATGTTACTATATTCACTACTTCTAATATAGTTGGTTTAGCCTTTGATTTCCATTGTCTAATAACTGATTATTTTGCCAGCCACCATAATTAGTGTCAGCCAGGCCTTACTATGTGTGAGCGATTCTGAGTCTATATCATAGCTCAAAAAATAATTTCCTTTGTTACACCAATGTGCTCACCCAGTATCACTGACAGAGCAGCATGCAGGGAAACTTTAAACTCTACCAACTCTGCATTCCCAAAAAATATGTTCCCAAGTACCTATTTCTTCTCCATCACACCCCCAACATTTGATGTCTACCTGGGGAAAAATTCTTTGGAGTATACTTGGGGAATAAAAACACCTATGTAAACACTTCCAAGCAAAGATCCTAAATCTTCTAGACTGCATTGCATATTTGGGAGACATACATATTTCCCCCATTGTTTATATGTGAATTGCTTATCCAGTCTCTCTTTCCAATTCTTTCTAACCTCCTCTGATTGATTCTTATAGTTATCATGCAATATTTTATATGCTCTACTTATTATTCCTTTTTTACAGCAACTTCTGTTCTAGTTTCTAATAAAAACTCTATCAGTGCTGGTCTTTTGTTTAGGATCCCCTTACATCATTCTCTTTGCCTATACTCTGATATCAAGCCTTGATAGGAAAGTTAACTCTAGCCTGCAGTCTAAATAAATTCTTGGCCTCTTCAATTTATATTACCTTTCCCTCTCTAATTATTTGTTCTCAATACCTAGGTTCTTTTGCCAGTTATCTCAAATAAATTCCAGCCTCCTCTTGCCTATTGTCTGTATCCCTAATTGCAGTCATGCCTATCGGAAGAATCTCCTTTCTCCATTCCCATGTTGGCTTAGTTCTTAGAATACTTTCTACTACTTTATGAATATAATATTCTGTATGGATATTGTTATTCTCCTTAAGGATCTGCATCCAAAATCCCAGTCTCTCCTTGTTTCTTGAGTTTCCCCCTGTTTCATAATCATCCCTTTCCACTTTGAATTATAGGTTTCTGCTTGTGCTATGTATAGGAGTCCTATCTGTATAGCTCTGAAATACCCCTTCAAATTGAGTAATCCCAAACTGTCTTGTTCAGGTTATCCCACTTGACTCTTGCCATCTTCCCTTCCCAGATGAAATCCTTCAGCTCTTTAATTGATTGCTATCCACAGCTTCTCCTCTGGTTGATAAAAATATGCCTGACCCGTGTATGAAACTAAAGGGACTAAAAACATTTTAACGTGTATCTTGCTAGCCATATCCATATAACAGAGCTTCTAATTTCTCAGTTTTTGTATTATCTTTTGTTTAGTCTCTTCTCACATATCCTTAGCTGCCACACCAGAATCCCTTTAATCCATGCTCCTAAGTTCTTCATTGTATCATATCCCCATAAATATGGATATTGCTGAACCAATTCATGTATAGGTACATAATTTACAGCTATTGCCTTTGTTTTAGCTTCATTAATTTTGTATCCCAAAAAGATTCAAAACTGCCTAAAAATGTTCCACAACAGATAGAAACAGGTTTTCTTAACTGCAGTACCAATTATATCCTTAAATTTCTGAGTCTGTAATTTTCTTTTGTCAATGGTTCTAAATATAGTGCAAATAACAAAGGAAAAGAACATCTTCGCCTGGTTCCCCTGCTCAAACAAAATTTATCAGAGAGGACCCCCCACTCACTTTAATTTTCACCTCTGATCCCTCATATATCATCCAAATCCACCTTATAATTTTATCAGGGAACCCACCCACTTTAATTTTCACCTCTGATCCCTCATACATCCTCCTAATCTGCCTTATAATTTTTCAGGGAATGCAAATACTTCCATTGCCCTGCTCATAGACTACCAGCTTACTGTGTCAAATGCTTTCTCTACATCAAGACCCACTAACATTCAACTTCCCTCCCTTACATTCACCTTCTCTCTGGATCAACAATGTTCTGTTAATGTTATCAAATGTTTGCCTCCCTGTCACAAAACCACATTGATCCATGTCTATCAATTTTGGCATCACCTTTGCAATTCTTTTAGCCATTATAGATAAACACTTTATAATAGTAGTTTAGGATTGAAATGGGCTTGTATGAACCTGGATCTGATGGATCTTTACCCTCTTTAGGTATTACAGCTACCACTGCTTTCTTCCAGGATGTTGATGCTTCTCCTCCTCTTAAAATACTGTTAAACAAAACCTTCCAGATCTTTATCAGTTTTTCCCTCCTGGCTTCCAAACTTCCACAGGAATCCAGTCTACTCCTGGGGACTTTCCTGTGGATTTGTTACACATCGCCATTTTTATCTCATCTCCTCCTATCCTAACCGTTAGTAATTGAGCTTCATCCACCTCCAGCCTTGGCATATTTAATTCTTCCATAAACATTTCTATTTGTATATTTGCTTTATCTCTATATTTCTCTGCTTTATATAGACTTTCATAAAATTTCCAAACTATTTCTAGTACCGCTACAGGATCTCTTGTTATCCTTCTTGTTATAGGCTTCCTAAGCTTGGCGACAACCCTTTCTACTTTTTGTTGCCTAAGTAGTTGCACTAAAAGATTTTGTGCTCTAGTGTTATTGTCAAAAAAAAGTTGCTTAACAGCAATCTTTCTAAACTCATGCATATTATTGAGGTAATCCTTTATTTTCTGCTTAGCATTCTGCAATTGTTTCTCTTCTTATTCTGTGAGATTCCCTATTCTGCAATACTTTAACATTTGTCAGTCCCTCTAAATAATTATTGTAACAATAGCTCTCTTTCTTTTATTTCCACATTATTTTTAAACTCCACTTTAATTTTATCCCACTCCCTAGCTATATTCTCAAAACAAATTTCTAGCTTCCCTAACAAATCCCAAATAATTTCCACTATGCATACTTTAAATCCCTCTCTTTTCAACATATAGGTAGGAAAGAGCCAGTGTTTCACTTTTGTTTAAATTACCCTGCATTTTTATTTTAGTTATTGTTGGTGCGTGATCTGAAATAGCTATTAGATCCATATCAAAACTTTCAATTAAATGCACATGTTCATGTGAAATGTAGGTTCTGTCAAGCCTAGTCCAGTTTTTGTATCCTGGAGAATAATATGTAAATTCACTCTGAACTCCTACTACTGAATTCACATCTTCCATGCCAAATATCTTTCATCAAAAATTTTCTTCAAAAATATAACCTCCTTTATTATATTTTCCCTTCTGGGCCCCCTCCCCAGACAGTATTCATAGTATTTAGTGGAAAAAAATAAAAAGCAGTGCAGAAGATGCTTCCTAAGTTTCATAGGTTTGCAGTCTCCTGGCCTATAGAGACTCCTTTAAATTAGGGTTGCGCGCTTGTTTACCCACCATTTTTTCCAGGTTCATCTTAAAAAATTCTAAGTTGTTAGAGTTTCATATTTAGAAAGGAAGATGATTATAAACTATTGCAGCATACTGAGTAATACAGGAATTTCTTAACCTTCTCATAAGCTTTTCTTAAGTTTATTTCCAGTGTTCAACACTGCCTCATTAAACTCAACATTGTAAACATCCTCCATCCAGTGCTCAAAATTAGATTTAAAACTGGCAATATTAGGGAATCACCTCATCTTGACTGGTATGCAACTCCATAACCAAATTATTTGCGTTATAAATTTACTTCTTAAAGATGTTCTATTTGCTGGAATAACAAAGTTTATGTTAACATGCTTGTGACCCTTAATATTATTAAAAAGGGAAACATTATAGATACCTTGCAACATTTCATCATGAAATATTTTATAAGCACAAATTGCTTTACCCTTAGTATGTCTAAAGTGTAAAGAGTATAATTTTGCAAGTTAAACATCATACAGAAGTTTTTTTTTTTTTGTAAATTTCCTCTGAACAATTTCAAGTAAAGTAAAGTTTAAACAAAACATGTTATTATATCCCATTTTATATAGATGTATTAAACTGCCATCATCTCTTAAAGATAATGATTTAAACAAGCAACTCATAAGATGAAAAGTACATTTCCTAATACTATTCTATACTTCTATATTTCCGATAATATCATGTTTGTACATGGTCTTGTATTAACTTTATTCCTCACGATTACAGCTAACCTCCCCACATACCATTTCCAACTAGACAATCAGTATATAAAGCAAGCAACAGCATTTAATAACCCTACCCTAAAAACAACTAATAGTTTTTATATGTTCCCATCATTGTTTATAACCATACTCACAGACCTGAAACAACACCGACTACTCTTTACAAATGAAAGCCTCCATAATATTGCCTTTAAAACACACAAAAAACTATTCAAACTTTTTCATGTGCTCAGTCACATAGCAGCTAAACTTATGCTTAGTGGTGATATTCACCCAAACCCAGGCCTCGAACACATGATTTAATTAAACTCCACAATGCAAATCAAACTACCTACTCCACATAAAAGTACTGAAATACTACTACTAAATCTAAATCTTAGAAGTATGCTCAATAAAATACACAAACTCCATGCGACTCTCTCCCTTTACAACCCAGACATTACCATCCTTACTGAAACCTGGTTGAAACCACATATACCAGACATAGAAATAACCCCACCTGGTTACAATATTGTAAGAGCTGACAGAATAGAAAAAAGGGAGGTGGTGTAGTAATTCTCTTTAAGAACATGCACAACTTACAACCTGTAAACATAAGAATTACTAACATTTATAATGCAGAGCTACTCATAACAAGATTACAACTAAATCAGAAAAAAACATATAAATATATATATATATATATATATATATATATATATATATATATATATATGGGATCACTACGAAATCCCGAATGTTCACAATCTCGAAGACCGGAATCCCGAGATAGAATCCCGAATGCCGGTAATATCAAAAGTACTCAATCCCGAATATGGTAATACCGAAAATCAGTCCATTGATATCATCACCGTAAAAATGTTATGAAATACTTTTGCTGCCATTAAAATTCAGCATCCGAGACAACAAAATGTGTAAATTTAAACATAAACACACACCAGACTTGCGGTTTTCAGTATATGTAACACCAGCAGTAGAAAGCATATAAATCCAGCATTTTACAGCATATAAATGAAGAATATGACACTTCCGGAAGTAGGCATCACATGACTCTACCGTATTTTAATAAATACAGTTTCTACTTTGACAAACGTAATCCCATTCATAACTGAAGATCCCTAATTTTAAAAACCCATTAACATTGCAAGTGCTCATTAAAACATGCTAAATACCGTTTGACTTTTGTAAATGATTTTCAGCACCCACACTATTGCATGGACGAATACCATGCATGTATACTCCTTTGGATTATGTAGCAGCAAGTGAAAATGATTGTCTAGCAATAAGTTTACGGTGCTTAGGAGTTGAAGGATACCCAGAGGCCAGTATGTCACACAATCCATCCACACGGTAATATTTCCTAGCCAAAGCTGAAATCTAACTAAATGTGTACTACTCCTTTTATAGCAGGGAGCTATCAGAGGTAGTTCGTATGGATTATGTTTTGTGGTTGTGTGAAGTAAGTGACAGTATACTACTCCTTTTATATCAGGGGACTGTTAAAGATTACTTTCTATGTGTTTAACTTTGTGGATGTTTTATATCGAGATTATGAGTTTTGGGAATGTGTAATTTCGGTATTGCCGGCATTCGAGATTCTTGTCTCGGGATTCAGGTGTTTGAGATTGTGAACATTCGGGATTTAGTAGTGATCCCATATATATATATATATATATAAATAATAGCCATCTACATACCTCCAGAAAACAGTTCCAGTGCAGTCAAAATTATTCTCCAAAATGTCACAAAAAACATATCACAGGAAACCATTATTGCATGAGACCTTAACACAGACTGGATGACATTTAACTCTGACAATCCTCATAGCTACCTAAACCTCCATGATTTCACTCAAATGTTTTCTCGCCCAACTAGAATTGACAAGAAAATAGATAAACAATCTATTTTGGACAGGTTCTTAACTAATAAACCCCAGTATTACCAAATATCAAGGTGTCTCCCAGATTACTTAAGTAACCACTTTGGAAAATACTTACTGAGAAATCATAGTAACCCTACTAAACTAATCAACTTCCTCCAAGTTCGTAATAAGAAAAATCTTAACTTACAGATTCTACTTAATATTCTTGAAAAAACAGACTGGACTCCTCTTAAGCAGCTGCCCTTAGATGCTGCTGTGCAGCACTTCAATGACACCTTCCTTACTATCCTAAACAGACTGGCCTCAGATGCTGCTGTGCAGCACTTCAATGACACCTTCCTTACAATTATAAACAGACTGGCCTCAGATGCTGCTGTGCAGCACTTCAGTGACACCTTCCTTACTATTATAAACAGACTGGCCTCAGATGCTGCTGTGCAGCACTTCAGTGACACCTTCCTTACTATTCTAAACAGACTGGCCTCAGATGCTGCTGTGCAACACTTCAGTGACACCTTCCTTACTATTATAAACAGACTGGCCTTAGATGCTGCTGTGCAGCACTTCAGTGACACCTTCCTTACAATTATAAACAGACTGGCCTCAGATGCTGCTGTGCAGCACTTCAGTGACACCTTCCTTACTATTCTAAACAGACTGGCCTCAGATGCTGCTGTGCAACACTTCAGTGACACCTTCCTTACTATTCTAAACAGACTGGCCTTAGATGTTGCTGTGCAGCACTTCAATGACACCTTCCTTACTATTATAAACAGACTGGCCTCAGATGCTGCTGTGCAGCACTTCAATGACACCTTCCTTACTATTCTAAACAGACTGGCCTCAGATGCTGCTGTGCAGCACTTCAATGACACCTTCCTTACTATCCTAAACAGACTGGCCTCAGATGCTGCTGTGCAGCACTTCAATGACACTTTCCTTACTATTATAAACAAACTGGCCTTAGATGCTGCTGTGCAACACTTCAGTGACACCTTCCTTACTATTATAAACAGACTGGCCTCAGATGCTGCTGTGCAACACTTCAGTGACACCTTCCTTACTATTCTAAACAGACTGCCCTTAGATGCTGCTGTGCAACACTTCAGTGACACCTTCCTTACTATTATAAACAGACTGGCCTTAGATGCTGCTGTGCAGCACTTCAATGACACCTTCCTTACTATTATAAACAGACTGGCCTCAGATGCTGCTGTGCAACACTTCAGTGACACCTTCCTTACTATTCTAAACAGACTGCCCTTAGATGCTGCTGTGCAACACTTCAGTGACACCTTCCTTACTATTATAAACAGACTGGCCTTAGATGCTGCTGTGCAGCACTTCAATGACACCTTCCTTACTATTATAAACAGACTGGCCTCAGATGCTGCTGTGCAGCACTTCAGTGACACCTTCCTTACTATTCTAAACAGACTGGCCTCAGATGCTGCTGTGCAACACTTCAGTGACACCTTCCTTACTATTCTAAACAGGCTGGCCTCAGATGCTGCTGTGTAACACTTCAGTGACACCTTCCTTACTATTATAAACAGGCTGGCCTCAGATGCTGCTGTGCAGCACTTCAGTGACACCTTCCTTACTATTATAAACAGACTGGCCTCAGATGCTGCTGTGCAGCACTTCAGTGACACCTTCCTTACTATTCTAAACAGACTGGCCTCAGATGCTGCTGTGCAACACTTCAGTGACACCTTCCTTACTATTCTAAACAGGCTGGCCTCAGATGCTGCTGTGTAACACTTCAGTGACACCTTCCTTACTATTATAAACAGACTGCCCTCAGATGCTGCTGTGCAGCACTTCAGTGATACCTTCCTTACTATTATAAACAGACTGGCCTTAGATGCTGCTGTGCAGCACTTCAGTGACACCTTCCTTACCAATTTAAACAGACTGGCCTCAGATGCTGCTGTGTAACACTTCAGTGACACCTTCCTTACTATTATAAACAGACTGGCCTCAGATGCTGCTGTGTAACACTTCAATGACACCTTCCTTACTATTATAAACAGACTGGCCTCAGATGCTGCTGTGTAACACTTCAATGACACCTTCCTTACTATTATAAACAGACTGGCCTCAGATGCTGCTGTGCAGCACTTCAGTGACACCTTCCTTACTATTATAAACAGACTGGCCTCAGATGCTGCTGTGCAACACTTCAGTGACACCTTCCTTACTATTATAAACAGACTGGCCTTAGATGCTGCTGTGCAACACTTCAGTGACACCTTCCTTACTATTCTAAACAGACTGGCCTTCGATGCTGCTGTGCAGCACTTCAATGACACCTTCCTTACTATTCTAAACAGACTGGCCTTAGATGCTGCTGTGTAACACTTCAGTGACACCCTCCTTACTATTATAAACAGACTTGCACCTCCAAGAACAGTTTGTGTCAAAGCCAACTACATACCATGGTTAACCCATGGGACTCGTACCCTCCTTAAACAAAGGGACAAAGCATGGAAAACTTAGGATGAAAATAAATCCCTCCAAAACTGTTTAATTTACCAACAACTTAGAAACTGTGCCAAACACCAAATTAAACTAGACAAACAACACTACTATTATAATTTACAATGGAAATACAGAATGAATCCACAAAAATTCTGGAACACAGCCAATAACATGCTTCATCCTGGGAAAACCACAACCCCCCCCCCAACTTACCTGATAACACAAACAATATTGCTGAACAATTTTAACATTTTCTTCACTGAAAGTGTTTTAGCACTGACTAAGAATAGCAAGTCTCCCACAATGCTAACACCCAACAATTCAAGCAATTTTGTAGATGCATTCTCATTTCAGACAGTGCCAAAACAAACTATTGCAAAACTATTAAAGTTGAAACCCACTTCGCTGGCAGCAGATAACTTGTCATCAGAATATCTAAAATTAGCAGCAGATGTTATTGCCTTCGTTGTGTCAATACTTATAAACCGCTCTATAACAGAACAGTATTCCCCAGCTATTTGGAAAATTGCATATATCACACTATTACACAAAGGAGGCAATTCAACAGAACTAACAAACTACCTGCCCACTGTTATACTTTCACCACTTTCTAAAATTCTGGAAAGATCTATCCACTTTCAACTTCTTAAACACCTTCTAAACAATAATCTCCTCTCGTAGTCACAGCATGGATTCCGACCACATCATAGTACTACTACAGCTCTTCTTAGTTTCACTAATACTATAAATAAATTCAGAGACAATGGCAAAATAGTGTCTTCAGTCTTTTTGGACATGTCTAAAGCTTTCAATACAGTTTCCCATACTTAGTTACTGTCCACTCTGAAATATCTTAATGTCAACTCTGATGCTGTTAACTGGTTTCAAAGTTATCTATCTAGCCGCCAGCAAGCTGTGAAATGGAAGCAAGATCTATCCCCACTCCTTCCTGTTACACCTGGAGTCCCTCAGGGTTCAGTCCTAGGGCCCCTCCTCTTCAGCATGTTCGTAAGTGATCTTAGTAGTGCCTCCTCTCATCTATCATACAATATGCAGATGACTCAGCCCTCATATGTGCAGCATCCACAATAACTCAACTTCTCACAGTCACACAAAAAGCCTTCTCTGATATTGAAATGTGGCTAGCAAACTCACAACTCATTCTCAACCCTAATAAAACTAAACTTATGATCTTTCATCCATCTAAACCTAATAACCTCCCAGCTAACTTTTATATCACTGCCAGTAATAATACTAGGATTTTCCCAGATTCCCAAACAAAACTATTAGGCATCATAATTGACAACAGACAGATTTGATATATACATTTCTAACACAATCAAAAAGGTTCACAAAAAAATGGGAACAATGTATAGAAGCAAGACATTCTTAACAGATGCTGCAACAATAGCCATAGCTAGAACCCACCTTCTCGCCTCACTTTTATATGCATCCCCCATACTTACCAACCTCAAAAAGTCAGAACTAAGTAAATTAGAATCATGTTACAATAAGATTGCCAAATTTGCAACAGATTCCACACATTCAACCCATTACTGTCAGTGCCTCAAAAATCTTTGTTGCTTGGAACTACCTCATGCTATGAACTATAACCAATTAATAATGGCTCACAAAATAATGCACAATCCTGACCATGTACCTTCCCTAAAAATCTTCTACAACCATATTCTAACATTCATACTCTTTGATCATCTAACAAAGACTTACTCCAAGTAACCAAAGTATCCAATACAGCAGGCAACTCTCTTTAGTCTAACTTTGTTGCTAAAAATTGGAATACCCTTCCACATAGTATTAGATTCATAAGCAATCTTAATCATTTCAAAATATCCCTCAAAATACACATTTGAATCCTGGCTTTACACAAGTAACACTCCAGGTTAATTATTAACTTAGCACTACTTAAACAATTTGGCTGTACGTACTAACTCTCTTAACATATCCCTTCTAACAACACTACTTCTCTGTAAGTAATTACATTCCTAGCTGCAGCTCTCACCACAAACTATGTACTACTTTGCCTAAGTGATTCTCCCTGCTTGATTTCCTTATTAATGTTATGTTCCTCCACATATATAAGTTCAACCATATATTGGTCTATATTCAAGTGTTTAAAGTCTTGTTCTATTTGATACTATGTATATATTTTTGTTTTTAAATTTGTATCCTGTAAATGTGTTAACACTCATTTTTTTGTCTATAATTTCTATTACTTGATGTCCCACTCACTAAGCTGCATAAGGAGAAAGTAATAGTCAGCTGTCTATCAGGTGCCAGAATCCAACACATAATACATGCACTCAGGTCACTCCACAACAAGTACAAGTCTGACTCTGTCATTGTCCATGTGGGTATGAATGACCTGAGACGCACCTCCCTGGACTACATGAAAAGAGACATGGTGGAGCTCTCAGATTATGTGGCCTAGGCAGGTATGACACTAGCCCTGAGCAGTATCTTACCGTCACCCACAATGATACTGCAGTACAAGCAGAAAATGATTGACCATAGCAACTGGCTAAGTTTCTGGTGTCATTCTAAGGGGATCCAGTATCTGTTTGCTTGGGATGACATGACTGACAGACATCGATGCTTTGCCAGAGATAGCCTGCATCTGTCATCCCTGGGTTTCCAGGTACTGGCTAAGCCTCTTGCCACCCTTATAGTGCCTTTTTAGGTGGTGTTCCAAAGACCAAATTACCACTGTAACAGCTATAAATAAATGCAATCTGAGGGTCATGCTGCTCAGTGCTAGAAGTCTAAATCTCAAGAAGCACTTGCTCGAAGCACTCCTCAAAATGGAGAACATCGACATTTGTGCTGTAACAGAGACCTGGTTTAAAGTGTCATAAAGCACCCCTGCGCTACCAGGCTATAACTTATTCCACACCTTTCAGACTTGAAACATGGACCAAAGCTCCAAAGGTAGTGGTGTCTCCATATTCATAAAGGATATGCACACCTCCAAACTAGTAGCCCAGCATAACGCATCTGAGATACTTCAGGTACAACTAACATTGAGTAAGACAGCGATCCAGATCATAGCCTGCTATAAGTCCCCAACCATGTCCCTAGACTCTCACTCCATGTTCTTAAGCACCCTGGAATCTATCAAGGTCCAACCCAACACTCTCTTACTAGCATACTTCAACTACCCCTCCATCAACTGGGAAAACTACTCAAGCACCAATACACTGGCCCAACGCTTCCTGGAATTCATCATTTCCAATGCCCTGGACCAGCTCATTCTGATCCCCACTAGAGGAAGTAACATCCTTGACCTGGTTATTACTAACATGAGTGACCGTTTCTCTATACCAATAGTCAATCCCACCCAGGTCAGATCCGACCATAAACTAATAAATATGGAAATCCACATCATACCCACACCCCCTGAAAAGGTAACCACCTTGAAAAACTTCTCCAAAGCTGACTTTGGACTCCTAAAAACAGTGGTGGCTAACTTCACAGCACCCATGCCAATGGAAAATAGCTACATGATTGCTGAATCATGCACCAATGTACTGTACAAATATGTACACAAATCCATTGAACTAGCCATACCCAACAGAACCAAGATGCTCTCCTCCAAAAAAGGAAGACAATCTAGTGGTCGCCTGCCGTTAATAAACTCTACAACAGAAGGAAGAAACTGTTGCAGAAAAATGTGAAGTCCCAAGATTGGAAAAACTCCCTTATTAGCCTCAACAAAAAATTGAGATCCCTCATCAAATCCTCTAAAGCCAGCTATGAAGGCAGAATTGTGGCAGACACTAAAAACATTCACAAAGCCTTCTATAGCTATATCAAGAACCTCCACAGCAATACCCAGATTTGCTTTGAGATACTGCACAATGGTACCTTCTATACTCAGCCAATAGATATTGACAACATACTGGCTGACAGATTCAGTGTCTACTTTACCCCTCCCCCCAAAGGACCAATAACAATACCGGAAGAATGCCAGGCACCCAGCATTACTGCAGCACAGGTTAAACCAAGGCCAAGAATACAGCTTCCACGGGTCCCGATAATATCCCTGGCTGTGTTCTACATGAACTACAAAGCGAACTGGCATCTGTGTGCCCTGTTCAGTCACAGCCTCACCTCAAGCTTTGTCCCCACCGAATGGCGCACTGCTACAGTCATCCCTCTTCATAAAGGGGGAGTGACTACAGACCCTGGGAATTATCGCCCCATTACCCTGACAAGCCTGATATGTAACGCTATGGAGAGCATCATCATGGGCCTGATTAACAAAAATATAGCAAATCTCCAAACTCTAGAACCCACACAGTTTGGCTTTGTGAAAGGGAGAGTATGCCTGTTCGACCTAGTTGACGTCTTTGAGTCAGTCACTAGGGCTGTGAATGAAGGTAAGGCAGTGCATACAGTCTACCTTTATCTGGCCAAGGCCTTTGATGCCATTCCTCACTCAGGAATTATTGATAAACTCACCAAACTAGGCATCATCCCCTATATCACTAGGTGGGTTGCAAATTGGCTCACAGATAGAACACGCAATGTGAGTAGCGGACTCCAATTCAGACTGCTGAACAGTCACAAGTGGAGTTCCACAGGGATCGGTCCTGGGTCATCTCCTGTGCAGCATCTACTTCTCAGAAGTCCAGGCCAACACAAAGGGACTCTAGCTGACCACATTCACAGATGACTGCAAGCTGAGAACCATTATTAACTTCCCAAGGGATGCAAACATCCCACAGAAAGGCCTCACTGAGACCAATGACTGGTATCAAAACCATGCCCTTAAGCTTAACGCCAAAAAATGTATTGTCATCCCCTTTGGTAAAGTCTCAGTTCCCACCAATTACCACATTGATGGGAGCCCACTGAACACTGAAGGCATTATAAGAGATCTGGGGACGCAGGTTGACAGCAACCTCTCCTTCAACCACCACATTGCCACTGTGGTCAGAACGTCCATCTATGTGGCACATCTCATTATCAAGGGGTTTGCATCCAGGAAGAAAGAGGTCATCGTCTCTCTCTACTCTTCCCTTATTAGACCAGTTGAGTATAATGCCCTATTTGGCATGTACCTCACTAGACACCTGCAACAGCTGCAGAGTCCATAGAAGTATTTCACGAAGAGGATCATAGGCATTAAACACATGTCCTACATGGACAGACTCAAAAGACTCCAGCTATTCTCTGTCTCATATCGCCTACTTAGAGGTGATCTCTGCTTGACTTACAAAGCCATGTTTGACCCAACTCTGTTAAAAATGCTATATCTAAAGAAATCCCAGTCTCTCCGCACCACACATTCCAAAGACCTCAACCTCATTTCCACAATCAACAGAACATGCTGGAGGGACAGGTTCCTCACCCGGAGACTGCCCATGCTCTGGAATAGACTTGCCATACATGTCAAGCAGAGCACCTTGCTGACCTTCTTCAAGAGAAATCTTGATGAGAGGATGGGTAATATAAAGTTCACCCCGGGGATCACTCCAGTGGCTCTACTTGGTAGATGCACTGGGAACTAACTTCAAGTGGCACAATGCCAGGGCACCTCTATGGGCTAGGCTTGTAAAGGCTCCAGGACCATTAGCCTAGTACACACCTATGAACCTATGATATGATGACTTTGTATGTAAACTTAGGCTGGAGCTTTTCTCCCCAGGCCTCCACTGTAAATGAGCACTGTCCCAGTCGGACCATCCTGGTAAACAAATGTAAAATAAATAAATAAATATAAATATTCACATGAGACATAATTGAAATAGAAGAAATAAATATATCCAAGTCTGCGTAGTTACTATAAATAGATTAGATGTAGTAAATAGCCTTCAAAAATATGTGACTTCACATTTATTTGAACTAAAATTCAAATTACCCACCTTGCCCTATTATGATTTATAGAGACTTGGTTTCTTATGTCTCAATGGTCTCTTGCTACTAAAAATCTGCAGCTTCAATAACAGTCTAAGGTCTTCACATTTTATAGCCCTAAATGCTAAAATTAATTTTCCTCTATGATCTCTACAATGTAATGAATAAAGTTTTGTTTTTGACATATTTCTTCATAATCTAAGTTGAACAAGAATTTAATTTTCTCTGTGAACTTCTTTTGAAATGATCCCAACCTCCTCAACTATCCAGATGTATACATACAAAATGAATGGTTATACTCCAATAACAGCCTAATATAAAATATATAAAAATTAGACAACAAACACCCCTGCTGGCAACATTGTTTAGAATTAGTCTTAATTGCCTGGAGGAAGTACTGATAATTAAATAAAGGTGCTTTTAGAATGACTAACTATTAATTGTTATGCCAAAATCCGTATACTCAATGATCTCCTGTTTCCATGAACTATCAAGGTAAATATTTTCCCTAGTCGACATTTTTTCAAAATGTGTAATTTTGCATTTATTAATACTAAAACAGATACCCATGTCCGATATCCATTTAGTTGGTTAGGTGCAAATTTATGCCTTGATAATTCTTACATTAACTATAAATTAGTTTTGCAATCATGTACATATTTATTCAGCCACAATTTAAACAAACAGAGAACATAACAGAATAAACTGCCTCCAGCAGTGATATGGAAGTAATACATTAGCAGGAAAACTAGTTTATAAAACGGCTAAAGTCCACTGGCTAAGTTAATTCTGTCCCACCAAAATCAAGTCTCCATTTGATAAAAAAAATTGCATAAAAAACTGTGAAAACCATCTCCTGTTCCTGTATTAGTCACTATTACAGTCACTGCGACTCACCTCCTCTTAAATAAACTGCAGCTGTTCATAAAATATCTAAACATTCCCAGATATTGTCAACTGCCAAAGAATGAAATAGCACAAATTGTGTACCTGCAGTCAAAAAGTTGACACAAAGCACTTGGGGCTTGGTCTAAGAAGTATCTATCTTAGTAAAGCAGCAATAAACAATATTAAACCACACAGACATATGCCTTAGCACTGATAATGCTCCTCAGTTTCAGGCCACTCTGTATCTTCTCTATCTCTGTTTAAACTTCTGGCTCTTTACCACATCCACCATCCCTGTTACACAGAGGCAATGTTTCAGAAACAGGCCTGACCATGAGTGGTAAAGCTGTGGCAAAAAAGGCCTGTTAGCATAATCGTGGAAGTCAGTGATTCAGAGACACATTAGTTGCAATGTTGAAAGACATTATTATCAACTATGTTACATGTCTATGATTTACTTTGTAATTACCACAAGCTGTAACAGGCTCTTTTAATGTTGCCCCTGTGGCAATCACTTGTTATGAATGATGCATCATGTTAGTACAGGTACCTTCCCTCATTCATTTCCCTGCATATCCACACACACACACACACACACACACACACACACACACACACACACACACACACACACACACACACACATACACACACACACACATACACACACGCACCCACAAACACACATTCACACATCCATCCAAACACATAAACATGCATTCACACATCCATCCATACATGCGCACGTGCGCACACACACACACACACACACACACACATGCAAGCACACACATATATACACACATTCACAATACATTGAACACATCCCCCTCCTTACCTGCGTGCACTCGGACACACCAATTCACACACACACACACACACACACACACACACACACACACACACACACACACACACACACACACACACACACATCCATACACATACAGACCTGCTCAATCTATATCCTACTGCAACCACCAGAAAGACACACACACACATATACAGAGACACACACATACTCAGTCACCTGACACTGCTCCACCACTTATATTTCTGCATTCACTCACACATGCAGCCACTTACACACACACACACACACACACACACACACACACACACACACACACACACACACACATTACCTATCCACTAAGCTCCATGGCACATTTATACTGCAGTCTCACTCATTGAAAATAATGGGTGAATGCCAGCTTTTGACAGAGTTAATTACTGAAGCTGGTGGCAAGGATTCATGCATGTGTTATTTTGTGAATCACTTACACGCATAAAGCATTTACCAGAGACATTTGTGGAGGAAGACTACATGTCTAATTATCATATGCCATTCCCCCAGAATATCTCATCAGCATTTGCAGTAGTCCAGAGAGGCAGCACATTGCTGTGCTACATCTCTTTGCAGTAAGCATTGCAGTAAGGCTAAGAATTAGAAACTGCTATTGCCAGCAGCAAAAAGGTTTAATGCTGGTGGTAACCTTTCTGAATCCCTGCCTAAATTCAAAGTTAAACTCGGCAATACATAGCAAGTTCTTCCATTTGCCAAATAAAAAGTTGAAAAACAGTAACATTTTTAATGCAGACGATTAAACAAATACTACAGATAAACAAGTAGTTTAAATTGCTCAGATATAAGCTGTCAAGTGGAACTGCAGAAAACCTGGGGGAAATTGCAGTGTACAATATTTCTACATATCATAAGATCAGAAAGTTATAAAGATGTTTTACATATGGTAGGTACAATGAACAAGTGTTATTATCAGTCCCAGCAACAGTTAGCATACAAAATAAATAGTTGTGCTGTTTGAACAAAATGCAAGGAGATACCATGTAACATAATAAAAAGTCACAAATGCCACCCAAGTCCATATCACTCAGAAAAAAAGATCATGAATAAAATGAGTCTTCTGACCATTGTCTTTCTCAGTCACCTATCCACTATCCTCTTAGGACATATCTCAAGGGCCATAGCAATAATCACTGTTAATGATTTGTAATTTCTTCATAAGTTGCTTTTTACATTGTATGTAGTCCTCGCAACCTGACCATTATATTGTGGATATTTATAACCAGAGGTCACATGCTGAACTTACCACTGTTCTGAAAATCCGTTTCATTCCATGCTTGCATGAAATGAACCATTATCTGATTTTATCACATCTGGAATTCCATGCCTTGGAAATATAACTTTAATCACACTGATCACATCTCTGCTCGAAGTACTTGTTAACTTTGCAACCAGAGGAAGCTTTCAATAATTGCATAAATCAAATATACACAGTCTTGATATTGAAATAAATATATTCCTCCATTACTTTATGGTCTTCCCGGAACTGATAAAATCTCTTTTCTTGGATTATTATTTAGATAAGTATTATGTTTTTTACAATACTATTTCATTAAGCAGAGGTGTTACCATTATAGGTGTGATGTCACTACAAGCTACCAGTCAGTATGCAATCACAAAGCCTGGTGTGTGGCTACATTTGAGTGTTTCATCTTGTTATTATAGGCCCATCCTAACCACACTTCATTTTGAAGCATACTTCTATTACTTGGTGTCAGAATAAAGCTCTTTTTGTAACACCTTGTATAGTTCACCTGTTCAGAATCCAATGTTTATTTCCTGAAAGTTAATTTAAAGACAAAGCTGTTTCATTTTCATCAGTGTGTAGTGTTTATTGAAGGCACTTTCAGAAGTTAGCTATTACTCTGTTTTTCACATTTTGAAAATAAATCTCATTACATAACTCTTAAAGTTCACTTTTTATCACAGTTATTACAATTCCAATTGTTTCCATTTACAAATTTCAAAACTAACCTATATGCATTTTGTTTCCTAATCTCATAAAAATAGTCAAATTGTTTTTCTTTTTTTCAAATCGTAAAAATACTGAGTAAGCAATCTATGTAGTGTTTTGTCAGTTGATATATCTTTATATCAGATCAGAATGTCTACATTTCAGTATTTCAAAAATTGTATTGCAACTTTTCCAAAAACTGGAGACTTTGGTTTCAATAGTCTGAAGTGTACTTCACAGAGTGGAATTGCAGAAACCCTGGGGAAAATTGCAGTTCATAATGTTCCTACATATGAAATATCAGGAGGTTATAAAGGTGTTTTATATTTATAACTTTAAAGGTGATATAAAAGACAACATAGAAGTCATACGTTTCAGGCATACTGTACACCAAGGAAAAATCTTCATTAAATAAAGCATTTGTTTGTCCGTTGAAATCACAGGCAAATGATGTTGAGAATACAGGAAAAACAGTGTGAATTCCTGACTTGCATGACTCACCGATAAGAAATAAATTGCCTAATACAAATGATCAAGTCAGTCAGATTACTAAATGAGAAAGATTTCAGCACTTGATACTGAATGTGTGTAGGATGACTAAAATACCTAATATTCAACTAAAAAACTGCCTGAAAATCTAGGAGAGTACAAAATAATGGTTATAATTTAGCTGAATGATAAAATGAAACACAAAATCAGTAAATAAAACATGAGTAAAATGATGCTATGAGCAATGCAAGATGCAGCCAAAAACACACATACAGTTAAACTGAAAATTTTTTGTATGTAATCTGGTTACAAGCATGAGAGAAGATTAATTAAAGCTCATAACCAGACCTGTATTCCCTGTATGTGTTTCAGTGACTTCATAAAAGTGTGCAAATGAAGAAATAAAGTTAATTTACAATATTTATATTCAAGTCGGATGGAAGAATGAATACTGAAATGGCCCTGGGTGGAGTAGTAATGTATAAATACAACTTATCTAGCACTAAAAAATAATTGTGGACATAAAAACTGAAAATTCAGCTCAAGCATGTTACTTTTAACCTTGCCTTAATTAGTTGTACACCATCCCCCACAACATGAACACCACCACATAGGTTCATAGATGAGTACTAGGCTAGCTGTCCTTGTGAGCCATTTAAAGTCTAGCCAGTTTCCCTTTTTGTGTTCAAAATAACCTATCCCATTTGGTGCTTGAATTAACCTATCACCTTAGCCATCCCATGGTCAATAGGTATACATTACCCCTAATGAGAATTACTGGGATTAGACCATAGATAATTTGAGGGTGTATGGGATTAAGCATTTAGGAGATGCTTGTGTCCATTAGTAACACAGAGGGCAGTCCTGGGGTAAATGTTCTGTTTCCCATCCATAGATCTGAGTTTCACCTGAATAGGGACAGGGATGAGCTGTGTTTCATGTCTATTCCAGAGCTGTGGTGTCCTCTGCAAGATATACCTGTCCAACCAAGCTGTTCTGCTGATGTTGCGGAAGAGGTTTAGATCCCTAGACTGAGTATTGCTGAAGCTATTTAACTTACTGATGTGGAATAAATCCATCAGTACTGTGTTAGAGGATGCCTTGTAAGCTAGATAATGGTCATCTTTAAGCAGTCTGTAGGATACTAAGTATAGTGACTGGGCTATGAGCCAGTCCATGTAGGACATATTGTTTAGGCCTTGTAATCCTTTTGTAAGATTATCTCTGTTGGAGTTCCAGCTGTTGCATGGATCTGGACAGATACATGCCAAACAGGCATTATATTCAATGAATGGTCTAATGAGGGCTGAGTAAAGGGAGACAATAACATCCCTACATCTAGACACGATCCTTTTGTTTATAAGCTGTGCAATATAGCAGAACTTTCTAATGATGCTGGACACTTGTTGGTCAAAGATAGGTCACTGTCCACATAGGTTTCTAAATGTCAAACAACTAGAGCAACACTTAGGTACATATGGCCAATGTGGCTGTTCCCCAGGGTAGATGTCATCCTAAAGGTACTGTAATGCATTTTTTTGTCATTTATTTATTTTATTTTATTTATTTATTTGCCATTTGTTTAGTTTCAGCTCATGATTTTGGCACCAGTTATTTATTTTGTTATGAGTTCGTTTTTGTATTGCAAAACAATATAAAGAGCCAACTAGGTACCAGTGAAGCAAAGAATAGACGTTTCTCCTAGGAAAACATCTTTTCAAGTTTCTAAACAACAAATTATTTCACCCACCACCACCCCATCCCCTAGCTATAAAACTTATTAAGACAACCACACTTCTGTGGTCTCATAAATCAAAGCCAAGCTATATCCACATTACATCTTACAAAAATATCTGTGCATTGTAGACAGTACTCCTTCTTCTTACTTATCTCCTAAATTACGCGAATGTATCCCCTCCAACAAAGGCACTTCCTGTTACCCCATATTCAGGTCCCAGCTAACAGCCCATCTCCAGACACTTAATAAAGTGCTAGTGCCAGTTGTATAATTACTTCACCTGATGTCCTCCTGCTGCCCCTACATTAGGACACTTTACTCTTTTCATTTCCCTCTGCTCAACTAATTCTTTTTTGTTTTTACCCTGCTATCATTCATTCTTTTGCTCAGTTACTTATACAATGCCTAATTCTCCCGTCCAATTGGAATATACTAGAATTGTAAATAATTGCATTGTCTGGTATTAAAATGCCTTGTCATTTATGTTATGCTCTGTCATGTTATGGTCTGCCATGGATAATTGATGCCATATGCTGTATATTTCAATGGCATTGTACTCTTTCTTCCGTTTTTTTCATTTGCAGGAGGACTGAGACAGAAATTGATTTCATGTGATTAGTGCTCTACCCCAGTTACTAAACATTAAATGAATAAAATAAAATAAAATACATTAAAAAATATATATATTTCAGCATAGTTTACAACTGCTCTGTGATGTCTGTCCACCACCTGTGTTTACAGATAAGCTATATGAATTAAAGAGTTGTGTGAAGATGTGAAAAAAGATGTAGAAATTATACAACTGAAAAAAGTCATTATGAAAGAAAGGCTAGACATAATGGGCCTGACTCCTAAAGACTTGCTCTTTGTGTAAGTGACTTACTCCAGCGTAAAGCCTAGCTATAAAGCAGGCTTATATCAAGGACCAGAGTCCAAAAGAGTTGCTCTTGGTGTAAGTGACTTAATCTAGTAAATACAGAAGGGTAAGTCACTTGGACTGAGAGGAAACTCTTTTGGAATCTGTTCCCCGATGCAAGCCTGCTTTATAAATAGGCCTTATACCAGAATAAGACATTTACACTGAGAGCAAGCCTTTTGGAATTTGGCCCAAAACCGGTATTATCTGAAAGCCTCAGATCTTGCTTTCCATGCTGTGAGGAATTATATATTCAGGAACTGTTGTTCATGTGAGACAAGGCCATAATACTTAATCAGCTGAGACAAAAGATGCCCCATAAAATTAAAGAATCACATCTGGGCATTGCAAAATGTAAAGAAAGAACACACATATGTCTTAACCTGGCTGAAGATGTTAGAGTAGATCAAAGTATTAGTGCAAAACTATGAGATTTACACAACAGTAGGAAATTAAAGCTGAAAAGAAAAGATGATTCTGCATGTTTGCCATGATTGCTATGGCATAAAATGAACACAGATTATTTCCAGTGCAAGAATCAACAATGTACAGTGTATGTGAACTACTAGTCACAATACACAAACGTTGTTCATTTGATAAACACTTTAAGCACTATGCTGAGTAGAGCGCTTGAGAGTAGATTTTCTTATTATGGCATACAGGAAGAAGGACTGTTCTATGAATGTTTGAAACTTATTGGATTGAACCACAGCTTCTCTGTTAAATTACTTTGAGTCCGACATTAAAATTATAGTACAGATTCAGTATCAGCATTCAAAATGAGGAAATATGATTGAAACTCGGGTGCATGAGCAATGAAAAGAAGTGCAAAAGTAGAAGCATATACAGTGAAGCAGCTAAGTCTCCAAAACAATCAGCCTTATATAACTTGAACAAAAGAAAAAAGCTAAAAATATAATAAAGATGTACGTATCTGAGAAATTAACAAGTCTCAGGGCAAACATGCAGTCTCCAGTGTATAAATGGAAATGCAATCCTATTTAATCAAAAATCTACAGACTCCCCACAAAGCAAATGGGTAACCAAAAAATAGCCAATGTAGTACTATCAATGGTTAATACCTCTATCAGCAGTAAAAGATGCAGAAAATAAAAATAACATCACAGTCCTAGCTGTTGATGTCTACAATGTTAAAAAAAGGCTTCTTTCTGTGCTCTCAATACATTAAATGTCAGTAATTGCACTCACGCTCATAACAGAATGAAACAAACGATTGTCTGAAACTGCTATGCACTGTTTTGGGGAGTTTGTCCCTTCTCCAGTGTTGTACAGCCGTGGAGCTGGTATATATAAAATTGGGGTTCTGGGAGGACTTGTTCCCTATGGTGGCACATGGAGGAAAGTTGTTTGATCTCCCCCATTCTTTGAACATAATAGGTACTTCTGGGTATTTATGCTTGAGCGACAGTGTCACAAGTCGTCAAGTTTTACTATTCCATATTAAAAGCAGAAATAAAAATAATAAAAAAAATTGAAGACATCCTTCTGTAGCATACCACAACACATGCCAGCATGTAGGATCAAAAAGAAAACAATAATCCAGTGAGTGTCACATAATCCTAAGCCAGTAAAGAACTCCAAGCAACAAAATCCACTCAAGTTCTGAATGAATAATGGAAAGAAACTTACAATAAAAGAGTACATTGAAAGGAATAATTCATACATGGTGTGACTTACAAACAAAAAAATCCAAAACATAAATGACTGCTTCTTCTCAGCAATCCTTCAAATAAAAGTCTAAATCTGCAAACTTTGCAGAAATCTGAAACTGAAATACAAATATGCTGCAGAAGGCACACCTCAACCCCAAATGACATGCAGATAAAGAGAGTGACATACTTCAAAAAGAAATACACATTGTCAGAAGTAGAGCACTGCATGCTGTCAGTCCACAAAGATGCACTACAGAAAAAACATAGCCAGAAACATAATTATCCACATCACTGTCATTACATATAACAAGATAATCCATTGTGAGATACACAGATGTGCCTCTCACCAGGCTTGATAAGGAGAAAGTCGAGGTTTGTTGTTTGTCAGGTGCCAGAATCCACAATATCACACACACACTCGAGTCTCTCAACAACAGGTACTGTTATGACTCAGTCATAGTCCATGTTGGTGTGAACGACTTGAGACATACCTCCCTGGACTATATGAAGAGAGACATGATTGAGCTCACTGAATATGTGTCCCAGGCAGGTATGTCCCTAGCCTTAAGCAGCATTCTACCATCACCCAGAATGATGCCTCAATACAAACAGAAAATGGTTGACTTTAACAATTGGCTTAGTTTCTGGTGTCATTCCAGGGAGATCCAGTGCCTGACAGCCTGGGAAGATATGATTGATAGACCATGATGTTTTGCTAGAGATGTCCTGCATCTGTCTCACTTGGGCTTCAGGCTTCTGGCAAAGGCCCTTGCCTCCCCTATAGTGCCTTTTTTAGAAAAAGTCATGAGGTCGATACTACCAACATAAAAATTTCAACAAAATGCAAATTAAAGGTCATGCTGCTAAACGCCAGGAGTCTAAACATGAAACTGCAGTCATTGCAAGCATTCGTAACCCTGAAAGATGCTGACATTTGTGCAGTCACAGAAACCTGGTTCAAAGCTGCAGAGAGCACCCCAGCCTTATCTGGTTACTTATCCTATCATACATTCAAACCTCAAAATGTGGGCAGCAAAGCCAAAGGAGGTGGAGTTTCAATATATATATCAAAGACACACACATCTCCAGGCTGGCCAAACAGTATGTGGCACAGGAGACACTTCAGGTGCAGTTAACCATTGACAAGACCCATATTTAAATTATAGACCCCCAAATTTGACTCAAGATGCCCACTCCACCTATCTGGACCTCTTCAAATCTATCAAGATTCAACTCTTTACCCTGATCCTGGGTGACTTTAATTACCCAACTGTAGATTGGAA
Organism: Protopterus annectens; assembly: GCF_019279795.1. Lineage (NCBI taxonomy): Eukaryota > Metazoa > Chordata > Ceratodontiformes > Protopteridae > Protopterus > Protopterus annectens. The sequence continues at coordinate 469,689,133 of NC_056727.1, forward strand.
AAACTACTCATGCCAGAACACAAATGCCCAGAGATTCCTCGATTTTATCAATACGAAGGCCTTGGAACAGCTAGTCGATACCCTCACAAGAGGTGATAATATGTTGGCCTTCGTACTAACCAACATGAGTAGCCAATGCAGCACTCCTACGGTATCATCCTCCTTGATAAGATCCAACCATAAGGCAGTCAATTTCAAAGCTGCCACCATCTCCCCTGACCCCTGACAAAAAAACTTATCCAGAGCTGATTATAACCTGCTGACGGATGGGTATAAACAGCTTCACAGTCCCCTCCCCTGCTGTAGGAACTGGCACCAATGTCCAAATCTACACCAAAGTACTACACAAGCATTTATATAGATGCATGGAATCAGGAATACATGGCAGGACAAAATCATCCTCCGCAAGGAAGAGTAAACCTGTCTGGTGGATATCTGCAATAAATAAACTATATAGCAAAAGGAAAAAAAAATTGTTGTCCAGGACGAAGAAGGAGGAGGAGGTGCCCAATTGGATGCAATCTCTCCTTAGCCTGAACAAGCAAATAAGAGCACTAGTGAAATCCTCTAAAGCTAACTTTGAGTCCAAATTGGCCACATCTACTAGAGACAATCTTAAGGCCTCATGCTGTAGATATAGCCGATCTACTGGCTGACAGATTCAGCGAAAACTTCTCCCCTCTGTCCCCTCCATCAGTAAATCAGGACATCCCTAGTACCTGCCTCCCATGCCTTATCTCTAGGGAACAGGTCATCACTGCCCTCTAAAAGGCAGAAAATACAGCCTCCATGAGACCCGATAACATCCCAGGCTGCATCCTATATGAACTCAGGCATGAACTTGCAGCACCATTAGGCACCCTAGTCAACCAAAGCCTGAGTACCGGCTTTGTCCCAGCCGAATGGAGGACAGCCACTATCATCCCTTTACACAAAGGTGGAGCATCCACCAATCCAGGAAATTATAGACCCATCAGCCTAACTAGCCTGATCTGCAAGGCCATGGAATGGATTATCATGGACCTTATTAACAGGGATATTGGCAACTTCCAAACACTCAACCCCACACAGTTTGGCTTTTTCAAGGGGAGGTCCTGTCTGTTAAATCTGGTTGACTTCTTTGAGACAGTCACCAAAGCCATGGACTAGGGGAAGACTATGCACACTACCTACCATGACTTGGCAAAAGCCTTCTACACTATTCCCCACTCAGGTATAGTAGATAAACTCCTTCAACTAGGCATCAATCCATATGTTACCAGATGGGTAGCAAACTGGCTCACTGATAAAACCCACCTAATCAAAATAGGGGAAGCCACCTCAAGCAGTAGACCAGTAACAAGTGGCGTAAACCAGGGATCAGTCTTGGGGCCTCTGTTATTTGGGATATACTTCACTCAGGTGCAGGCCAAAACCAGTGGGCTATGGCTGACCAAATTTGCAGATGACTGCAAGCTGGGCTCAGTTATCAATTCCCCAAGTAATGTGGACGTACTCCAAGAGGGTCTCACCCAAACAAATGACTGGTGCCAGAAACATGGCCTCAAGCTGAATGCCAAAAAGTGCATCATCATCATCCCCTTTGGGGGGAGTGATGTCCCCACATATTATCACATTAATAACAATGCCCTAAGCGCACAATTAGTAGTGAGGGATTTGGGCACCCAGGTTGATAGCAACCTGAGTTTTGACCACCATGTTGCTTGCGTTGTACGGAAAGCTTTCTACATGGCCCACCTCATAAGTAAGGGTATCTCATCCATGGACAAAGAGATCATAACATCCCTGTATTCTTCCCTTATAAGGCCAATTATTGAGTACAATGCCCCTTTGGCATGTACCTTGCAAAGCACATGCAGCAGCTGGAGACACCACAAAGGTTCCTCACCAAGAGAATCCATGGCCTCAAAGATCTACCCTACACAGATAGGCTAAAAGCCCTGTCCCTCTAATCAGTTTCATACAGACTCCTCAGAGGTGACCACTGTCTGGCATACAAAGCAATCTTAGACCCCACCTTGATGGGACTGCTGCATATCTGCAAGTCAAGCTCCACTCGAGCAACCCATATGTGTGAACTCAACCTGGTCTGTGATATTAATAGGACTTGTTGGCGAGATGAATTTGTATCCCAGAGACCCCCCCATCTGTAGAATAGACTCCCTCTCCACGTCAAGCAAAGTACCTCATTATCCCTTTTTAAGCACAAATTGGATAACTGGATGGGAACAGAAAATACACCCCTGGGATTCCACCTGTGTCCCTGCTGGACAGGGGATTTAGGTGCTGACTTTTCTAAACATGGGATAAACTCTTGGCTAGGCTTATAAGGGCCTCAGGGCTAATAGCCTAGTAACCTCCTATGATCCTATGATTCAGAAAGGTGTGCACCTTCCACTAGGGGGCAGTAGCTGTAGTAGCACTGTCATCTAGAAAATAAAAGGCAGCAGGTAGGTACAGAAAACATTGTCAGATCTAGTCGTTAGGAGCATCCAAACATTCACTGTAGTAATACAGAGATCCAGATAAATTGCAGCCTGTAGAAACACACTTACACATGCCATATAGAAGATGCAAATTCATCACGATTAGGAAGGGAAGAAGCCAACAACAGGAAAGTAACACCCATGGTGTCATGGGCAAATTTAGGCCACATGTTGTATTTGAAGTTACTTCTGATTACAGATGATCAGCAACTTCCATTATAAACAGAGCTCCTATAGACAGATGTGGTGTGCCTTGACATGCACATAGTCTGCCTTCTTTGACAGAAGGGTGAACAACTGTTCATTCCTCAGATGACAATGTCCCCATTTCACTGACTCCATCAGTTCAGATACAAGGTGTTCTCACAGCCTGTCAGTCCTGTGCTTCTCCACAGGTATAACTTTCAGTAGCTCAGAAGGAGTAACAGATCATCGCATGAGTGAAGATTGCAGGCTCTGATGATATATCATTTAACACATATTCTCAGCCGAAGAGTAGGAAATTAGAACAGAAAGTAAAATGTGTTTAACTTAGTCCAAATAAGGGTGTTAAAAATCCAAGCTTGGTTAAAGGCTTCGTCTGCAAATATAATGGCTTCCTAGTTGTTTCTTTGTTACAAAATTATATATATAATGTGGAGACTTGATGGGCACTCAGTAGAAATATGCATTTTATTGTTATACATTGTTTATGTGTGCTCTTACCGAGTGTTGCATTACCAAATCTGCTGTTGGGGTGATGTGTTGTGGTTTGTGTTTGAGGTGCATTGTGGTTTGGGAGTGAGATATGGCAGACGATGTGTAGCTGTGCATGGGGATTCAGGTAAGTTGTTAGTGTTTAAGGGTTTTGGGTAGGTTTTTTTGTTTTGTAATGCTGTGGGAAGTTTTGGCAGTTGGTTGGGTTAGATGGGTGAGTGTGTGTGTGTGTGTGTGTGTGTGTGTGTGTGTGTGTGTGTGTGTGTGTGTGTGTGTGTGTGTGTGTGTGTGTGTGTGTGTGTGTGTGTGTGTGTGTGTGTGTGTGTTACTGTTGAATGCAGTGTATTTTTTGAATGTGTAGTGTGTGTGTTTTTCGTGCATGTGTGTGATGGTGTGTAAAGTAAGTGTAGGGTACTTAGCGGTAGGTTTTTGCGTCTTCCGTGGTAGTGTAATCTCAGAGTTGGTATATATAAGTAGCGGGGATGTGGGGGCGCAGCTTATGCATAGGTTTTGTAGGTGTGTGTGGTTGGTGTTTTAATAAAGGTTTGGGGGAGGTGGTGTTTGTGATGTTGTGGTGGAGGTTATATTACAGAACTAAATGCCACTTGCTGGAAATTCGGTATTTTGAATTTTCAGTATAGTGATATTCGGTTTTGAAATATTTCAGTATAGTGGGTGTTCAGTATTTAGATCTCCAGATACTGAAAGTCTGTCTTTCAGTATTTTGAGATTTAGAAGTAGACCCGTTAATCATGATAGTAGTGTTGTAGTTTAGTTTGCATTCGGTTAGTAAAGCTTGTTAAGGTTTAACCATAATAAAATAAACTTCAGTCATTGGTAGATTAAAATATAATTTATTTAAAATAATAAAATATAAGTTATTAAAAAAATAACACACACGTGTGGGAGACAGTACTCAGGAAGTCATGTCTCCCCCCAAAAAAATAATTCATAATCTTTTTATAGGAAAACTTTAACAAAGTAATAAACTTTATCAGTCATACCACTGCTAGCATCCAGTAGAAAACTGCTAACTAATACAGTTCATAATACAGTTTATTTTTCAGACCATTGCTAAGTATCTAACAGAAATACATCAAGTTTAATAAAAATAGATTTGCAACTTCTTATCTAGATTTCTAGCTTAGCATGGAATAAGTTTCTTTTTACCATGCAATTTAGAAAGAATGCTGCCTCAGGCTCAGGAAATGAAACATAACATTCTATACATTTCCATGTTTCTTATGCTGTTGCAAACACATGCACTAACCTTCTAGGACGCACATACACTAACCTTCTAATACATGTGCAATTTCATTTTAACCCTTTACAATCCCCTTATTTGATGCTGGGAAAGCATCACACTCATATTGTAAAACATATTTTACACTTTAAATATATTGTTATACATTTTTCCAAAACCAAACTAACTCTTCATTTTCACTTGCTATTTCACTTTCATTGACACAATCTGTAAATGACACTTTTTCAAAATCACTGACATGCAATTCCTGTAACAATGGGCTTGACTGAGATACAATGAGTTTGGTTATTAAAGCCTTGCATAAAAATAAAAGCAAAAACACAAGCATAGTAATGATAGCAATAAGCATAATAAATTTCAACAAACTGCCTCCCCATCCTGAAAGCAAATTGGTTAGCCAAGCCCATTGTAAACTATCCGCTTCTTTGGTATCTGACAGTTCAGCCAATTTTTGGATGATTTCCAAATTACTTTGTATTGCATGCTCATTAACAGGAATAAACAAACAACATTCCTCATGCACGAGCATGCACATACTTCCCTTTGATGCAAGTAAAAAATCAAGTGCCATCCAATGTTGGAGTACTACTGCACACATGGCACTCAGCTCTAGAATAATCAAATTAACAGTTTCAAACATTGCATTGCTTAAGACTTCTAATAGCTTAGAGAACTTTCTCAGCTCCCAAATTGATTTTACAGTCCCATAAGCAGGTAATATACAGCCGCAGAAATAACATCATCACCAAACTCCATAAGAAAGAAGTCCTTTAAAAGCTGCTTGTTCTAAATCATGATGATAAATCCACAAAACATCAACCTTTCCAATCAGATTTTTACAGTCTGAGTATCTCGTATATTACAAATTTTACCAATGGTCAGGGCATCTACATGTTGAATAGCTGGAAGAACTTTCCCCATATAACAATACCCCAAACAGTTTGCTGGCAGCCAGGGATATGCTAGACAGGCACAAATAAAATAAGCATTTTTCAGCATGACCATAACTTTTACTGCACTTCCACTATACATTACTCGAGTAATATTACATTTGCTCTGTCCAATCTCCACAGTCCAATTTTTCACACAGCAAGTATATCCCTTGACAGTCACTGAAAGTCAAAGTGCAGCAATTTTATTAAATGATGTAACATTATGCCATGAAGCATTTTTACCTAGTACCAATGATGATAAAGTTGTCCCCATGTCAACTTCATTTACAGGTACAGGAAACAATGGGATACTGCCGTCATAGGCAGTAGGTATGTGGGCACATACCCAACAGTTATTAACATTTAGAGTCTAAGCATATGTATTCAAAATGGCATGGAATGTTTTGAAATTTGGTTGCCAATCTGCTGATTTCTGTCTAGATTTTATCAATTGTTTTATTTTTCTGTTAAGAAATTGAACAGTACTTACAGTTTCAGCAGGGATCAGGAAATGTTGTAGTAGAACAAAAATAATGATAGCAGTCATCACACCAATGATCAGGCATGAATGATGAGCTGGGTGGGGTCAGAGTGGGGTTTCAAAACTGTCCAAGCACAAATTCATTTTGCGATGAATAGCTTGCTGCTGCACTCCAAATACACTCCATAAAGGTTGCTGTTGCAGTTTAGCTCCCATGAGCAGCACTTGGTACCCTGACTCAGGGAAAATATCCCCTTCTGATGTTCTCATAGTATCAAATGTCGGTTTTATTCCCAGTCTCTCTGTTTTTTCTTGTGGTATGAGAGGAAACAGGTTCATCATCAGACAAGACTGCAGAAGGTAGGTCAAAGGGAATTGGTTGTCTTCCTTCATTTAGCACTGTTTTCCGGACATGAGAGATATGGATCCATGTTGGAGATCCTTTGAGTCTAATGGCTGTAGCTGTGATGAGGAGCACCAGGAATGAGCCTTTCCATCAAGGTTGTAGGATATGTCAAATGGAGAAGGAATGAACAAGCACCCAGTCTCCTGGGTTGACATCATGTGTTGTGTCAAGATCAGGGTGGACCTGGGCAGAGATTACATATAAACGAAGATGCTGCAGAACAGAAATAGTTTTTTTACAATAAGTAAGCATTGTCTCATCAACTACCTGCAGATCAAGATTTGTGGGTAGGGCATCCCATGAGGATTTCATGAGGGGAGAACTTTCTAGGTGCACTGATTGCACTGTGGATAGCAAATAAAACTAAGGGCAAGGCCTTTGGCCATTTTAGACCCATTTCTGCAGTAAGTTTTGCTAGCTTACTTTTCCAAGTTCGATTCATTCTTTCTACCATGCCTGAAGCCTGATGTCTATGTGGACAGTAATACTGCATTTGAATGTTTAGAACTTTACAAATTTGTTGAATAATCTGACTCATAATATGAGTACCTCTATCTGACTGAATACAACATGATACCCCAAAATGGAGTATAAATTCATAAAAAATATTCTTGGCCACTGAGGCTGCATCATTTTTGATGTATGGCTATGCTTCTACCCAACCAGAGAAAACATCAATCAAAACTAGTACATATTTAAGCCTTGCACACATTGGTAATTCTATGAAGTCACACAGTATACAACAAAAAGGTCCCCTACATGTTTGTACAAGATGCTGAACAACTTCCAAAGCATAAGGAGCATACCAGTCAGTCAAAATCTGTCTTATTAAAGCATTTTTTTCCCAGATGGGAAGGCAAATGATAAGCCAATGCTAACTGCAATAAAAGAGTTTGTGATGCTACTAACCTTCCATCCGGATGGTACCAAAGTGAGTCCGGGGAATGACAGCAGCCATCACGGATCCATCTTACCCTTTCAGAGTCGTCAGCTTGCTTCTGAAAAGACAACACTTCCTGCAAGGTTATAGGTACATTTTCAACTTGAAGAGGCTGCAAAAAAGAAACCTGAACAGGATTTAATAAAGCAGAATGCCTTGCTGCTCTATCAGCAAAGGTATTTCCTACCGATTCAAATGAGTTAGCTTACCTATGAGCAGCACATTTAATAACAACTATTTCCCTAGGGAGAAGTAGGGCTTCTAACAATTCATTTATAAAGACTGCATTTTTATTTTTTTCCCTGCAGAGGTTAAATAACATCTTTCTCTCCAGAGATTTCTAAAATCATGAACCACTCCACAGGCAAATATTGAATCTGTGTATACTATAGCAGTTTTCCCATGTTATGGCTTGCAAGCTTCAGTAATAGGTGCTAATTCAGCTGCTTGAGCTGAAACATTTCCCTGCAATTGTCCAGTCAATAATACTTGATCAATATTGCAGACCACAAAAGTGTCTGTCAGTTGTTTGCCTTCCCTTTTGATACACAGTCTATCGATGAACAAAATTAAGTCAAGGTTCTTCAGAGGAGTATCTCAGAGATCTGGTCTAGGATGAAGCATAGTGTTAATAAAAAAACACAATCATGATCTTCACCTTCATCAACAGTAGGGATAAGACAGGCTGGATTCAAGGGAGGGCATCTAATAATTTGCAAAAAAGGATTATTAAGTAGAGCTAGTTCATATTTAGAAAGTCTAGAGGCAGAATAATATTGTGTTTTCTTCTTTAATAACAAAGCATTAACAGTGTGTGTAACTGTAACAAACGTATCATGACCCAGAATAAGTGCCGCTACCATATCAACTAACCGGGCAGATGCGGTTACAGCTCTAGGGCGATGGGGAAGTACGGCTGCCACTGGCTCAATTTTTGCACTGTAATAAGCAACTGGTCTAAAGCCATAATCTGTGCTAATAATCCTAATGCTACCTTGTTGCATTCACAACAGAAAAGAAAGAACACTTTTGAATTGTCTGGCAGTTCTAATGCTGGAGGACTTCAAAGAAGTGATTTTAATTTAGTAAAATCTTGTTCATGGCATTGTTGATATGGAAGGGGCACGAGGGTGCCCTTTTTCAATAGTTCTAATAAAAGTTTAATTATTTCAGCATAGTTGGATATCCACTGTCTACAATAGCTTGCTAAACCAATAAATGCTCTAAGTTATTTTAGAGTAGTAGGTCTCAGTGCTGTTTGTATAGCCGCAATGCAAGAGGGCAAAATGTGTCAAGCATTTTCAGAGATTAGATATCCTAAATACTGAACTTGCGGTTGCCAAAGTTGAAGGTAAGATCGGTTTACTTTAAAGCCTAACTAATCTAGTTTAGCTAACAGGAAAACAGTATCAGTCTGACAGTCAGCTAAAGAATTAGATGCTATGAGAAGATAATCTACATACTGTACTAAGGCAGACCCACAAGGTAACTGTATTTTATCTAGCTGCTTTTTCATTTCTCTTGAAAATAAGGTGAGTGACTATATATATCCTTGGGCTAAGCACATCCATGTGTATTGCTGTCCTCTATATATGTAAAGACAAATACTGACTATTAGAGTGCATTGGGATAGAGAAGAAAGCTGAGGAAATATCAGTAACCAAAAAGGTGGTAGCAGAAGGGGGAATTTATCTAAGAATAGTTGCTGAGTTAGGTATTACAGGAAAAGCAGGCACAACTACTGCATTCACAGCTCTAGATTTTGGACAAATCTATAAGTGTCTTTGCCAGGTTTATTTACTGGCAAAATGGGTGTATTGCAAAGGATCCTAGTAAGAATAATTACACCTTGTTGTAGCTATCCCGAAATAACTGGTTCAATTCTATTTATTATTTATTTATTTATTGCATTTGTTTACCGGGATAATCCACTGTGTCTGAGTGAGCCCATTTTCAGTGGAGGCCTGGGGAGAAAAGCTTCACATAGCAGTACATTCATGAAAGACTACACAGTACAGACTATGTACAGTCACAATAACAATCATAGAGCAATTATAGGCAAACAATACATATTTACAGGACATGTTTGCATTGGAAAATAGGTTAGCTAAATTAAATGGAATATACAAGAAATGACACACATCAAATAGTACATATAATCTCAATGGAACGAGAGTGTGGGAAAGTGAGAACAGATTATTTACATATACAGTATCTATTTATAATTAAACATTCCATTAATACAGATAATTGAGTTACATGAGTAGAGTGTTAGTTGAATGGTAATTAACTAATGTAGGTATATAGGCATTAGCAGGACAGAGAGTGCTTAGGCAGTCCACAGAAGAGGTATAGAGGAGAGTGGAAGTGAGGAGATGGAGTAAAGTAAGGGGGTTATAGTGGAAGTACATCAGTTGTTGGAGAGTGTAGGTTTGGGACAAGTACAATTCCTGCTTCTGCTCCTGCAGAAAGAGGATATGGTGCTACCTTGGGCAGGGGTTCATGAGGTTTTAAAGTAATTTGTACTGGCATAGCATCTCTAATAAGTCCCACCTCATTTTCATGGGTTGTCCATAACTGTGAAGGAACTGAACTAATGGCTGTCGAGATTCTGTGTCAGTAAGGAAAGAAAAGGGCATTTCCTCATCCAAAACACCTGCAGCACTTTGTTGTGCTAGTAGCTTATAAAAGTAATAAGTTATTATTACTAGTTACTTTTTAGCGAAAATAATATATTCCTATTACTTATGTTTCTAAAAAAAGTAATATATTACTATTACTAGTTAATAACTAAAGTAACAAGTTACTTTTACATAAGTGTAGTTTATTAATTATAATTTTGAGATTTGCTCACACAAGTAAGCACATGTATATAAGTGTATTATTAAGGTTCCATACACGATGTTACAATGATGATGAATAGCATTTAACAGTTGGAAAACTCCAGCAGATTGCTCTTTATAGCTGGGTGGCACATGCAGTGATTAGTGTTGTCAACTGGTTTGACTCTTGGCTGGGGTGCCTTCTGTGCAAAGTCTGTATGTCTTCCCCATTGCTTGTCTTGTGTATTCAAATAAGATGATGAGCCTTGGGTGTTTGTTTAAGAAGTTTATTACACACATACATATCCTGATGGTTGACTGGAACACAAAACCTAAACACATTAGCTAACTGACTGACTGCTATGCACATGCATGCTTCCCCACTGGCTGCTTACACAAAATGGCACTCTGCTTGCGTGTGCTCAGTACTTATACGCATGTGCCCACGAACTACAGTGGCTTTAAAGGTGCAACAAACACACTATGATCTACATCCTCCCTCTTTGATAATTTTGTCATGCAAATGAAAAATGACAACCAGATACACATAAAAATTATATAAACACATAAAAAATAAAAATCATGTCCAGGTTGCCCTAAATCTAGAATTAGGTCTTGAGATACGACCTGAACTTGTTATATAATAATCAGTACTGGGTTTAGCAACAGGGACAGTTACTGGGGAATGTTCTTCATTAGGAACTTCAGGGACACTTTCAGGAACAGAAACAGAAAATGAATTGTTCTCTGGAACAGGAACATTCGATAGCATACTCTGAGAATTAGAGTCTCAATTACAGACAAGCTGCTGTAACACTGGCTCGGGCATCGGCAATAAATGTTTCCAATTCCACCTAAAATTCCATTCCTTGAGACTCAATGATGTACAGTTTTGGTGCCACATATAGATGGTTCATAAGTCCTACTCGATCAAAACCTTTTGCTCTCTGCATCCTCACTATCTCTCCCTCTTTTAATGGTTTGAGAGGTTGGCTGTTTTGTCATAATGGAATTTCTGTGACAAATGCTTTTTCATGAGTTGAGCTTTTACTGCTTTGTTGTTTTTAGCACTTAGAATCAACAAATTCTTACTGATTGGTAGTATTTCTGGTTTGTCTCGACATCAATCTCTGAGCAGGTGAACCAAGTAAATTGTCTCAAAGAATGTTTCTGAGATTAAGCAAATTGAGAAAAATACTGGTTTTGTCTCTTTTGGATTTCTCCAGCAACTTTTTCACACTTTGAACTGCACGTTCAGCCAAGCCATTAGATTGTGGGTACTCAGAACTACCAGTAACATGAACAAAGTCCCATGTCTCAGCAAATCTTTTGAACTGCTGACTTGTAAACTGTGCACCATTGTCAAAAACGACTTTGTGCAGACTACCGTGGACAGAAAAATGTCTCTTCAATTTCGTAATGACAGTACTGGAAGTTGGGTTAGGAAGTAGGTCAATCTCAAACCAATTTGAATAAGAGTCTACTAATACCAAATAATGCTGACCATTCCATTCAAAAATATCTGTGGCTACTGTCAACCAAGGTAGTTCAGGAATCTGGTTAGCTGAAGTGGTTCTTTTTGTTGGTGCGGTTTACTACTGTTACAAATTGAACAAGCTGAGATTTTCTAATCAATATCTATTGACATAGAAGGCAAAAATACTAGTCCCCCTCACCCTTCTGTTGGTAGAGTCAGTTCCCAGGTGACCTCGAAGCAAGATTTTAATATACTCTTGTTGCAAGGATTTTGGAATTACCACTTTTGGGCCTTTCATGGTGATACCATCTTCCATCAAAATCTTGTCTCTATAAGGAAAATACTGCTGCACATCTAGTGGTAAACAAGATTATTTTGCTGGCCATCCATGACTGATAAAATGGTTCAGCTTCTGGAGAAATGGATCAGAAGCTGTGTGATTTCTAAGCTCATCAAGATGTGTGGAAAAAAAATTCTCACTTCCATAATTTCAAAATCATTTTTTTCAATGTCATGCAGGTCATTGGTTTGTCTGGGTGATCTGGATAAAGTATCAGCAAGATAAAGAAGTCTGCCTTTTGTGTAAACCATATTGAAATTGTACTTTTGCAGTTTTAACATCATGCGTTGCAATCTGTCTGGAGCTGCGTGCATTGGTTTTCTCAAATTAGTAACCAGAGGTTGTGATCAGTTTCAGTCTGGATAGGTTGGCCATAAGTATAATCAATGAACTTTGAATATGCAATCACCATTGCCAAAAGCTCTTTTGTTCAATTTGCGCATACTGCATCTCAGTTTGAGTTAGAGTTCTAGATGCATTGGCTACTGGTCTGCCCTCTTGAAGAATTACTGCACCAAGACCAAATTTTGAAGCATCATAGGAAAGATTTGCAGGTTTGTAAACATCATAATATCTCAAAGTGGGTGGACTGGCAATTTTCTGTTTCAGGACATCAAATGCTCTTTGGTGTTGTTCCAACCAGGACCAGGTTACATTTTTGCATGTCAGCTCTTGTAGCAGTGCTGAGAGCTCGCTTAAATCAGAAATGAACTTGCCTAAATAGTTGACCATGCTAATAAAATGTAAAGATGTGGCATTGTTTGAAGCTGGCATCTCAAGAATTTCAGCTTGTTTGGATGGATCTGGTTGTAAGTCTGAACTGGTAAACAAATGACCCAAATAAGTAACTTCTTTTAGCCTGAATTTACATTTCTGAGGATTCAGTTTAAGATTCATGAGCATGATCTAGAAATTTTCTGAGGTTTCTGTCATGTTCGACATCACCACTGCCTCCTACAAGAATATCATCTGCTATAACAGTACATGGATAACCAGAAAACATTTTCTCCATTGCACATTGAAAGACTTCACTGGCAAAATGTATCCCAAATGGCATTCTCAAAAATCTGTACCTTCCAAATGGTGTACTGAAAGTGGTTAGCAAGGAAGATTTTCAATCAACTAAAATCTGCCAAAATGAACTTTTTTCATCTAAGACAGAAAAAACAGTGACATTTGGAATGAGACCACCAACTCCTTCAACTGTACACATTGGATGATGAGGTTGTTTCAGTACTTTGTTCAAATCTCTTGGATCAATTCATATTCAAATGTCATCTGAGATTTTCTTATGAGCTACTACCATGGAGGAGACCCATTCAGTAGGTTCTTCTACTGGAAAACATTACTCCTAAATGTGCCATTCTGTCTAGCTCTCCTTTTACTTTGCTCTGCATTGCTACTGGAACCTTCCATGCTGGTCTGACAACTGGGCTTACCTAGTGATCTAACTTTATGGAGTTCACAACTGGGTGTTTGCCAAGCCAATCTTTGAAAATATTGGCATATTCAGAAAAACTTTCTGTGTGAAACCTTTATTGTTGTTGATGCTTACATGGTCGACTTCCTTATTAAATGAAATCAGTCCCATTTTCAAACTATCGTTGAGGCCTAATGATGACTGCATGTGTCTTTTGACTATGTAAAACTGCAAGTCATGGCTGTTCTCAGTAGAACAGCATGAAAGCACTACTGAGCCTTTGGTCTGAATTGCTTCACCACCATAAGCAACAAGCTTCGCACACTTTGCCAAATCAAGTTTTTCACCGGCTTTTACCTTAGCAAACATTTCTGCTGACATAACATTGTAGTTTTAATCAGTATCTACTTTGAGCTCTACAGGTGTCCCAATAATCAGTACAGTACAAAATGATTCAGTCTTTGCCAGCATATCTACTGCATTAACCTTTTCCTCAAACACAGAGACACCATCAACATAAAAAGTAGGGTCACAGCTTTCTACTTGATCAACTTGCTTCTTGGATTGTTCTCTCTTAATAAAAGAATGCGCCTCTTTAGATTTACAAAGCTTTCTGAAATTATTCCACTTTTTACATCTGTGGCATTGCTGACCAAAAGCTAAGCACTTTCCTCATTTAGGTTTGTGGCTGCCTCCACAATTACGGCAGTTGACTATGAGGTTTACCACTCAGTTTTGCTGGGTGTGCCCTGGGTTTTACTAAAGCTGCCCTGGGTTTCATTGTGGAAGCCTCACCCTTTGTCCTATACCTCTTAACCTTGTGCTGCATACTATCAACATTCGTGCTTGAAGAAGCTGCAAGCATACCCTTCTCATTCATAAGCATATTTGTGTGCTTTTCTGTAAGCTCATATATCTGATAAATCTCTATGGTTTTGCTTAAAGTTAAATCACTGTCTCAAAGCAAAATCTTTCTCACTGCATCATTATTAACACCACACACAAGCTTGTCTTTTATAAACTCATCTCTCAGATCACCAAATCTGCAAGTGTTTGCCTCGTTTCTCAAGTCAGTTATATATGCTGTAAAAGTTTCACCATGCTTTTGATCTCTTGTGTAAAATATGTGCCTTTCCATTGTAATATTCATTTGAAGGTTGTACATTTCTCTAAATTTACATTTTAAGCACTCAGTACCTTCCTGCGTTTCAGCCTGTACCATAATATGGTCTTCCCCCTCCTCTGCATAAACAGTAGGCACATACACAAATGAACGTTCTCTCTCAATGCTTTCTGAACCAGCTAAATTGAGTAGAATAAGTGCTTTTGTACATGCGTCTTTATCAAAGAAAGCAGCCTGCAGGAAAATATCATATTCTTGCTCAAACACTCTCCAATTTTCAGCAATATTTATTTATTTATTTATTTATTGAAATTTGTTTACTGGGAAAGTCCACTGGGTCACAAACCCATTTTCAGTGGAGGTCTGGGGAGAAAAGCTCTACAAAGTATTACAAAGAATGCAAATTTAAGTATAAACAAGATTACGTGTATAAAGGCAGAGATACACAATTTAGTACAGTACAGAGTTTACATTAATTCTTTAGGATCACAATATACAGGCAAACAGAGTTACATGTATAAAAAGCAGAGATATACACAATTACTATTTATAGTGTGCGTTAGTGAAGAAATAACTGTGTACAAGATAGAAGTTATAGCTCCTGTTATTAGACATTTTATATATAAGAATTAATTAAGGAACAGTTTTAAGGTGGCATGTTAGTGTTGCAGGAGCAGGAAGGGTTATTTAGGTAATGTGATTTTAGTGTTGATTTAAAGGTTTTTATACAGTCAATTTGAGTTATGTGGGAGGGTAAGGAATTCCAAAGTTTAGCAATGCTATGGGAGTACAGACATTGTCCAGCTCTTTTGTTGGGTTTGGTTATGGTTAACAGCTGTTTGCATGAAGATCTTAGTGTTCATGTAAGAGTATACATTTGTAGGATGGAGTTGAGTGCTGGGCAGGTGTTGGGTTTAAATATTTGTTTGTGGGCTAAAGTTAGTTGGGTGTAATAGAGATGGTGGGAAAACTCAAACCAATTCAGTTCTGAAATAGCTTGGCAATGGTGTGAGTGGTTAGGCTTTCATGAGGCAAATTTAGCTATTTTATAATAGCAGGATTGTAGTTTATTACTGAGGGTTGAGTGAAGGTTAGTAAAGATGGTACTATCATATAAAAGGGAAGGGATGAGTAAGGTGCTAGCAAGTTTTGTTATGATTGTCCAGGTAGAGCTTGTGATGATAACGTTTGCCTAATTCAAAGTGTGTTTTTCTTTACTGCGTTGAGAATATGTGGTTCAAAAGTGAGTTTGTCATCTATTGTCATGCCTAGCAATTTAGCTGTTTTCACTATTTCAATTTCTGTACTATCTTTAGAAAAGATTTTGAAATCTGTATCTGGTGGTTTTGTAGAGAATAGTAAAAGTTTATTTTTTGGGGGGGGGGGGTTAACAGCAGTTGTGCATCATTTAGCCAAGATTCAATTGATGTGAAAAAATTTTGTGTAGCTGTAAGAAGGCCCAAGAAGTTATTGGAGGTAAATATTACTGTGGAAGCATCAGTGTATTGGATGATATTACCTAGTGGGTAAACTTTGTGAAGATCATTGATGAAGGTATTAAAGAGCAGTGGCCCTAGAATGGATCCTTGTGGGGCTCCTATGTTGTTTGCTTGATAGGCAGATTGTATATTATTCCATCGTACTGATTGTTCCCTGTTGTTTAGGTAAGAGGTAAACCAGCTGAGAGATTTCGGGGAGCATCCTAGTTTTGATAGTTGGTTTAGTAGTTTAGTATGTGATACTGTGTAGAAAGCCTTAGATAGATCCAGTAAGATTACTGAGGTAGGGTGACCAGCATCAAAGGCTTTGTTGACGGCATCAGTGAATGACAGCAGGTAGTGCTATGCCCTGGATGGAACCCATGTTGGGTGGAGGCAAGAAGAGCATTATCAGAGAGGTGTTTAAGTAATTGTGTATGAACACATTTTTCTAAGATTTTCGATAACGGAGAAAGTATAGAGATAGGGAGATAGTTGGAGAGATCATGGGAATTTCCCCCTTTGTGTAATGGTATAATAATAGATTTTCTTCCCACAAATGGGGGACATAGTATTCTGAGATAGAGCGATTTATAAGAATGCTAATTGGATATGTAATCACATTTGCTGCTAGTTGTAGATATTCTGGGGGAAGATTATCTGTGGAAAGAGAACAGGGTTTGAGTTTGTTTAGGAGTTTGAGTATAAGAGAGATGGTTACAGGCTGAATAGCAAATGAGGAAGCTAAGGGAGTTTTTGTAGAGTTATCTGAGGAAGGGGGTCTGTTGTCATCATGTAAGGAATTAATGGTATATTGGGAATTTCAGTTTATGTTTGTTGATGAGTCTTTGATTAGCTTTTGAATGGTAGTAATGAAATGGGTGCTGAAGTCATGGGAAATCTATTGTGGAGTCTTATTGGGTGCAGGGAATGGGTTTTGTAAGGTGCCAGGGTTAAGAAGAGAGGAGACAGACTTCCAGAACATTTTTGGATTGTTGTTTAAGGTGGATAGCTGAGAGGAAAAGTATTTTTTTATTTTGTTTTTGGCTTTATTTCAGAGTTGTTTGTAGTTAAGTTCATTTTGTTTGTTTTATTTTTATGCCATGCTTTCCATGCTTTGCCTCTATGTAGGATAGTTTGTTTGGTCTGTTTTGTTAACCAAGGGGCATGATTAATTTTTGTTTGCTTGGTTCGTATTGGGGCTAAGCTGTTGAGAGTATCCAGAAAACGTTTGTTGAAGTAGTTAACAGCTTCATCTATAGGGGGGGGGGTGTTTAGTGCAACCCAGTTTTGAGCTTTCATAATGCTTATGAATTTATTTTGGTTGAAGTGGGTGAGATTCTTGGATGCTTTGTAGGAGTGTGTTTTGATTGTTTGAGGGTAAGTTCTATGGGTATATGCTGGGAGGTGGTCACTTAGTATGTTAGGTAGGGTGCCTGAGTTTGAGCAATTGTGAGGGTGGGATACTAATATTCAGTCTAAGGTAGACTAAGATACTGTGGATAGGCCATGGGTAGGAGTACTGATGAGCTGTGTGAAGCTATGCAGATTTATACTACTGAGTGGAGAGGTGGAAGTTAGGTTTTGCCAATTAACGTTGGTGTCACCTAGGATTATGGTCTCTTGTGTGACACTGTTTATCCAGGATAGAAATAGAAAATCCTCTAGAATGGGAATATTGTGACTTGGGGGGATATAAACTACTATAATACTTAGATGTTTGTTGCTATTAAAATGATGGGATGTCAGTATAAATTCTAAGTTTCCAAAAGAAGGGACTGGTTTGGGGTAGGTTGTAATATTTAGGGAGTTTTGATAGATGAATGCTACACTGCTGCGCTTCTTATAGACGCTATCAGAGCAAATAATGTTATAGCCTGGTGAAAGAATTTCAATGTCAGCAATATGCAGTTTTAGCCATGTCTCAACAATGTTTGGGGTGTAAGTAGTTAGCCAGGCATGGAATTCAGTAATTTTATTACAAATACTGTGTATGTTTATTGTTATGAAATGTAGGTGCTGGGTTTTTTTTGGGATCTGAGGTGGGTATTGGCGTGTGATTTGGACCAGGATTGGGGTGGATGTCCCCACATTGCGTTAGAGTGAGGATAAGGTAGATAATAGTATAGGTTTGATTGCTCCATGAGATAGTACAGACATTGTCCAGTGCATTATACAGTTGTACAATTATTATCAAACACAAGCAGACCAGGTCTGTGAAATCCCTCTGCCATGCCATGTAAGTGTCAAACACACACCAGGCACTTGTAATTATATTCACCTGCACAACAGACACTTTGAAATAACTGCACACACTGTACTGTAATACTGCACACACTGTCAACACTTTGCAGACTTTAGAAAGTTTGAATAGCTTTAATGTGAAAAAGTAGTGCATTGCAAAAAGATACAGTCATTTTCTCTTTTTCTAACTTTTATACAATTTGGATATTGTTTCAAATGTTTTCGTAATTATTTCAAGTACTTTTTTCAATATGTCGCAATTTTGAACATTTGTTAATTCAGTAATTGGTTTGGAATGCTTCACTTTATATTCATCAAGGGAAAAATCATTTAAATGAGTTTAAGTATGTGGAAATATTTTCTGACCTGTTTATGAGTTGTTTGCAAGTCATTTGAGCCACTCTTGTATATTCCACCATTTCTGTCTGTGTGCCTCATGGTTTCAAGAAGTTTTGACTTCGGATCCCATTCTAACACCATGTCACTTGTCTTGTGTATTGAAATAAGACTATGAGGCTTGGGTGTTCATTTAAGATATTTATTATACACAAACACATCAGGATGGATGACTGGAACATAAACCTTAAACAAGTTAGCTAACTGACTGACTGCTACACCCATACTTTTACTCAAGCTGCTTACACAAAATGGCACTCTGCTTCCATGTGCTCAGTACTTTTATGCACATGTCCATGAACTACAGTGGCTTTAAAGGTGCAACAGACACACTATGATCTACACTCCCTGTATTGGAGTGGGTTTCCTCAGGGTGCTTTGGTTTCCTCCCACATTCCCAAGACATGTTGCAGGTGGATTAGACATTCTAAATTGGCCTTAGGTGTGAGTGTGTGCATGTATGTGCCTTCTGAAGAAGGTTGGCCGCTGGGCTGGCAACTTGACAATGTAAAACTCCACAGCCACTTGTTCTGCAGACTGATGGTTACCCCTAATGAGCACACCCAAAAAGAGAAGAAGAAGACTAGACTTTGTAGCTAGAGAGTCACATATAATAATTAAACCAAACCAGCCAGGAGCACAAGACCTATAAAAGCCTATCAAAATTTTGTCTATTTTCAGCAACTAAAAATTGAAACCCAAAAAGAATTTTAAATAGAACATAACAAAAAATTGTCAAGACAAAGGTTGGTTGATCATAGACCCCCCTTGAAGAGTCCTGCTTGGTGCAGTGGGTTGGGTTGTCAGGTTTTCAACTGATGACTGATGAGTTTGATTCCAGTTGACAATGGTATGGAGAACCAATGCCATAAGGATATGATCTCTAGCAGGCTAGAATTGTTCCAGTGTTAGGAGATGTTTTAGTGGGTGAGATTCCCACAGCACCAGGGCATGGCCAGAGTCTGGTCACCATTAGCTAAAAAAAATTAAGTAAATTTTGCTACAGACTAATTCTAATGATCTATTATGAATGCTGCATGCTATGAGTTGTGCCAACATTATGTTGTAATTTTTTTATCCAAATTGCCACTTCAAAGTCTCTATTACCTCCTAACATCTGATTGCTACCCATACTATATAGGGACCCCTGAAGTTTTCCATCACTCTTTAGGGACTATATTGCCCACATTCAGAACCACTGGTTTAAGCAAAAGTAACTCAAAAGTAACTCACATTTAAGTTACTAATTACTAAAAAAAGTAATATATTACTATTACTAGTTACTATTTTGAAAAAGTAAGGAGTTACTAGAAATTGCAATATATTACTGTAATATATTATGCATTGTAATATATTACTCCCATCACTGTTGCAATAACACAAATCTGCATCACTGGAGACTCATTGGAAACATTTAAATATATTCCATCTGGTGTATAGAATATTAGACATTACAAATTACTGAGAAGATCCCTACCCAAAAGATTAAGGGGTGCAGAGGTTCCAATGAGAAAACCATATTAGTCTGTCAATGGTCCCAAATGAATGGGAACTGAAAATGTCTCGAGGTAGTCTAAAGAGACTCCTGACATCCCACCTCCTCTCATTAGTTGTGTGAAGACAGGAAGTTCTTGGCTATGGAAGCATTTAACATTGCTCTAGTAGCTCCAGTATCTATTAGAAAGGGAATATTGCTGTCTTGAATTTTAATGTTAATGAATGGTCCTTTCTGGTGTACAGGTATGAAAAGAAATAGCTGTGATTCCTGTTCATGGCTATCTTATTTATCTTGTTGTCAACCTGGTGGCTACCAAAGAGTATTTCACATAGGAGCTTGTTGCCTCACATTTTGGTGGACATTTTGCTGACCTTGTGGAGGCAACTTATTATCAAATGGATTGTTAGACTGTATTGGAGTGTCTACTGGATGCAGGAAAGGGCAATTGTCCCTCCAGTGACCATTTTGGCTGAAATTAAAACATGGATTTGAATCTGATCCCTTTCCCTGTCCTTGTGAATTTGGGGTATTAACATTCTGAGGAAATGGTCAATGATTTTGGGAAAATCTTAATCTATTACGCCCCCTCTTCCTCCTCTATTTTCCCTATATTTCTGGTAAACTGTTGGAGGTGTAGGTTTTATTTTCGCTCCTCTTGTTGCTCTTATTTTTCATGAATAAGGGTGTCTGCTAAATATTGAACCTAATTAACAAGTTCATGAAGCCCCAAACTTGGCCAGGTTAAGCAAACCCTTTTTAACTGGTCTCGAATGGGGGCAATAAACCATTGACAAAAGCAGCTGAGAGGCCACTTGCTACTGGACCTCCAGTAGATTCTGTATAACCAAAAAAAGGCTTCAAAGGTGTCTGTCATATGTCATAAATAAGATTCAATTGACTCATCCACTCTCTGTATGACTGCATTTATCTAGGGCCAGTTAAGTACCGTACTGCAGTAATAGCCTGTAATAAACAAATCCTAGCTGCCTGAAAAGCCTCTACATCCATATGCTGGGGAATAGGATCTGGTATATTAGCATGATCCCAAATAAGTTTAAGTAGATCAGGCAGAATGGATGTGTCCATCACTGCTCTGAGATCCTCTAAAGTATGATTTTGCAACTGAACATGCCCTTTTGAGATTTTTGCATATTTTATTGGATTTGTTCTAATTGATGGAGAGAGTCCAAAATAGTTAGGAAATCAACAGCAAATCAAGGGCAGACCACATGTATAGTAGAAAGTGCTGCTTCATCTCTGCCATGTGTTGGGTTTGAGACTTGTTGCAGAGGATGTAGGTGGGCAGATAGAGTAATAACACTATCCCCCTCTTCCTCTGAGGATGAATCAGAATCATCTTTATCTGGATTGAATTTATGATAACCAAAAAAAAAATCCCGATCTATAATTATTAGGAATTGAGTAACAAATCTATGCAAACATAGCTTTTGTCATCTAGGAAGAGAAGATAATACCCCCTTTGTACGTCACCTTGGAATGCTAATAAACATTTGAGGTAATTCAAAGTGGGCATGATCTGAAACAGAAGAAGAGGAAGAAGTTTTAGGTTGACTAGAGGAAGGAGGTGACTGAGGAGGCTGAGTCATTTTGCTAGTGGAGGTGGATGACTCAGAAGGTTGCGTTCCATGAGAAGATGGTGCAGTAGTAATCTCTGAGGTAGAAGAAGAGATAGCACAATCTTGCTGATCAGGGGGAGATGGTGGTGCATTATAAGGTGGCAGTAGTGCAGTGGACAAAGCTAAGCAGTCATCATCAGACAACTCACCACCACTAAGTTTTAATTTCTGTAGTTCCCTAAGGGGATAGAGCCCATAACTACCCTGTCCGTGACAATCAGAATATTGTAGATGATTAACCGTCTTTTTAGCCACTTATAACTGTGTTTTAAGTTTAGTTGCGTTATGTTTCAAACTATGAAATATAGAATCTTTTTCTCTGTCTTTAGATTCTACCTGCCATGCATTAAAGGCTGACCATCAGCCAACAGGGACTTTATTACCTTTTTCTCTAAGTCTTTTTGTAAGTTTAACAAAATACTTTTATCCAAAGTACCTGCACATGGAAAAGTCAATTTACCATCATTTTTAGTGAGCTCATGCTATTTATCTAAGTAAAGACAGCTATCTTTGTTACAATTCTAAAACATATGTCTTGCAGGAGTACCATTTATTTATTTATTTTATTTATTTCACATTTGTTGACTGGGAAATTCCAACAAGGACAGAGCCTATTTTCAGTGGAGGCCTGGGGAGAAATGCTCCAGACACATGTCTTTGGAATGTGGGAGGAAACCGGACCATCTGGAGGAAACCCACATAAATGCAGGGAGGACATACAGACTCCACACAGAAGGCACCCCAGCCAAGAATCAAACCAGAGAACCTCTTGCTGTGTGGCAAACAGCATTAACTGCTGCACCACTGCACCATCCATACTCCAGTTCTTTTAAAGTACCCACATTTGCTCCCATTGTAAAGAACACTTACAATGTTAATACAAAAAAATAAAAGATATCCCACTCACATACTAACCCACATGCATGCAAAAGCTACACTTACCTGTAGAAACCTGAAAGTCTGCAAACACTGAAAGTTCCAAAAGTGGTGCAGTTGTGAAATGACACTTCAGAAAATACACTAGACAGAAAACTGTCAAAGGGCTCAGTAAAGTAATTTTCTATAGAATCAACTCCAGGTAGTTAAAAAAAAATCCAAGTCTTTAAGGCACCATCTGTTAAGGTTTAAGCTAATAAAATAAACTTCAGTCATTGGCAGATTAAAATATAATTTATTAAAAGAAATAACACACGTGGGAGACAGTACTCAGGAAGTCATGTCTCCCTGAACAAAATAATTCATAATCTTGATACAGGAGAATGTTAACAAAGTAATAAACTTTATCAGTCATACCACTGCTAGCATCCAATAGAAAAATGCTATTACAGTTCATAATACAGCTTATACTTCAGACCATTACTAAATACCTAATAGAAATACGTCAAGTTTAATAAAAATAGAATTGCAACTTCTTATCTACAATTCTAGCTTAGTATGAAATAAGTTTCTTTTTACGACATGAATTAGAAAGAATGCTGCCTCAGGTAGCCTTCTAGGACACTCAAACACTAACCTTCTAATATACGTAAAAGTTTTTTTTAACACTTTAGAAGCCCCTTTGTCTAACAAAATAGAATAATGTCCTGGTCACAGTCACTTGAATGCAGATGGGCTGTCTCAGTCTTATTTCCCATTCAACAATGCTAAAACCAGAAGTTCTAAGATGGAGGGTTATGTTGCACAGTGACTACTGAACCTGGAAAGCTGTTTACTGTGATGTAAATGTGTCTTCTGTTTAAACTCCAGTTGGGGGTGCCTTCACCAGAAGGTGTGTCATAGAAGAGAAATACAGAGTTTCTAAGTCTGAAGCAAGCAGACAAACTCAGGAGAGAAAATACTATAACCACTAATAAGGAGAAGCTGCACCTGTGGGTATATCATGGCCAATACTTCTTCAGGTAATCAAATTCCCAACTTCTGGATCTAGAGAGAAAAGGAGTGTCTGGGTAACTATATTTTAAGGATGAAAGATGTTTTTAAGGTGCCCCTGAAAACTGAAGAAGGCATAGGAGCTGTTAACCTGCAATTGAGAATTAATGGAATTATTTGTACCTGTATAGTAAAACATGGTTGAAGGGAAAAGACTGGAATTTGTAAGGACTGCTTATTTTACTGGCAAACTTTGAGGGGAAAACATGCATAATCAGTATCAAGGAATGGTGGAATCATGCTGAGTGAAAAGAGGCCACATTGAACTGAATTTTAGAAAGAGTCTGTGCACACTTTTATAAACAAACTGGGTTTTGTGGACCTGCATTTGTAAGAGCATTTGCTAAAAGTATATTTATTTTAAAAGATTATCAGAGCATTTCTGATTATATTTTCTCTTACTCCTTATAATTTTTGCAATAAAGCATTGTTATGTTTATAATTAAAAATAAATCTCAACTTAAAATTGAAAAGTAGGTTCCAGAGACTGTTTTTTATTACTGCAAACACAACAAATTGCTACCACAGGGTTGAAATGCAGGGCTTAGAAAACATTTCACAGTGGCATTCTAGCATGTTACATTATACTATATTTCCATTAGCTGTGGGTATCTGACTTTTTTCAAGATTATGAATGCAGTTTGTGCCCAATATATATCTGTATTGAGCTGACCTTATATCAGTAGTAAAATCTTGTGTATTTAAGAACAGGTAACATTTGTGTCAATGGAGAAATACTACCACAAAACTCTGAGTGCTGCCCATGACAATGCAGTCAGGAAACGTCTAGCAGTAAGTTACATTTAAGTCCTTAAGGTTAGAATGGAAAGCATATGGTGCAGTTTGTATCTCAGTGCCAAAGTATTATTCCCTGAAAGTTTTACTAAGTGCTGTCAAAGGGAGACTGACATATTAGGGTTTCTCTGCCAGACTTATCATGATCCAGTATAATCTGTTACAGTTAGAAGGTGGGTCTACAATTTCTCAAGATAGTAAATGCAATATATGGCAAGCATATAGCTATTATGAGTTAACATTACAACAGAAGCAAAAATCACATGCATTTCTACAGATTCTGGATCTTTTCTATCCCTGGATTTTTGCCTCCAAACGTAGGTTTGTATACATCAACTTAGACTTGTATGGAGTAACACTAAAAAAAAAATCATATAATTTTATATGTGTCTTTAAAGCATGAAATAATCAATTAAGTATGATTCCTGGCTAAATGTCATGACGTTTTTGAGAAATTTGCTAAATATTCCAAATAGCTTCATACAGACGGTCCTGTATTTGTGAGTACCACCAAAATACCCAAATAACTATTAGGTTGCTCTGTTTTTGCCCTTTGGTATCCAGTTATCTTACTCTGAACATTTTACGAGAAAACCTGAAGTCAGTATAGACAGATTATCATTTGTATGGTTGTTAGGTCAAATTATAGCATTTACCAATTGGAAAACTAGCATTTGCAAAACATTTCAGTTTAAAATAAAAGTGTAGCTATCAGTGTTTGTCATTTGTATGTTTGTTAGGTCAAATTATAGCATTTACCAATTGAAAAACTAGCATTTGCAAAACATTTCAGTTTAAAATAAAAGTGTAGTTATCAGTGTTTTTTATAGTAAAACATATAACAAAACTCAGAACAAAGCTATCTATTGTTCTGACTTCAGTACTAAAAAGACTATATATTTTGGTATAAAAGTGAAATTTTCATTCATTTTAAATGTTGACGTGTTTTTTTTGTTAATCGGAACTAAAGATGCAGCTGCTCCTTTGCCTTTGAAGCTAGGAGAACAATGCAAGAACAATCCATAGGTCATCGTCTTAGACTGGTACCAATACATTTCTTTGTAATTGCTATGAGAATACATCGAACAATTTTTAAGCTATAGCCCTATATATGTAGTAATCAAAAGTAGACAAAACAGTTTAATAGTCTTGAGACAACCTTCTCGAAAACTGTTAGCAATAAATGTGTCAGTAATAAGAGGTTAAATTCTCTTGCCACAAGCCATTGCCTAAATGATTACTCAGAAAGATCCCTTTTTCTAATGATCTTTGCTTATGCTGTAGGCTTTCAAAATCTTAATAAAGCTCATTTAGATATAAAAAGATACATAATTGATGTGAAGGAATACATATTCACTACGCAGAGTGAAGCAGAGTAAAAAGCCTTTAAGCAGTAATGGTTCATAAGTACTGTTCCTTCTGGCACCTAGTCAGTGTCAGTTAAATATGTAGTAAAAGTGATCCATGACAGAACTGACCACTTTGAGACTTCATCATATTTGAAGCTAATTTTTACTCAAGCTACTACCTTGTCAATCACTAGAAAGCTTTCTGGATGTACTAATATTTTTTGTGAGGCACTATTTCAATTTCATTGCTAAAATCTGCATAAATGTAATGCACTCTGGTTTACCACTTTAGTTGTCCAGTTAAAGAACTCTTGTCAGGCTAACTTTACATGATCTACTTGCTCTATCAGCAGATCACACTAAAAGCTGGAACACAATATATATATATATATATATATATATATATATATATATATATATATATATATATATATATATATATATATATATATACACATGAAAACATGGGCAGGTTGAAATGGGATTGGCTAAGGTGCAGAAACTGAAATTTGACATCTTAGATATATTCAGAGCTGGTGCTAGCATTTTGGGGGCCCCCAGCAAGTTTCAAGTTGGGGACTTACCCAGGAGAATATAAAGTCTGACATGTTGCCATCACGCTCCTTCCCTGTTAAGCTTATCCAGCACTGTTTATCCATCACTGCATAGTGTTACTACATTCAGACCATTAAATAGACTTGGAATTGACAAAGTACATACACTGACTGGCATTTAGTACCAATGTTGCATTATGAGAAGCCCCTGTATCACAGCAAGGCACCCACTCACAAGTACACTCACACATTGACTGAAATTTAGTAGCAAAGTTGTTACATTACAACAAGCCTCTGTACCGCATCAAGGTAGCCAGTCTCACACAGGTACACTAAGGCATCCACACTAACTCCCACACACAGGACATAGACACACAAGACAAAGACAGCACTACAGTGAGACTGAATAAAGACACCCACACAGACCCTCATACAGGACAGAGGCACATAAGACAGACAGCTACACAGATTCTCGCACACAGGTCATAGACATACACATATGATGAAGACAGCACTACTGCAAGACTGAACATCAGCACACACACACACAGACTCCCAAATACAGGACAGACACCTACACAAAACAAAGCATTACAGCAAGACTGAAGAGACATCCACATAGACTCCCTCAAACAGTACAGAGACACACAAGACAGACAGCTATACAGACTGTTGCACATAGGACATGGCCACCCTCACATGAAGACAGCACTACAGCAAGGTACAGTAAAGTATTCATGTTCGTCAACACTGCACGAATGAGTATGGATATGCTTGTAGGTAAGTTAAACTGTTCAGTCAAATCCCCATTTGAATGAAACCATTTTTTTGCTATATAGGACATGTTTCAGGTGTTTGTATGCCCTCTCGGTTCCCTAAAACCTTATCCACAAGCTTTTAATAGTTGTATGTACAATACAATAGTGTTAAACTACTTAAGCCTCTTGTAAATTGCACCCGTACCAGCTGCAACACATCACTGATACCTCCCCCTGCAATTCTATTTTTTCATTTTGTTTTATGTAGTAATGTATTGCCCCTCCTCGTAACGGCATCCTAATTCAATAGCCTCAAGTTCCAATGCAGTATTCTAAAGTTATACCCAGAGAACAGTAGCTAGACAATTCAATTTGGCTAGCAGAGGTAAAGTGCTAAAGTGTTGTCTAACTTGGTGCTACTTTAAAAAATTAATCAACATTATTGATACCAAAACAAAAACAATTAGGGAAACCTTATTGATAGAATTCTGTCTATCTTCCACACTAAGGTTCAATATCACTTTTAAAACAAAGACATAAAGCTTGGGTGGCATGGATTCACAATGAAACACTGACAAATCAACAAAATTACATAGAATTAAGGAATAAAGCCACAAACAAATTAAGCTTGATAAAAAACACTACACCAACACCCAAAACACAAAAATAACCCATAAAAATTCTGGTCTGCCATCTTAAAATTCTACAACCAAGCAAATTACCCAACAACCAGTAACTCTGCAGACAGTATCACCACACAGTTTAATACTTTACTAAATCTATCCTAGCCCTCACAAATAAGAGCTGCTCCTCATCTGTCATGGCTTAGTGGTGCATCACTTTGTCTAGGGTGCGCAGGGTCCTTGGTTTGAGCCTTGCAAGAGCTGTTTAGTGGAGTGGCAGGTTAATACAGTGGTGTGCAGGTGCAATAGTCTTGGGTTTAAAAATATGGGACTTCCTCCAAACCTCTCACCCACAGCCCAGAATAACAACTTCTCTCTGCAACCAATACCAAAAAATACTATGAAAAAAAATTCTAAATAAACACAAACCCACTACACCTGCAGCCAATAATTTACCATCTGGATTTGTTAAAATTACAGCCAATGACATTTCATTCTCAGTCTCTATACTAATCAAGCAATCCATAGCAAAATGCCACATACCCTCCATCTGGAAAATATCTCATAATACCACTACATAAAGAAAGGAACTCTAAAGGACTATCAAACTATTGCCCTATTGCCATTCTATCCCCTTTACCAAATATCCTAGAAAAATGCATTCATTCACAAATCCTACATTATCTCTTAGACAACAAATTTCTGGCAAACACTCAGCGTGGTTTTCACCCTTATCACAGAACTACAACAGCCATTCTCAGCTTCACCAATACCATTAACTATCACCATAACAAAGGTAAACTCATTTCTTCTATCTTTCTAGAGCTCTCTAAGGCTTTTGATACAGTTTCCCACAATAAACTCTTATCTGCACTTTCCAATCTTAATCTGAGCTACTCCACTATTACACAGTTCCAAGACTATTTTCAGGTCGTACTCAGGCAGTAAAATAGCAAAACATCCTATCTCCACTTCTGCTTGTTACTTTAGGACTTCCTCAAGGCTCTATAACTTGGACCACTTTTTAACAAATTTACCAGCAACCTTCATACTGCCAGCTCACATGCCACATTAGTCCAATATGCAGATGATTCACCCCTAATCAGTTCTGCCCCATCATTCCAACAACTTCAAAAAATAACACAAGAATCCTTTACTGTAGTTGAAAACTCGCTAACCAATTGTCAGCTCATTCTTAACCCAGAAAAAAATAAACTGATGTTGTTTCACCCCACCAAAGCCACTACTCCCACTACTCCTTTCACAATCACTTCTAATAGCAATACCTACATTATTCCTGTAACCCAAACTAAACTTATAGGGGTCTTCATTGATCAAAACATGAAATTGGATATGCACATTGCTCAAACAATAAAGAAAGTGCATAAAAAATTTGGAACTCTACACAGGTGCAATAAATACCTCCAACGAAACATTGATACCTGCACGAATGGCAAGTGCACAGCTGTACCACATAAACCAAGCAACAACAAAAAAAGCCAGCACTCCAGTGTAGCCTCCAGCAAAATATATTTATTTCTTCATTCCTCCATAGAAAAATACCCCAGTGGGGTCATACCGGTTTTGGCAAGCGCCTTCCTCAGTGACCACACTGCAAAAGTAATACATGGAAGACACTACACACATTAATTTATACCCAATACTGCAGCTCCCTCTAATGGATGAAAATATATTACATAACTGTATTACAAAAAGTATATTTAAAAAATTAATATGTAACAAAATGACTATACATGACAAAAGTACAGTGAAAAATGCATATATATTGAATTATTTTCAAATAGTTAAAATTGTTCATTCAACCCTGGTGAAGACAAGTCTCCCAATTTAACAATCCACATTTTTTCTTTGTTGGTTAATAACTCATGCAATGTATGGACATCTGAATTCTTGAACTTAATAAGATCAATGACCATAAAGCTGAAAGCCCCAGTGGGATGTTTGAGTATATGTTTGTATAGACAACTCGAAACTTTTTTGTTTTTTATATCACTTAGATGTTCCCCAACCCTTAATTTAAAGGGCCAGGAAGTCTGTCCCACATAAAATGCCCGACAGCTGCATTGGGATAAATAAATAACCCAACTGGTACTGCAATTGGCAAAAAAAGAAACATCATACACACGTGGAGAATTATGACTGGTAAAACTGCTTGACTTGAGCACCCTTGGGCAATATAAACAATGCCCACATGGATGGCAACCAACCAATGGTTGCCCAGTTATTGTTGTTTGAAATGGGGGATTGGCGGGATGATTAAACATCCTTTTGTAATGACTAAATAAAGATCCCAATGACCGCCCCTTATGAAAAGTGTAAGAACACAGATCTTTGATGTATCTATTCAATAAGTTGTCTGACTGTAATACATACCAATGTCTCTGAATAATATTCATAAAGCTCCTAGTATTCCTGCCATAAGTGGTGATTAATCTAAGCTCCTGGGATTGATCTGTTGGCTTAGAATGATATGATAGCAACTGCATCCTATCCTGTTGGTTAGCAAACTGACTGGCCCTAGTGATGTCACTTACTTGATATCCCCTGCTCTTAAGTCTAGCTGTTAACTCCTGGCGATGGTGGGCATACCTGGAGGAATCAGAACAAATTCTCCTGATACAAAGAAATTGCGATTTGGAGATATTCCTGATGACATGTTGTGGGTGGAAGCTCGTGGCATGAAGTAGGGTGTTGAACTGAAGAAACTTCCTAACTACCTCACTTTCCAAAGTGTCCGACTCAGTTCTCTTGATTAGCACATCCAGGAAAGTGATTTCCGATCTATCAAAAGTTAACTTAAATTCAACACCCCACTTGTTGCAATTTAGATATTCCATAAATTCAAATAAAAATGCCTCATCCGCTTTCCACATCAACCAACAGTCATCAAGATATCTCCGCCAAATGTCTAATTTATTCATAAAAATATTATGATTGCTATCATAGATCAATTGTTCCTCCACGTAAGCCATAAACAGGTCTGCATATATGGGGGCAAAACATTATGTGTAAGTACAAATTCAGCCATACAAACCAGAAGAGTATTAAAACCTGGGCTATACACATTGGCCAAATCAAGCCAATATTGTAAAGAAATAAGTCCCACCCAATGGGGGATACTAGTGTATAAGGAGGTGACATCTAGAGTACATAAGAGTCAGCCCAGTTCTAGTTGCATATCAGATATAATGGCAAGGAACTCTGTGGTATCTTGTATTCTGGCCCATATCAGAGACAACAAAGGTTTAAGATAATGTGTAAGAAACTCTGACAAGGGCTCAGTCAACGAGCCTCTACCAGAGACAATAGGTCAACCAGGCGGTCTATTGGGATCTTTATGGATCTTAGGCAAAAAGTAGATATATTGTTGTCTAGGGTGATCGACCTTTAGATGATAACACGTATCATGAGTAATAATACCCTCCTCTTCCGCTAGATCCAAAAATTGATCAATGTCTTGTTTAAACTTACTTGTTAGATCGGTAGGCATTGCCATATAATGAGCTTTGTTTGACAGTTGTCACTCTGCCTCTGCCTCATAATCCACCCAATTGGGAGCCTTATTTTCACCAGGGTTGAATGAACAATTTTAACTATTTGAAAATAGTTCATTATATATACATTTTTCACTGTACTTTTGTCATATATAGTCATTTTGTTACATATTAATTTTTTAAATATACTTTTTGTAATACAATTATGTAATATATTTTCATCCATTAGAGGGCGCTGCAGTATTGGGTATAAATTAATGTGTGTAGTGTCTTCCATGTATTACTTTTGCAGTGTGGTCACTGAGGAAGGCGCTTGCCGAAACTGGTATGACCCCATTGGGGTATTTTTTTATGGAGGAATGAAGAAATAAATATATTTTGCTGGAGGCTACACTGGAGTGCTGGCTTTTTTTGTTTTTGCTTGGTTTATGTGGTACAGTTGTGCACTTGCCATTTGTGCAGGTATCAGTGTTTCGTTGGCAGTTTCCATTTCCTCCTGGTGGCGTTCTTGGTGTTTCCATCCTCCGTTGGGAGGATTGTTAATGTGTGCAGCGGTCTCATAAGGACTAATTTTTGACATGGTACAGTGAAAAATTGACAAGAACAATATTGGGTGTACTTTTCATTTTTGTTGGATTTCAGGCTTCGTTACTGTGGTTATCTGCCCAGTGGAGTCAAGTGTATTTTTGTCATGAGCAGCCTGGCAGGTATTTGCAACAAATCTTTCTCGAACTAAAATTGTTCAAACCAAATACGTTTACAACGATTATATTTAGACACATAACATCATATTTTTTCTCGTGGAGAATTGTGAATGGTGGAATTGGTTCTTTATTTGAATTCAGGGATTCACTGATTCAGACATATGTTTTTTGTTGAGTCCTATTTTTTGGGTCAATGAATATTTTTATAAACTAATCATTTGGACATCTCATCTGATTTCTATATATGTTTTGGATTTTATCAGCAAATCACCATATTGTTGGGGACATTATATTTTTTTGTTTTTGTGGCAAATGGAGAATAGCGGAACTGGTTCTCCATTTTGATCTCAGGGACCCACCAATCTAGGCCATTGTTTTTTGGTCGAGTTTTATTCTCTGGGCTAAGGATTTACTCTATAAACCAATCTTTTGGTTTTGGATTTCACTTGGATCGGGATTGTGTGTTTTAACGAACTTTCCATCTAGATGTGGGTATGATTTTCCTAACACTACAAGGTTTTGGTGTTTACATCATAGGAGATATTGTTTATGTGTTTCTTAATCCTCACGTCCCTTTGTGCAATCGGGTTTGATGGACAGAACTTGGGGTTCGTGAATTTCAACGGTTTGACTGGTGGTTCCAGTATCGCATGGACGTATGATTATTTTTGTTTTATGGTCAATTCTGGACTGTTCTTCAACCTTTAAACATTTTCATTAGGGACATGGTTTGTATTACTCCATATTTTGGGGACTTGTTGTCGTGAATTCATAATGCAGGTCGGGATCATGGCATGGGTGAATTTTGTCTCATTTGTATGTTTACTTTAAATGAGAATATGTTTATGTTATTAACAAGCCATTTTGCTTAGAATGCATGTAGTCCCTGATGTAAAGTTAGGTACATGTTTCATGCCTCTATATGGTTTGTCATATTGAAATATTGGGCTAATCACAGTTTGAGTTGTTTCCTAATACTAATGAGTCCTGAATTCAACATCATTGGAAGGCTCCATTATGCAACAAGGTTCTCTTTATTATTCTTAGTGTTGTTCCTTTTCACATGCAGTAAAAACTTGATGGATGATATTTTTTGGTTGGTTATTATGTTTAATAGGGAGTTATGGGTTTCTGAGTGGGGTGTTTGATTTCAGACTTTAATTTACACTTGTATGGTGCATTGAACCATTGATTTTTTTGTCATCACATCATTGACCAGGTAACATATATTCATTTGAGATTATCCACTGTTTCGGTTAGTATTTGAGTGTCTGCTTTTGGCCATTTGGGTTGCTTAGCAGGAAGAGGTTTAGCCAGTTGGCTCATAGAAATGTCTGAAAGCACCAATAATATTTGAAATGTCATTGTGAAGGTTTAACTTCCATATCATTAAAGACACTGAGCAACTGGGAACTCTGTTGGAGGTGTAGTGCATTGGCTATTATTGTGCCCATGTTGGCCATTTACAGGTCTTATAGTTGGTTAAAAGAGGTACAATAATCAATACATTGATTTAGATTATTTGTGAGATTAATGGTGTGAGATGGCTCACACAAACAGTACCTTTATGTGACTAACAGGGACAGTGGATTTATTCAATTTATTTTATTTTTTATTTTTTCCTTATTAAATATTGTGGTACTTTTGGTCGGTGATGGATTTGACAACTATTATCAATGGTCTCTCATCTGACTCTGGGGACTTGGGTATTTTTGGCCTGGGGTCAGATAAGGTTGTCAATGGTTCTGTTGTTCAGGACCCCACTCAGGAATGCAAATTAGACTTTACAAAGCTAACCAAAAATCTCATTACATTAAGGAAGAACATTTGGCATCTTAGGTTATTTCGGGCATGTCAACACAGGAAAATTGCCCCTAGGGGATTAAGAACAAGGTTGCAGCCTATGGTTGCTGAACCAGATGAGCTTCTTTTGGCTCAATGGTTGGCGGCACAACAACAGGCCTCCATGAATTTTGTAAATATTTTGACCAGCCATTATGAGAGGAAGGTGGAGGAACAAACCAGAGAGGTTTTGAGTTTAAGTAGGGGTTTTGTGTATTTTACATCACTTCCATGTTATAAAATTTGTATTGAACAACTTAACAAGGACTTACTGGAACTAGAATCTGAACTAAAGGAAAGGAAAATCAAAAAGTTTACTCATGATGTAGGTGATTATAATAGAGGCAAACCTTTTGAGGTGAGACCCAGGGTGAAATTTGTTACATCTGATCACAGTTCCAGAAAGCCCAGGGGTTCTCGACCTAGGTCTATACTTAAAAAAAGAGGTAGGGAGTCTGCTACCTCTGGGGATGAGTCATCATCAAATACGGATTGGGAGGATGGCCACACCAGAGCTTCACCAGTTCGCAAGTGGAATAATTTAGAGCATAGTTTGACAGGGGGGAATCCATTTGGCACAGAGCACAGAGACGATGGGGGAGGAAACATAAAAGACGCTATGGATCTTGGGGTGATTCTACAGAACATGACCAAAATTTGATTGTTGAAGTGAATAATGTACACACTATTTCTTCTGCTATACTCAATGAACCACAACTTCAGGTGTTAAATAAAGGATTGGGTTTTGTGCCAAGCTTTTTGGTTCCAGAGCATTATTTTGCAAATTATGTTGTCAGCTTTTGTCGTACCCTTAATCTAAAATTATTCTTTCAGGATTTGAAAGGGGACAATGCAGAACAATCTGGCCTCAGAACTTTCTGATTCAGACCTTCACAGTTCAAACCACCAATGTCACCCATAGTACAGGCCTTTCAGAATGAGGTCCTTAAGGATTTACATTTAAATCTGGGCAAGTATAACATTATTAAAGACAATCTTAATCCACAAGAAAGATTGTGTGTTGAACATCTTATTAATAATCATGATATTGTCATTTTACCGGCGGACAAGGGTAGGGCTGTGGTGGTTCAGAACTGGGTGGATTATGAGGCAGAGCGACAACTGTCAAACAAAGTTCATTATATGGCAATGCCTACCGATCTAACAAGTAAGTTTAAACAAGACATTGATCAATTTTTGGATCTAGCAGAAGAGGAGGGTATTATTACTCATGATACGGGTTATCATCTAAATGTCGATCACCCCAGACAACAATATATCTACATTTTGCCTAAGATCCATAAAGATCCCAATAGACCACCTGGTCAACCTATTGTCTCTGGTAGAGGCTCGTTGACTGAGCCCTTGTCAGAGTTTCTCACATTATCTTAAACCTTTGCTGTCTCTGATACGGGTCAGAATACAAGATACCACACAGTTAGTTGCCATTATATCTGATATGCAACTAGAACCGGGCTGGCTCTTATGTACTCTAGATGTCACCTCCTTATACACTATAGTATCCCCCACTGGGCGGGACTTATTTCTTTACAATATTGGCTTGATCGGGCCAATATGTATAGCCCAGGTTTTAATACTCTTCTGGTTTGTATGGCTGAATTGGTACTTACCCATAATGTTTTTTATTTTAAGGATAGATGTTTATGGCAGGTTCAAGGTACTGCTATGGGGGCCTCTTTTGCCCCCACATATGCAGACCTGTTTATGGCTTACGTGAAGGAACAACTGATCTATGATAGCAATCATAATATTTTTATGAATGAATTAGACATTTGGCAGAGATATCTTGATGACTGTTGGTTGGTGTGGAAAGCGGATGAGGCATTTTTATTTGAATTTATGGAATATCTAAATTGCAACAAGTGGGGTGTTGAATTTAAGTTAACTTTTGATAGATCGGAAATCACTTTCCTGGATGTGCTAATCAAGAGAACTACGTCGGACACTTTGGAAAGTGAGGTATTTAGGAGGTTTCCTCAGTTCAACACCCTACTTCATGCCACGAGCTTCCACCCACATGTCATCAGGAATATCCCTAAATTGCAATTTCTTCATATCAGGAGAATTTGTTCTGAGTCCTCCAGGTATGCCCACCATCGCCAGGAGTTAACAGCTAGACTTAAGAGCAGGGGATATCAAGTAAGTGACATCACTAGGGCCAGTCAGTTTGCTAACCAACAGGATAGGATGCAGTTGCTATCATATCATTCTAAGCCAACAGATCAATCCCAGGAGCTTAGATTAATCACCACTTATGGCAGGAATACTAGGAGCTTTATGAATATTATTCAGAGACATTGGTATGTATTACAGTCAGACAACTTATTGAATAGATACATCAAAGATCTGTGTTCTTACACTTTTCATAAGGGGCGGTCATTGGGATCTTTATTTAGTCATTACAAAAGGATGTTTAATCATCCCGCCAATCCCCCATTTCAAACAACAATAACTGGGCAACCATTGGTTGGTTGCCATCCATGTGGGCATTGTTTATATTGCCCAAGGGTGCTCAAGTCGAACAGTTTTACCAGTAATAATTCTCCACGTGTGTATGATGTTGCTTTTTTGGCCAATTGCAGTACTAGTTAGGTTATTTATTTAGCCCAATGCAGCTGTCGGGCATTTTATGTGGGACAGACTTCCCAGCCCTTTAAATTAAGGGTAGGGGAACATCTAAGTGATATAAAAAACAAAAACGTTTTGAGTTCTCTATACAAACATATACTCAAATATCCCACTGGGGCTTTCAGCTTTATGGTCATTGATCTTATTAAGTTCAAGAATTCAGATGTCCATACATTGCATGAGTTATTAACCAACAAAGAAAAATGTGGATTGTTAAATTGGGAGCCTTATTTTCACCAGGGTTGAATGAACAATTTTAACTATTTGAAAATAGTTCACTATATATACATTTTTCACTGTACTTTTGTCATATATAGTCATTTTGTTACATATAAATTTTTTAAATATACTTTTTGTAATTCAGTTATGTAATATATTTTCATCCATTAGAGGGAGCTGCAGTATTGTGTATAAATTAATGTGTGTAGTGTCTTCCATGTATTACTTTTGCAGTGTGGTCACTGAGGAAGGCGTTTGCCGAAACCGCTATGACCCACTGAGGTATTTTTCTATGGAGGAATGAAGAAATAAATATATTTTGCTGGAGGCTACACTGGAGTGCTGGCTTTTTTGTTGTTGCAATAAATACCTCACCAACAATACTAAAACAATTATTGCTAGAACCCTCCCAGTCTCCACACTTTGCTATACATCCCCCTATTTCACTAACCTTAACAAATCTGACTTAACTAAACTAAACTGCTGTTGCAACAAAATAGAAAAATTCGCAACCAGTCTCACCTATCGATCTCATCACTGCCAGGCCCTTAAACAACTACCCTGGTTAGAACTACCAAATCTGCTCACCCTCAATCAACACACAATGGCCCATCAAATAATTCAAACTGAAAAAAACACCAGCCCTTCAAGACATATTAATCCAGTACTCAAACAAATGCATGGTAAGATTCAGTAATAAATTACTAATCAACATAACCAGAGGTAAAAACAGTGTTGGAGACTCTCTATATTCCAACTTCATTGCTAAAACCTGGAACAATTTGCCCCTAAACATTAGAACCACAGCCAACAAAATAGCCTTTAAAACTCTTCTCAAAACACCCTTAGCAAGTTTATGGATTTCTCCGTGTTCCATCCCAAACTAAACAACCCACTTTTAATTCCCCCTACCCACTACCAATATTTTATCTTATTTTTATTTTTCCTACCTTCTCTAACAAGTTCCTCACTCTCTCTAATATGGCAAACTTATTTGTTATTCTTTATTCATGACAAATTATCTGTTGTAATATTGCTTGTAAAAATATTGTTTTATTATAGTTCTTGTAATGTTTTAAAACTGCAGTGGAGCTTTTCTCCCTGGGCTTCTGCTCCACTAAAAATGGACCTGTTCAGCCCAGTCGGACTTTCCCAGTAAACAAATGTTAAATAAATAAAATTATTTATTGTGGCAAATTAGTGAGGACTGAATTCAGTAAATAATGACAGTCATTTCAGTTTCAGATGTCATATCCTTCAGAAAATGCATGGTAACGCAAGTCCGTTTATTCCAGCAACTTTCTATGCTTATAATAACAATATTTAAAATGTATCCCTATTTTTGAGGCTTTGTCAAGATTTTTTGCACTAAGATGTTGAGAACTACGTAGGTAACTTTGGAGCTTTTCTCCCAGGGCCTCCTCTGAAAAGGGTTCTCGCCCAGTCAGACTATCCTGGTAAATAAAATGAAATGAAATAAAAAAAAATACAACTTACTTCCCTGGCTGTCTAGCTGCTGCAGCCAATCACGTCACTTGCTTTACTGAAATGGACCTGACTGAGTGCAGCTTACAGGCAACAGTTTAAAAAAAAGCAGACTCAGGTGGTGACGTTACAAACTGTGCAGTCATCTAGGAGGTGCTGAACAGGGCACGGAGGAGGTAGAGAAACCCACAGCTGCTTCATGTAGGTGCCTTCATATGCGGGGAGATAATTGGGGACTCTCCAGGTTCAGTGGGTGCAAAACACTGGCTATGAAACCATGGCCAACAAAATAACCTTTAAAAACCTTCTCAAAACACACTTAGCAAGTTCATGGATTTGTACATGTTCCAGCCCAAACCAAATAACCCAGTTTTACTTCCCCCTGCCCACTACCAATATTTTATCTTATTTTTATTCTTCCTACCTCTTCTATCTCTTCTTCCTGCCTCCTCTAACAAATTCTCCACTCTCTAATATGACAAACTTTCTTTGTTATTGTTTATGCATGACCTCTTACCTGTTGTAATATTGGTTGTAAAAAAATGTTTTCTTCTTATATTTCTTGTAATGTTTTAAAACTGTAGTGGAGCTTTTCTCCTCAGACCTCTCCTCTGCTGAAAATGGACCTGTTCAGCCCAGTCAGACTTTCCCAGCAAACAAATGTCAAATAACTAAAATAAATTGTTGTGGCAAATCAGTGAGGACTAAATTCACTAAATAATGACTTGATAATATTAATTTGAGTTTCAGACGTCATATTCTTCAGAGAATGCATGGTAACACAAGACCATTTATTCTAGCAACTTTCTAAGGTTATAAAAAAAAAATATTTAAAATGTGTCCATATCTTTCAGGCTTTGTCCAGACTTTTTCTGCTAAGAGGTTGAGAGCTACATAGGTAACTCCGAAGCTTTTCTCCTTGGGCCTCTGCTGAAAACAAATTCTCACCCAGTGGGACTATCCTGGTAAGTAAAAGTAAATAAAATAAATTTAAATTAAAAAAAAAATACGACTTACTTCCCTGGCTGTCTGTCTGCTGCAACCAATCTGGTCCCTTGTTTTACTGAAATGGACCTGACTTGAGTGCAGTTTACAGGCAAAAGTTCAAAAAAAGGCGGACTCGCACGGTGAAGTTATACAGCTGTGCGAACATCTAGGAGGTACTCAACAAGGCAAGGCAGAAGTGGAGAAACGCACAGCAGCTTCATGTGGGGGCCCTTGTATTCGGCGAGATAATTGGGGGCTCCCTGCGGCCGCGGGTTCGGCGAGTGTCTAATGCCGGCTATGGATATATTGCAAAGAAATGGATAGCAATGAAGAAATGCAATGCTATTTCTCTGGTCATATAACTTAACCTATTACTTTCCTATGTCTCTGTACATAGGTTTGACTATTTCTTTCATTATAATTCCCTCAGCATACCAGCAATAATATCCACCCTGTATATAATACATATATATATATATATATATATATATAGAGAGAGAGAGAGAGAGAGTTTTGTCAGTTACCCATGCATCTATTGTCTTCATACCCTTAAGCCAACTCTGATAATTGTTTTGTATATAATACATGTATATATACATTGTGATTTGTCATTCACTCCAAATAAAATGCTTAAAATGTTTAATGAATGGGTATATGAACATATTTTTGATATAAGGAAGAAAAGGGATACAAATGCATTATATAAGCATATTGCACACTTTAGTGATCATTATTTTAAATTTCTTGTTATGGAGCAGGTCAAACAAAATGTGCAGGGGTGGTTTACTAAAGAACATCTTGAGGTCTGTGAATTTAAATGGCAGGTTTTGTTAAATGACACTAATTACTCAGGAATAAATTAAGCCTGCTCTATTAATTCTGTTTTAAAGCTAAAGCATTACACTGTTTCTAATTGCTGATTGATTAATTCATTTAATTTTATGGCAATTGGTTATTTTTGTTCTTGTGATGTGGCTAGGTTTTATAAATTGAAGTACAGTATGTTTTATTTCCTTTTTAGTTCTGATGAAGTTCCATTATTTAGGAATGAAAGCACATAGCATTGAATACAATTGTGTGACAAGTATTACTGGCCTCCTGCTATTATTTTTATTTTGCTACCATAAGGTGTTTTTGATTGTTAGTTTGTGTTTGTCATTGTTTACCAGTTTAAAATGCCATGTATCTATTGTGTTTACCCTCGGGCTAAGACTGAAATAGGTTCAGTGTCTGTCGTTGGTTACCAGTTTAAAATGCCATGTAATTATTGTGTTTACCCTTGGGCTAAGACTGAAATAGGTTCAGTGTGGGATCACTGTTATACCCCAATTAACAAATTCAAAATAAATAA
Organism: Protopterus annectens; assembly: GCF_019279795.1. Classification (NCBI taxonomy): domain Eukaryota; kingdom Metazoa; phylum Chordata; order Ceratodontiformes; family Protopteridae; genus Protopterus; species Protopterus annectens. The sequence goes on from NC_056727.1 coordinate 469,729,533, forward strand.
ATAAAATAAAACGTGGATGGAAATATCCAGAGGAAAACTAGCACTGGGAGTAAAATATTGTCAGAAATAAATGTGAAAGGAGACTGTTTGTTTTATTTTAGATTACATATAAGAGTAAACACTGTGAGACATACCACCAGCAAAAAAATTATGCTTATGATTACACTATACAAATGGTCGGGTACCGTATACCATGGGAACTGTATACAGCGATTGTATCTCTGGTTCTACATTAATAGGACTGCTGCTACTCAGAGATGGGCAGTAAGATTCCACATGGTTTGCAAGGTAGGGAAACGGTCATTGAGGCATAGTAGAGCCTCGTCATATCCATAAAATGTCTTAAATTCCGCATTACAAGTTTACAGTTAAATGGGAGAGGCTTAAATCTGTCATGGAGAAGAGGAAACAGTAAGGAAGATATAAGCTGAAAATAAGGTGGATTACATTGATAGCTTTCCATGTGCTGGTTAAGGGCAGTGTAATTAGGCTTAACTGATTTTTATACGTTATTATTTTCTGTGTTTATCTCTTGATCTTTAAAGTGACAATTGAAAGGCTACTGAAACAGGAGTGGGAAATGAGAATTAGAAACAGATAAATCACTCAATATGGTGCAGGTGATTCTCTTCCACTTTATTATCTTAGGAAATGACTGGAGTCTGTACTTGACTGAATCAGTGAACCTCATAGTCCGCAAATGTCTCTTTAGTCTTGTAAGCAATTATCCGTCATGTCATGCATTACAGATTATCTATTGGTTTTGTCTGGCAGTGGCAGAGGTGTTAATTTGACTGGTGTTATTCAATAAAAATACAATGGAATACTGAGATTTAATGCAAGGTATGGTAAAAATAATCATCTCTATTTGGTCAAGAATGAAAACTTAAAGTAAATGCTGTAATGCAGAGCTCTTATCTGACACTAAGTTGGTGGCCGGATTTCAAAAAAGTGATACAAAATTTATGATGTATATGTATGCTGCGTAAAAGATGTTTTGACACAATCAGCAAGATATGTGAATATGCTGTAAAGAACAGACTGGTTGACACATGCTGGGTAACACCTTGCTCAGTAAAGAATGGGAAGCGTAGCGTGGCATTTAACAGTAATGTGATCCTGGGTTTCATTCCCACAGTCTCCCTTTACTTATGTACAATGAGATTCTGTACACATCACATAACCAGGCTAGTGCTCAAGGCTTACACATGAAGAGAGGCAATTGTGCTGGTTGGTTTGCTCAGTTAACAAATGAATGAAAGTGCAGTTAAGAAAGAGAATGACTACTAGTTCTGTATAATTGTATAATCATGTTTCTAGTTGGTAAATGCTGGTGGTATTGTCGTTTGATAGATGCAGGGCCCATCAGACTGGGGCATAAACATCAATTATCTAGATTTTTTTTAAGACGTCCATATTTGTACCTCATCTTTGGGTCTGTTCCTCACAAAACGTGGTTTTATGGCAAATCACTGAGGACAGAAGTCACAAAGTAATGAAATGTATTTTTTTAGTCTCAAACTTTGTATTCTTTTTTTCAGAAAATGCATGTCAATGCAAAGTCTGTTATTCTGCAGTAGCAATGTTCTTTGTTTATAAGAGTAATATTTAAAATCTGCCCCTCATTTTGGGCCTCCACCCCCCCCCCAAATTATTTTTGGCTACATGCAGATTTCTTGCACTTAGAGGTTGAGAAGTATGAACTGGGGGACCTGCAATACAATAAAGATAAGCAGTGTGCATTGGGCTTCTTCAACAGCATGCATATCTATTGTGAAAAGCGAATAACCTGACAGAGAAAGTCCGGGGATCTTCATTGTGAAAAGGATCATTCTTTTAACAGATAGTGAGCAATGTTAATTATCAAGTTCACTGGGCATTTAATTACAAAAATATGCTGTGAACTGTGCCCACAGAAGGTGCTTTGAAAAGTTCAGATGTGTACAATGTCATATAGTAAGTAGTACAGCACAGTAACAATCAGGTTGTTAATTGGCTCTGTTCTTGCTATACTCTGAAAATGCTGCATATATAAGTATGCAACTGTGCTGCTATGCATACAATTTGATAGTCATTTATTTAACATTATTGGATTTTAATTTTCTGAGCATTGTTATTTATGACAAGGTCATATCTACTTCACAATCATACTGTGCAATACACTATTAAGCAAAATTATTTTAATTGCAGAGCATAAGAAATATGGCTCATGGTTAAATCACAGTTTCATACAATTCAGAGTGATGGTAAAAATAAAAATTTAGATGTCACATAGGAATGTATGTAATAAGACCTTTCAGTTATTTCTGTACAAAGTACAAAAATGCAAAATGCTAAATGCAATTACCTGCCCATCTGTCTATTGTATACATTTCTAAAGTACACATCTGTCAGTCTAGACTTATGCACTATTTTTATTTTAATTATAAAATGAACTTACGTAATTTTGAATAAATGGTCTGATGTAATGTTGCAGACTGAATTCATATCTTCTCCAGTACAGCCACCCCCATATTTAATTGTTGGAGTCAGACCATGGAAATGATCAGATGAACTGAACAGCTGTCTGTGAGTAGCCACCAGCTATAACAGGGTCATGGGGGAAGGGGCCAGTTAGAACTGTAGCAAAATGGAACCAAGGCTGCGACTTTTGTATGTGTGTAGCTGGTAATTACATTAACCTTAAACTCCTTATCTAAGAAATAATGACAGTGGGAACAAAGATGCACACAAATTCAGCAGTACTAGAGTCTTGTATTATTTGCATAACACAACAAAAAATAAATAAATTGTATAAACTATAGTAGTTATAGCAGTAAGAATATATTTTATCTAAAAATGCTGAAAATGTTAATGGAGCAGAAGAAACAATTCTGGATCAAATCAAGATGAAAAAAAAGAGATGTCTGTAAGAAAATGGTTTGCTGATTTTTTTTTATTTCATCCTCTTCAGCCACAGAAGGCCAGAAGGTATCTAACCAACCATACAAAGGCAGAAGATGACCTTCTAAAACATCAGCATCTGTTACTCTGCATGCAACATTTCTAGAACACTATCTGTATTACAGACACTGTACATCTAAGGATCTGAAATAAAGCTTCTAGAACATGTCTTAAATTGTGAAGCATTACCTTTGACCCAGGTTAGCCCCTCCCTCTAAAACACGTGTATACACACACACACACACACACACACACACACACACACACACACACACACACACACACACACAGCACATTCTCACACTAACTTGCTTAATTCTCACTCTGAATCTTCATTTATAGCAGAGTAAGACAATGTGGGAATGTTTAATTTCAGTCTTGAAATTATGTCTTAAAGAAACCAGTCTGTAGCCTATCATTTTACTTAAAAACACCACTTGTATAATGCCATATACTTGTGCTGGCATTTTGGAAAGCTATAGTCTGCCTTTATACTTTTGATCAAATGACTTCTAACATGTTGTAGTTTGCCCTTCTTTAGCTCTTCCTGACAACCAACAAATGTGCCATGCAAAAATGGCACCATTTGCAGTGTGAAGAACACTGAGGTAGTAAGATATGAAATCCTGCCAGTTCTGTAGTGTAAAGAGAAAAATCCATGGTTATGACACAGATGACATAGGTCTGATTGGTAAACAGAACGTGGCCCAAAGTCACCAATAAAAAAGCAAATAAACCAATGCAGGTGACAGCATGATGTCAAAGAGCAATATACCATAATCAACACTATATGTATTAAACAGATACCAAGATTTGCGCGAGTGGGCATTGGCACAGGGTATCCAGCTGCAATACCAGTAACACAGGTTCAAGTATCAGCCTTGGTACATTAGGGCAGTCCAAGAAGGATGGGGACTGATTGGCACAGGACATGCTTACTCCATGAGAAGAAAAGAAAGGAGGGTAAGACAGTCCCTAGAACCCTGCCATTAGTACTGCTGACTGAAATCAACATGGAGGAAAATGCTCAATGGAAGAAGGAGGTGTCCCAAATTAATGGGGGATCAGTCTTCTTTTCAAGAAAAAAATGCACACTTTCCCCATGGATGTGGATGATAAGCATTTCTGATGAAATGCTAGAGCAAAAAAATACCCCTCGGTCCTGCATATGATAGCAGTTTGTCCTGTCATCTGTCTGTTGTCAGCAATGGACATGTGAGGCAACAGATAAGGATGCTGTAGGTTTGGGAGTTATAAAAACTGAAAAAATGTGGTTTTGAGGTGAGAGCCAGATCAATGTAATGTCAGAAATTGCACTATAAATAGTCATACACACCAATACAATAGAAATGATAGAGTATCAAACACAATAAATATATAGCATATCCATTAATGTTATTATTATAAGGCTGAGCAGAAAGGTAAACCAATTTGCTTATTTCTGTCAAATACTAATAACATTTTACAACATATTAGTTATTATGAAATGGAGTAACACATTTGCATATTGTGAGTGATGCATTAAACAAAACTGAAATCTGCAGTTAGTTTCAATCAAGACCTCTTTTCACTAGGTCATTAACAATCAATTTCTTGAATTTGGTTTGCAAATTCTGTTTTTTTTTTTTTTTTTTACTCTAAACCATTAACAACTATGTTACAAGTTTCATTTATGCGAATGATGTGTTTTTCTCTTAATATTTTTTCTTTGTGTAATTTTATATCATTATGCAGGCAGGAAAGCAACACATTAGCTTAACAGGAAGTGATAGAGAGAAAAACACATTCAGCTGACAGGAAGTAGTGCCAAAGCTTTATTGTTGCTTGACTTCAGAATTGCATGTTTGACTCCATCTCCAACAACCCCCTCCCCACCACAGCTGTAGCCAGAAGTTTCAGACTTGTACATCAAACTCCGTACTGTTACCCATCCCACATTAACTGCCTCTTGTTCTATGGCAGATAACCTAAAATGGCAATGAAGGTGTAACACATATAGTAAAATGCTCATAGCAGACCCCTTTAATTGGACAACATGTAACAAGCATTTATCATTGTGAACACATTTCCTTTGTTTTTGCTCTTATACACTTTCTGTTTCATGTACAGTACAGTCTGAAGTAAATTGTATTCACCAGTTTCTGTTCTGCTGTGTAGAGAGGTGTTGGCTAGGAGGATCAGAAATATCTATCTACCTATCTTTCCATCTACCTACTTAGCTATCTATCTTTTTATTATTTTTTTATTGAGAGAGTAGATGAAGGTCTACCTGATCAATAGTGATACCCTTTGAAAAATTGCCTACCTGTAGCAAAAGATGGAGCTAAGTATTTTGGAGTATGGTTGTACCCCCTCCTCTGAAAAATGATTGTCATTAATGGCAAACATCACATGTGGAGACTGGGAAACAACTAGAAATACTGAGACAAGAAAGGATTATTTTCTGATAGAGTACAGGTAAGTAAATGATGGTTCTGTCACAGGTATTAAATTAGATAAAGCATTTAGGTTATGTAGCCCAAAGTGAAACTGATCCAGAATTACAGGATACATGTTCTAGATTTATGTGCAGACTCCAGAAGGCCAAGGAGAAAATGTGTAGCCCAAAGTGAAACTGATCCAGAATTACAGGATACATGTTCTAGATTTAATTGCAGACTCCAGAAGGCCAAGGAGAAAATGTGTAGCCCAAAGTGAAACTGATCCAGAATTACAGGATACATGTTCTAGATTTATGTGCAGACTCCAGAAGGCCAAGGAGAAAATGTGTAGCCCAAAGTGAAACTGATCCAGAATTACAGGATACATGTTCTAGATTTTTGTGCAGACTCCAGAAGGCCAAGGAGAAAATGGGAGCAGATAACAGGAAAGCTGAGTGAGGGGCTACTGATGTTTCCAAGATATGTGGTGGCAGTTAACTTGCTCAAGTGGAAAAAATGAAACGCCTGAGAACAAATAGCTCAAATGGGAATGTAGATGAGAAAATCCCCGAAGGATATGTGGATCAAATGTAAAGGGAAAGCAGATTGTTGGAGGACAAGATAGGTTTGCAGAGAAGAGTGGGAGATGAAAGAAAGGCTGTGAAGGAAACCTAAAGCCATAAGTCAAATGGAGTGAGACACCAGGAACTACTTGGAAAGACAAAGGGATAGTGAGGGTTAAGGAAGTATGGCAAGCAGCAAAGGACATAAATGGGGGGAGGTAAAAGGAGAGTTTGTGTTACAGTAAGGTGGCTGGTTTAGGTACTCTAGAGTACATATCACAGTTAATAACGTATTTAGAATCAGTCAGGAAGGGTAGCATGGAAAGGGAAAATTTAAATCAGGGTAGTGTTTTGGACAGAAGTGTGAACACTGGAAGGAGTAATAGGGTTTATACTAGTTTTTGGCATGTGGGACACAAAGAAACATGGGAAAATATCTTAAAAAGATGGCAACGGTTCGAACAAAAGTAGGAGAAAGGAGGATGAGATATAGATATTTGGAAGGTTTCATAAGTTATGAAAGACATGGAGCTGGCTGTAGATCAGAAAATACTGGTGCACCAATGGCATGAAGCACAGAGAAGGTTGCAAAAAGAGGAGTGGATGCTGAAGGATTAGTACTGCAGATGTCATGACAGGGATATGGGTGAGCTGCACCCATGTAGGTGTGGGTATACAAGAAGGAGGATAGCAACCCATTGCTGTGATACAGTATGTGGTAGAAAAAGAGAAATGGGATAAGGCTGTCGTTGTTCAGGGTAAAATGGGAGGAAAGAGGTTGCCTAAAGAAGAGAGATTGTGCTGAATGCTTCTGGTGAAATGGGCAAAAAAGAGAGATAGCTAAGGCCTAGAACAAGGAGAACAATAGTGGATATAAGCAGCATACTGGAAGAAAGTAGGAAATGGGTGGAAATGGTCTATACGTTGAGGAAGTGAGTGAGAAAAAGATGTCAAACATATGGGAAAGTGGTTGAGGTTTATGGAACAACAGGGCAAATGGTTATAGATATCAGTCAATATGTATAAGGGAAGGATGACGCAGTGTTGTAGCACTGTTGCCTCACAGCAAGAGGTTCTCCAGTTAGATTCTCTGCTGTGGTGCCTTCTGTGTGGAGTGTGCATGTCTTCCCTGTGTTTGCATGGGTTTCCTCCGAGTGCTCCGGTTTTCTTCCACATTCCAAAGACATGCAGTAGGTGGATTGGACACTCTAAATTGGCCCTAGGTGTGACTGTGTGCATGTGAGTGTGTGGTGCACCCCCTGAGGAGGGTTGTGCATCAGACTAGCAACCCAGTCCCATAAAATCCATACCTGCTACAGAATCAACAAGTGCTGAATGGCACCTGTTGCCCGATGTGCTGAAAGTACAAGAGCAAATCCAGGATCCAGGATCCAGGATGGATAAGGGGAAGTCAACAGCATGGCTTACAGGCTTATGTGTCAAGAAGAGGATTTTAATTGTGTTCAGAAGTACAAAATATAATATAATATAATATAATATAATATAATATAATATAATATAATATAATATAATATAATATATTTTTATATGATTTATTTATTCACACCTTGTTGACATGGTTAGTTCTACTAGTCAAACACCTCTTTCAAGGGGAGACCCAAGGTGGTATTCATAATGACTTGGGGAAATTTGCCCAGGGTACTGTGGAACTTCCCCAACTGTTTTTTATAAGCAGCTCCACCTGAGCTAACAAAAATTCAAGCAGATGGGGCCTCAGTTTAACATCTCATCCAAAGGATGGTACACTCAGAGTTTCAGCACCCAGCTTATGCTTCATTGCAGTGTCAGCATTGGAAAATTAATACATCTGCTTGGTGTAGGACTAAAATCCACAACCTTCTGCATCATAGAAAAGTGTACTATCTGTTGCGCTGCTGAAACCACTAACAGTAATACTAGTAGGTAACATTATACTTCAGAATATCTGCCTTTGCGTTTGTATATTTATTTTGTCTTTTACTTATTCGGTTTGCTTGTGTATTTGTTTATTATTATTCTATTAACTAGGTTAATCTTATAAGGCAGAACCCATTTACAGAAAGAAGTTTGCAAAGGTTAGCACATTAACAATCAGAAAAGATGATTGTTAATAATCTAATAGTCAAATGACATTGCACTTATAATAATGATTAATAATGCATATATAAAATATACAAAATAATAAGTAAACACATTATTTTAAAAGTTTTCCAAAAAATACAATTGAAAAATATACAAAGGGATGGGGAAGGATAGGATCACACTATTTTTTCACTATGTTCAATATCTGTTTACTGCTCAAACAATGCGTGGTTGTGGTATGAAACACACGAATCAATATATTTATAAAAAAAAGTTTCAATAAAGATAACTGACAGATAAAACATCTTGTGAAAGTTAAGGATATACCGTAGGAAAATTGGAAAAAATGTCTCCAGAAGGAAGTAAGATGTGAATGAATTATTAAATATAGTAAAGAAGATTGCAGCGGACATTATTATATCTGATAAGCAGCTACTCAATGCACTTAGCAACTCTTTGCTATATTTGGTTAGAAGTGACTATTAAAACAAGAAGACAGTATTTAAATATGCCACCAGACTGCTCCATTTCTAAATACCTAAGCATGTACCAACAGCATAACACTTTAGGACAGACTCTGCTAAGATTTCAGTGGTAACATAACATCCAGACTTTGAAGCTAATATCGGTTAGCCATGGTTTCTAAAACTCCAGATGGACTTTATCTGCAAAACATTAACTCATAGCATTTAATTATGTACTAGCTATATCCCATTAACCTGTAAAATTGCATTTGTTATTCCATTCCATAATGTTTCATCCCCAGACCCTGCCTCAGGTTTTAGACTTGTTTCACAGCTATGTTTAGCTGCCAAAATATTAGACAAAGTCACTCGTGAAAGGATGCTCAACTTGTTGAACAAATATGATCATCTAAGCCATTGTCCCCACCTTTGTTATTAAACTTTACAATCTGTAACACAGCAAACTCAAACACATGATCAACCCTTTTCTCTTCTATGTTTGTATAGTACCTTAGTTGTTAAACACCTATTAATTTCTGATACATGATTACAGATTCTTTCTTTCAGTTTTCCTGTTGGTTTTACTTATGTAAAATCCAGGATTTTTTTTACATAAGGCAATATAACTAAATTCACAGAACTAAAATCTGCATGCATATTTAACAAAAAAGGTTTGCCTGTGAGTGGGTGTCTATAGTATCATTCTCTCTGTCTCTCTCTGTCTACATATATATATATATATATATATATATATATATATATATATATATATATATATATATATACATACATGCATGCAACTCTCAACCTCTAGGCACAAATAATCTGGACAAACCAAAATAATGGGGGGACTAAGCCACAAAAATAGGGACACATTTTAAATATTGCTCTTATAAATTTAGAAAGTTGTTAGAATAAAAGGTCTTATGTTACAATGTATTTTCTGAATGATATGAAGTCTGAAACTCAAATGCCTGTCATTATTTAGGGAATTCATTCCTCAATAATTTGCCAGAAAAATCTAGAAAACCACAAATGTTATGATGAACAGACCAAAAGTATGAGGCAAAAATCTGGGCAATTTGAGAGGTGTAATATAACTAGGATTAAACTGAAACATTGGCTTAAAGCCTATTTTAAAATTCATAAGTTTAAGAAGATGACTATTTGTAATGCTTATAATGATTTTATGTCATGTGACCCGTGTTGTGTGATTTTATTCAGGTGTATAATGCACATACCTCCATACCTCTCAACTGTACAGATTTTCACATAATGTCCAGATTTTTGCCTCATATTTTTGGTTCATTTTTTCAAAAACATCATGTTTTTCTGGCAAATTACTGGCAAAACGTTAAAGATTAAAGTTAAAAAAAAATGACAGACATTTGAGTTTCAGACTTCATACCATTCAGAAAATCCAAGCTAATGTAAAACCTGTTTTTCTAGTAACTTTCTAAGTTTGTAAGAGCAATATTTAAAAATTGTCCCTATTGTGGGGCCTTTGTCTCACTTTTATTTATGGCTTTGTCTAGATTTATTGCTCTAAGAGGTTGAGAGGAATGCATACCTCTCAATCTCTTAAGGCAAGAAATCTGGACAAACCCATAATAATGGCAAAGGCCCAAAAATAGGGACATATTTTAAATATTGCTCTTATAAACTTAGAAAGTTGCTAGAATAACAGATTTTCTGTTAGTTTGCATTTTTTCTAAAGGATATGAAGTCTGTAACTCAAACAGATTAATAGGTAAATGTTTTAAGCCTAGTCAATAACTCAAAGTGAGAATCAAACCCTGTATCTTGTGTGTATGAGGTGACAACCTTAACTATCTTGCCAACCTCACCCCCTCAAATGTTTGTCATTATGTCCTCACTTTAGTCCCCAGTGGTTTGTCAGAAAACCACAGATTTTATGAGAAACAGACCAAAAATATGGACATTCTGCAAAAATCTGGACAGTTGAGAGGTATGATTATTAACATGTATATAAGATTTTGTATTACTTTCTTCTGGTTTTATCACTTGAGAAAGCTATACTGTGAAAGTTATTAAAGCTTGCGTGTTTGCATGTTCTTTCAAATGTTCATTAAAAGACTCATGTGTCTCTGGGCTTACAAGGTCCTATTGAAAGTAAGATCCATACATGGCTAAGGAGAGGTGAATTTCAACCAAAAGATGAAAGGCTACTAATGGAAGCAAAAGATTGTGGATTACGTACATGTTGGTTTATAAAGTCAATAGGAAGGGTGGAATTTACAGAAAATGCAGGCTCTGTAGTACAGAACTAGAAACAGTTTCTTATCTTATAGGTTCATAGGTTTATAGGTTGATACTAGGCTATCTGCCCTAGGGCATTTATAAGCCTAGCCAGAGTGTGTTTGGCTTTTGCCACCCTTTTAGATTAGTTGACTGTGCCTATGTATAGTAGGTCACAGAAGATAGCCCTTTTAAGGTTAGTTTACTGTGCCTCTGTCTAGTAGGGACACAGAAGAGATCCCGGGGGTAAACCTACGATCTCCCATCCACTCGTCAAGATTTCTCTTGAAGAGGGTTATTGAGGGGCTCTGCCTAACATGGATTGGGATTTTGTTCCAGAGTGAGGGGAGCCTCTGGGATATGAATCTGTCCCTCCAGCATGTCCTATCTATTTCTGTGCTGAGGTTTAAGTCCCTGGAGCATGTAGCTCTAAGGGATTTGAATTTCCTGAGGTGGAGCATGTCCATTAATTCTGGGTTGGACATGGCGTTATAGATCAGGCACAGATCGCCTCTGAGTAGGCGGTAAGCAACCGAGTAGAGCTGGAGTTTCTTTAGCCTAACTGCATAGGGCATCTGTTTGAGTCCCTTGATCCTCTTGGTGAGGTACTTTTGGGGTCTTTCCAGTTGCTGCAGGTGTCGGGTAAGGTACATCCCAAATGGGGCATTGTATTCAATTATGGGCCTGATGAGTGTTGAGTAGAGGGGCACAATGACCTCTCTTGATCTAGATGTGAACCCTTTCGTGATAAGGTGGGCTATATAGAAGGTCTTTCTAACCACTTTGGCAATGTGATTATCAAAGGAGAGATTGCTATCTACTTGGGTCCCCAAATCCCTAATTACTTCTTCTGTACTTAATGGATTACCACCTATGTGGTAATTTGTGGGCACTTTGTTTTTCCCAAAGGGGATGACTATGCACTTTTTGGCATTTAGCTTTAGGCCATGGCTCTGGCACCAGTTATCCATCTCTGTGAGACCCTTTTGGAGGATGGTTGTGCCAGACGGTGAGTCGATTATGGCACCCAGTTTGCAGTCATCTGTGAACTTGGTCAGCCATAGTCCTCCCGTGTTAGCCTGTACCTCAGAAAAATATATACCGAACAAGAGAGGTCCCAGGACTGAGCCTTGTGGGATGCCACTTGTAACTGGTTTAGTGTCTGACATGGCACCTGCAATTCTGACCATGTGGGTTCTATCCCTGAGCCAGTTTGCAACCCATCTTGTGACATAGGGGTTGATATTTAAGCTGGTGAGCTTATTTATGATGCCTGAGTGGGGTATTGTGTCGAAGGCTATTGCGAGGTCCAGGTAGGCTGTGTGGACTACCTTCACTTCATCTATGGCCTTGGTGACTGTTTCAAAGAAGTTGACCAGGTTCAAGAGGCAAGATCTGCCCTTAACAAAGCCAAGTTGGGTAGGATCCAGTATTTGGAGGTTCCCAATGTCTTTGTTTATGAGTTCCATGATGATACGCTCCATAGCTTTGCAGACCTGGTTAGTCAGGCTTATAGGGCGATAGTTTCCGAGGTCCGTTGTGGCACCACCTTTGTGGAGTGGGACCACTGTTGCTTTACGCCATTCCCTGGGTACATATCCTGTAGTAAGGCTGAGATTGAACAGTGACTTTATGTGAGGGTTCAGTTCTTCTTAAAGCTCGTGTAAGACGCAGCCTGGGACACCGTCCGGTCCCATTGATGCTGTGTTTTTTTGCTTTGGAGAGGGCAGCTCTCACCTGTGCATCTGTGATGTCAGGGAGGCTACACTCTGTTGGGATAGACATTTGCTCTTTTGGGGAAGGGGGGAAGAAGTTTGCACTGAACCTATCTGCCAGGATGTTGGCAATGTCTGTGGGTTCAGTGTATTTTTTGTCATTTTGCACTAACTCAGAGCATATCTGGGAGTTGCCACCCAGGTTCCTGACATAACTAAAGAAGGCCTTGTGATTATCTTTAGCGTCTTGTGCAATTTTTCTTTCGAAGCTGGCCTTAGATGATTTTATGAGGGATCGTAGTTTCTTGCTAGTACTAATTAGAGATGCCTTCCCTTTTTGGGATTTTGCTCTGTCATGTAGTAGCTTCCTCCTTCTGTTGTATAGCTTATTTATGGCTGGGGTCCACCAGACAGGTCTCCTGCCTTTGGAGGAGTGAGTCTTGGTTTTATTTGGGATAGCACGATCCATGCATTCCTGTAGGTGTCCATAGAATGCATTTGTAAAGGATTCTGTGGTTTGGGCCATATTTTCCACTGGCCCGGGGGCTTTGAAGGATTCTACTTCAGTTTTGAGAAGTGTGAAGTTTGCTTTTGAGAAGTTCTTCACCGTGGTTTCCTTGGCTGGGGGTGGGGACGGGATATGGATGTCCAGTGAGATTAATTTATGGTCAGATCTTACCAATGAGGGGTATACCTCTGGTATGGAACATAGAGTCCCCATGTTGGTGATGATCAAGTCCAATATGTTTTCCCCTCTTGTGGGAGTGGTGACCAGTTGTTCCATAGCATTTGAGTTTATAAATTCTAGGAACCGTTGGGCGAGGGTGTTGGGGCTTGAGTAGTACTCACAGTCTATGTTTGGATAATTGAAGTCACCCAATATAATGGTGTTTGGAGAGACCTTCATATTCTCCACTGTTCTCAGGAAAGCCGAGTGGGGTTCCTGAGTTTGGGAGAGGTGGTCTGTAGCAGGCTACAAACTGAAAGGCAGTTTTGCCCACTGTTAGTTGCACATGGATGGTCTCCAATGCTTCGTGCAGTGCCACTAACCTGGAGGTGTGGGTATCTTTGATGAATATGGATACTCCCCCTCCTTTTGTGGTTCGGTCCAAGTTTTGGGGCCGAAAAGCATGGTATGAGGTATAACCTGGTAGTGCTGGGGTGCTCTCGGGAGCCTTGAACCAGGTTTCTGTTACTGCACAGATATCGATATTCTCCATACTGAGGAGAGCCTCGAGTGTGTGCATCTTGAGGTTTAGACTTCTGACATTGAGCAGCATTACCCTTAGTTTCTTTTTCCTTGTGTTGTCTATGGAGGTGGGTTTGTCTTTTGAGCCTTGCCTAAAAAAGACACTATGGGGGTGGCAAGAGCTTTAGCCAGTATTCAAAAGCCCAGGGTTGACAGATGCAAGCCGTCCCTAGCGAAGCAACGTGGCTTGTTGAGCATGTCATCCCAGTGACATGTCACGGCAGCTTACAGTGACCTTCTCCTTGTTCAGCCTGGTGAGTGGGACGTCAGTGTGTCTGACTATGGAGTCACCTATGACAAGTATGTTTGGTGTTGTATTTGGCCTTAAGGGCTGTGACTGCTTTGCACACTGCTTTTGTGGTTTATGTGTTGCTTGTGGGGTGTCTTGAGGTAGCAGTTGTTTGGGTGTCTGCTTTGGAGGCCTCTGCTGTTTAGGTAAATTTTTACTCAGAGCCTCCGAGTATGTCTTTGTGTGTTTATGTGTTTGATTCAGTGGAGTGGTAGCATTATGTGAGGCTGGTTTTGTGGTGTGTGTAGTTGCCTTCTCCTCCTGTCTGGTCTTGCCAGTCCTGAGTTGGGAGAGCTCAGCCTCCAGTTTGGCTAAATAGCTGCATCTCGCAAGTATTTGTGTTATGTGGGAGGAGGAGAGGGTTGTCTGTGTACATGAGGCAGTTATAACATTGCCTCAAGATTCCCAGATTCACCAGCTGGACCGGAGAGGAGATTGACAACTGACCTTTGGACATGCTAGAATAATATTGGGAAATCCTTAATTGAAAACAAGGGCCAGTGGGGAGTGAGGGTGTAGTGCTTTTAATTTTAGTGCTGACTTATATAATTGCTTTAGTGAGCAAGTGCCAGGTAACTTGAGTGCAATGTGATACAAGTAACTAAATGCAAAACGACAAACAGTAACTTTCTTTCAAGTGAAACAAGGAAATAAGTACAGTAAGCAATGCAGATATCACTAGTGATCCACAGAAGCTGAGAAGTTGCGTATTAGGTGAATTAGCTTCCAGGGAAATAACAAGCAAACAAACAACAAGTATATAAACAAAGCTAGATTCAGTAGGCCTGGATCTAGTCTATGATAGAGCAAACAAGGTGAACCAATTTCAGTAAGATACAGTTCAAATATTCAGGCACCATAAACCTTTAACCAGAAAATTCCCAGCTCAGAAGGGCAGAGTCCAGCCTCTTCTCCCACAAGAGTGCAGTCCACGAACCTTCTTAATGTAAAATAACTGGCCTGAAGCCCAAGTGCCTAAACCAGAACTAATACACTTGGACACTGGGCTCTCAATCAGCAGTTCCCAACTTAGAAGGATGAAAGCTACCTGTCCTGCCACCACAGTGCTTGCCACAAACCTTCCTAATGTAAAACAACTGGTCTGAAGCCCAAGTGCTTAATCCAAAAGACTTGAATGATAGCTACACTTTAATCAAGTTACAACCAAGCAGTAATAAATACCATTGAATACTTTAGAGAATGTCTGGATTAGTGCTCAAGTTACACAAACAAAGCTAGATCCAGCAGGCCCGAATCCAGTCTATGCCACAGCAAACAAGGCGCACCAACTTCAGTAAGAAACAGTTCAGATATGCATGCACTATAAGCCTTTAACCAGAAATTCCCAGCTCAGAAGGGCAGAGTCCAGCCTCTCCTCCCACAAGAGTGCAGACCACGAACCCTCTTAATGTAAAATAACTGGCTTGAAAGCCCAAGTGCTTAAACCAGAATTAATACACTTTTAGAATAACAGACACTGAGCCCTCAATCAGCAGTTCTCAACCTAGAAGGATGTAAGCTACCTGTTCTGCCACAACAGTGCAGACCACAAACCTCTCAGTGCAAAACAACTAACTGGTCCGAAGCCCAAGTGTTTAAACCAAAAGGCTTAGAATGAGTTACACCAAGCAGTAATAAATACAATTGAGTACGGGTCACTCCACAGCAAGTACAAATATGACACAGTCATTGTCCATGCTGGTGTGAACGACCTGAGACGTACCTCCCTGGACTGCATGAAAAGAGACATAGAGGAGCTCTCTGATTATGTAGCCCAGGCAGGTATGACCCTAACCCTGAGCAGTATCCTTCCTTCACCAAGAATGATGCCACAATATAGAGACAAGATGATCAGCTTTAACAATTGGCTTAATGTCTGGTGTCATTCAAAGGGGATCCAGTGTCTGTCTGCCTGGGATGACATGCTTGACAAGCCACGCTGCTTCGCAAGGGACGGCTTGCACCTGTCACCCCTGGGATTCCGGATATTGGCTAAGGCTCTTGCCACCCCATAGTGCCTTTTTTAGGCAAGGCTCAAATTCTAAACCTACCACCCTAGAAAACAAAAATGGGAAGAAATTGAGGGTAATGCTGCTCAATGCCAGAAGTCTAAATCTCAAAATGCACGCACTCGAGGCCCTTCTCAGTATGGAGAACATCGATGTCTGTGCTGTAACTGAAACCTGGTTCAAGGCTCCTGAGAGCACCCCGGCACTATTAGGTTTTACCTCATATCATGCGTTCGGCCCCCAAAACCCGGACCACGCCACAAAAGGGGGGGCTGTATCCATATTCATTTAGGATTCTCACACCTCCAGGTTGGTGGCAACGCATGAAGCTTGAAACCATCCAGGTGCAACTAACAATAGGCAAAACTGCTCTACAAATTGTAGCATGCTACAGGCCACCCTCTCAAACTCAGGAACCCCACACAGCCTTCCTGAAGACACTGGAGGGTATAAATGTATCTCCAAACACCATCATATTAGGTGACTTCAACTACCCGAATATAGACTGGGAACATTACTCAAGCCCTAACTTTCTAGCCCAACGGTTCCTGGAGTTCATAAATTCAAATGCCATGGAACAGCTAGTCACTGTTCCCACGAGAGGAGAAAATATACTAGATCTCATTGTCACAAACATGGGGACAAAATGCTCCACACCGAAGTATATCCCTCATTGGTGAGATCTGATCATAAACTAATCTCACTGGAAATCCACATCCCGCCCCACCCCAAACAAAAAAGACCATAGTGAAGAACTTCTCTAAAGCAAACTTCACACTACTCAAGACTGGTGTGGTATCCTTCAAGGCCCCTGAGTCAGAGGAAACCACAACCCAAGCTGCGGAAGCCCTTACAAATGCCTTCTATGAACACCTCCAGGACTGCATGGATCAGGCAATCCCAAATAAAACCAAGACTCTTTCCACAAAGGGCAAACGTCCAGTCTGGTGGACCCCAGCCATTAACAAACTTTACAATAAGAGGAGAAAGCTATTACATGATAGAACAAAATCCATAAAAGGAAGTCACCCCTGATCATTATTAGTAAAAATTACGAGCACTCATAAAATCAACTAAGGCCAATTTTGAGAGAAAAATTGCCATGGATTCAAAGGACAATCATAAGGCCTTTTTCAGCTATGTTAGGAACCTGGGTGGAAACTCACAGATATGCTCAGAATTAGTCCAAAATGATACAAAATCACTGAACCCACAGACGTTGCCAACATACTGGCCGAGACGTTCAGTGCAAACTTCACCCCTCTCCCCTAAAGGAGAGATAACTATCCCAGCCGAGTGTAGCCTCCCGGACATCTCAAATGCGCAGGTGAAAGCTGCTCTCTCTAAAGCTAAAAACACAGCATCAATGGGACCGGATAGTGTCCCCGGCTGTGTGCTACACGAGCTAAATGAGGAATTAAACCCGCACATAAGGCAGCTGTTTAATCTCAGCCTTACCACAGGATACGTGCCCAAGGAGTGGCGTACCCAGTTTGGCTTTGTCAAGGGAAGATCATGCCTTTTGAACTTGGTCGACTTCTTCGAAATAGTCACCAAGGCCATTGATGAGGGAAAGGCAGTCCATACAGCCTACCTTGACCTTGCAAAGGCTTTCGACACAATACCCCACTCGGGTATTGTAGAAAAACTTACCAACTTAAATGTAAACCCATATGTCACAAGATGGGTTGCAAACTGGCTTAAGGACAGAACCCACAGGGTTAGAGTTGCTGGCGCTGTGTCAGACTCCAAGCCGGTCACAAGTGGTGTCCCACAGGGCTCGGTCATTGTTTGGCATCTACTTCTCAGAAGTACAGGCCAACATGGGAGGACTTTGGCTGACAAAGTTTGCAGATGACTGCAAACTGGGCGCCATAGTGGAAAGTGCATCGGACACTGATATCCTTCAGAAGGGACTCACGGAAACAGATAGCTGGTGCCAGAGCCATGGCCTGAAGTTAAACGCCAAAAATGTATAGTCATACCCTTCGGGAAAAACAAGGTAACCCCAAGCTACCATATAGGTGGCAATCCACTAAGCACAGAAGAGGTTATCAGGGACCTGGGGACCCAGGTTGACAGTGGCCTTTCTTTGACACTCACATTGCTAAAGTGGTTAGAAAGACCTTCTACATTGCCCACCTGATCATGAAGGGATTCACATCCAGATCTAGTGAGGTCATTGTTCCCTGTACTCTTCACTTATCAGACCAATGATCGAGTACAATGCCCCATTCGGGATGTATCTCACCCGACATCTGCAGCAATTGGAGAGACCCCAAAAGTTCCTCACCAAAAGGATAAAGGGACTCCAAAATCTGTCATATGCTGCCAGATTGAAGAAACTCCAGCTCTATTCAGTCGCATACCGTCTGCTCAGAGGTGACATGTGCCTGACATACAAGGCCATGTCCAACCCGGAATTAATGGACATGCTCCACCTCAAAAATCCAAATCCACCAAAACCACTAGAGCAAGCGACTTAAACCTTAGCACGGATATAAATAGGACGTGCTGGAGGGATAGATTTATCACTCAGAGACTCCCTATGCTGTGGAATAAAATCCCGGTCCATGTGAGGCAGAGCACCTCGCTGACTCTGTTCAAGAGAAATCTAGACCTGTGGATGGGAGATCGTAGGTTTACCCCGGGAATCATCTCTGGGTCACTGCTGGACAGAGGCACAACAAACTAATGGGCACAGTATTTTTTCATATAAGGGGTGGCGTAAGCCACAATAATTTGGGCTAGGCTTATAAATGCCTTAGGGCAGATAGCCTAGTATAAACCTATGAACCTATGAACCTATGTCTGCTTTGGAGGTCTCTGCTGCTTGGGCAGATTTTTATTTAGAGCCTACGAGTATGTTTTTGTGTGTTTATGTGTTTGGTTTGCTGTTGTGATAGGTCTGTGTGAGACTGGATTTGTGGTGTGTGTGGTTATCTTCTCTGCCTGACTGACTGCATCAGTACTGGTTGAGAGAGCTCAGCCTCCAGTTTGGCTATATAGTTTGAGCTTGTTGGGAGGAGGAGAGGGTGGTCTGTGTACATAAGGCAGTTGTAACATTGCCTCAAGATTCCCAGATTCACCAGCTGGACTGGAGAGTAAACCCGAAACTGACTTTTGGACATGCCAGAATAGTATAAGGAACTACTTTTTGACTGATCAAAAAGGACCAATAGGGAGCCAAGTACTTAAAGGGAGTATAAGAGGGTGTAGTGCTTTAGTTTATTAGTTCTTACTTATAAGATTACTTATATGAACAAGTGCAGGGCTTTAGAATTAAAATAGAGTGCTTACTTTGAGATTTAGAACAGTTCTAAGGGAAAAAGTGAAGAGCAGACTTTGTGGAGCCGGGAATAGTTTAAACCCGTTTAAGCGGTGCTGCCCGATGCTGTGCTATGCGCAAAATCGCGCAAAACCATGCAAATGCGGGTGTTAAAGCAGGGAAACTGAAAGAGATAGGAATTGACCCAAAACGGCCAATAAGCTACTAGTTTCAGGGCTGAGATCAGTCCTCCAGGGACAGATAGGCTGCTCAAAGCTCCCCACTCTCACTGGTGAACAGAGAAGCTTCCGCCTATCCAAGTAAGGATATGGGCAACACAGGAAACTATACCACAGTCCGGAATTCAGCAAAACCTGAAATCTGGACTAATCAAGTTCAGCAAAGGCGGGAAAAGAGAATTTGTTTTGTCTTTTTTTTGTTTTTTTGTTTTTTTTCAGGAAACAGCAGAAAAACACACAGAAAACACTGTAAATGCTATAAACAGGCTAGCGTACTTTAGTGTGTAGCCTACAACAGTTATACAATACAAAAACAACTTAAACTGATATAAAACAAGTGCAAAAACTGTAAAAAGCAGAAGGCAAATGCAATTTAAACTTTTTAAAGCACACACAGACCAGTTAGAAATTCACTTTTTAGGAGGGAAAAGGCAGTCGGAGCAAAAAAAACAGAGAAAAGAATACTTAAATCTGGAAAAGTCTCTATTGGGTCTCTCTGTTGCCTGTATTACTCTGCAGGACACCACAAGGAGCTGTACGGAGTTGTATACTGGCGCAAAACTGCACAAATGCGGGTTTTAAAGCAGGGAAACTGAAAGAGATAGGGACTGACCCAAAAAGGCCAATAAGCTACTAGTTTCAGGGCTGTGACCACTCCTCCTGGGACAGATAGGCTTCTCAAAGCTCCCCACTCTCACTGGTGAACAGAGAAGCTTCCTCCTATCCAAGTAAGGATATGGGCAATACAGGAAACTATACCACAGTCCAGAATTCAGCAAAACCTGAAATGTGGACTAATCTAGTTCAGCAAAGGCGGGAAAAGAGAATTTTTTTTTTTTTTTTTTTTTTCAGGAAACAGCAGAAAAACACACAGAAAACACTGTAAATACTATAAACAGGCTAGCGCACTTTAGTGTGTAGCCTACAACAGTTATACAATACAAAAATGACTTAAATTGATATAAAACAAGTGCAAAAACTGTAAAAAGCAGAAGGCAAACGCAATTTAAACTTTTTAAAGCACAGATCAGTTAGAAATTCGCTTTTTAGGTGGGAAAAGGCAGTCTGAGCAAAAAACAGAGAAAAAAATACTTAAATCTGGAAAAGTCTCTCTTGGGTCTCTCTATTGCCTGTATCACTCTGCAGGACACCACAAGGAGCTGTGCAGAGTTGTATGCTGGCGCAAAACCATGCAAATGCAGGTTTTAAAGCAGTGAAACTGAAAGAGATAGGAATTAACCCAAAACAGCCAATAAGCTACTAGTTTCAGGGCTGAGACCACTCCTCCAGGGACAGATAGGCTGTTCAAAGCTCCCCACTCTCACTGGTGAACAGAGAAGTTTCCTCCTATCCAAGTAAGGATATGGGCAACACAGGAAACTATACCACAGTCCGGAATTCAGCAAAACCTGAAATCTGGTCTAATCTAGTTCAGTAAAGGCGGGAAAAGAGAATTTTTTTTTTTTTTTGTTTTTTTCAGGAAACAGCAGAAAAACACACAGAAAACACTGTAAATGCTATAACCAGGCTAGCGCACTTTAGTGTGTAACCTACAACAGTTATACAATACAAAAATGACTTAAATTGATATAAAACAAGTGCAAAAACTGTAAAAAGCAGAAGGCAAACGCAATTTAAACTTTTTAAAGCACGGATCAGTTAGAAATTCGCTTTTTAGGCGGGAAAAGACAGTTGGAGCAAAAAAACAGAGAAAAAATACTTAAATCTGGAAAAGTCTCTCTTGGGTCTCTCTGTTGCCTGTATCACTCTGCAGGACACCACGAGGAGCTGTGCGGAGTTGTATACAATAACAAACTTTTTAAATCACAGATTCGCTAAAAAAACTGGCGTTTTAGGTGGAATTAGTTAAGACAGCAAGAAAAGCAAAAAAGTGATACTTAATCACTCCAAAGTCACTCTTTTGTCTCTCTGCTGCTGTAGACTCTGCAGAACACCTGGAAGGCACTTGCTGAGCAGAATACAACCGTAAAAACTGTGCAAATGAGGTTTTTATAGCAGGGAAGTGAAAGAGATAGAAATTAGCCCAAAATGGCCAATAAACTACTAACCTCTGGGCTGAAACCACTCCTCCAGGGACAGATAAGCTGCTCAAAGCTCCCTTCTCTCATAGGTGAACAGAGAAACTTCCTTCTATCCAAGTAAGGTAATGGCAACACAGAAACTTGTAACACAGTCCTGGATTCAGCAATAAACTGAAAACTGGACTATACTAGTTCAGAAAGGCGGGAAACAAGTATATAATTTTTTTTCAGAAAATAGAGCAGATACAATCAAAATTAGCCCAAAAAGGCCAATAAACTACTAACTTCTGGGCTGAAACCACTCATCCAGGGATATATAGCCTGCTCAAAGCTCCCCTCTCTCACAGGTGAACAGAGAAACTTCCTTCTATCCAAGTAAGGTATGGCAACACAGAAACTTGTAACACAGCCCTGGATTCAGCAATAACATGAAAAATGGACTATACTAGTTCAGAAAAGCAAGAAACAAGTATATATATATATATATATATATATATATATATATATATATATATATATATATATATTTCCAGAAAATAGAGGAGATACAATCAAAACAACACTTTACCCAAGTAACCAGTTAAAAAGCTTAAAACTGAGCCCTGTTCCAGCAGTCTTCAATCAGCCAAGTTCTAACTGCATAGTCCTGCCACTAGGGTACAGTGAAACCTTCTCCAAAAAAGATGGCCTGGATCAGTGCACAAGTTATACAAACAAAGCTAGATCCAGCTGGCCTGAATCTAGTCTGTGCTACAGCAAACAAGGCATACCAATTTCAGAACAAAACAGTTCAAGTAAGCATGCGCAATAAGCCTTTAACCAGAAATTCCCAGCTCAGAAGGGCAGAATCTAGCCTCTCCTCCCACAAGAGTGCAGACCACAAACCTTCTTAATGTAAAATAACTGGCCTGAAGCCCAAGTCCTTAACCCAGAACTAATACACTTTTAGAATAACAGACACTGACCCTTCAATCAGCAGTTCCCAACTTAGAAGGATGTACGCTACCTGTCCTGCCACAACAGTGCAGACCACAAACCTTCTTAATGTAAAACAACTGGTTTGAAGCCCAAGTGCTTAAACCAAGGGCCTTAGAATAACAGTTACAATTTAATCAGGCTACTAACAAGCAGTAATAAAGGCAGCATAATAAAATCAATTGGGTACTTTTAAGAAGAGGCAAAAGCAAAATAAGGTAATAAAGTAGGAAGAAACACAAATACAGTAAGGCAGATGAAGTGCAAAATTTTTTTTTTTGAGACGGAGGAAACAGAGCAGATTAAGATGCTATAGGGCAATGCCCTTCCCAAGTGCTCTCTCTGTACACCGCAGAGGAGATGGGACTGGTAGGAGTATTCAAAATCAAAATATGATCTCACTGTACTCAGTTGAGTGAGCAAATGAGATGGGTCCTGGAGGAGTGTGCAAAAAGAGATTTACAGCAGGGGCGGGCAATTCCAAAGCCACCAAGATTAACACCACAACAAGAAACAGGGAGGGGCGGTGGGGAACTAACTGCAGAGAGACAGAGACACAATATTTACTGAATCAAAGACACACAATATTTACTGACTCAAATCTTAAATAATTGCAGAAAAATATACTTAAATCAGCTTGTGTCCAGTTGATATATGCAGACAAGTCTCAGTAGTCAGCAACTCAATTTAAAATTACTAGAAATGTAACCAACACAGATTTTAATGCTAGCAGAAACCCCCAAGCTAACTAACACTAACAAAGGAATTTCAAAGCAGTTTAACAACTTTCAGTGAGCTCAGATGGCTACACTTTTTCACACTTCAGGCAACTTAACTGCAGAGAGACAGAGACACAATATTTACTGAATCAAAGACACACAATATTTACTGACTCAAATCTTAAATAAGTGCAGACAAATATATTTAAATCAGCTTGTGTCCAGTTGATATATGCAGACAAGTCTCAGTAGCTAGCAACTCGATTTAAAATGATTACTAGAAATGTAACCAACACAGATTTTAATGCTAGCAGAAACCCCCAAGCTAACTAACACTAACAAAGGAATTTCAAAGCAGTCTAACAACTTTCAGTGAGCTCAGATGGCTACACTTTTTCACACTTCAGGCAACTTAACTGCAGAGAGACAGAGACACAATATTTACTGACTCAAATCTTAAATAAGTGCAGAAAAATATACTTAAATCAGCAGTATACTCATGGCTGATGATCTATATAGTGGAAGGCACAATAATGTGAAAAAAACTGTTGCACTAGGAATCATGCAAACAGTGCAACATATAGGTAAGTGAGAAGCACTGGAAATATGAATGACAAACAGTTATTGAAAATTAATGATGTTCTGATCACATGGTATCATCTAATACTGACAGTTAAGAAAGTAGAAGCAAGAAAACCAAATATAGTACTCAAATAAAAAAATACACAGGTAACACTAATCACTGAAATAGCTGCACCTAGAGATTATAGTATCCTTTGTACTGAGAGACATAAAGTCATAGAATACCAGTATATATGACCAGTAATTAGATTGATATGAAATAAAGGCATTCATATATTACTAATACTAGTAGGAAGAACAGGGCTAATAAAGAAACATTTCAAGCATATTTGCATATGATACCAGTACGTGAAATGCAGAAGGAGTCAAGTCCAGATACCATGCAAGTGCTGAGAAGAGCACCCTTGGCAGACATCAAATACTGAAGCAATACAAATGTCATGAACTGTGATATCCTGAGTCAAGAACAGGTTCCATTCATGTCACAGTATTAGAAACCCAAATCATTTGGAGAAACTGAAAAATGTAGACTCTGCCATACCAGCCATCTAGAAATGAAATGAACTTTGCTTTTAGCTATAAATCATGGACTCCTGACTTAAGCCCTTTTCATTCAAAATGATTAACATCATTAATTGACTAAACTTTTGAACATTATGGCAGACCTTGGTGTTAGTAATAGGGTGGTTGGCCAATTAGCTGAGAAACAATTTCAGTTCTGTGGCATAGAAGGATGTAACCCTGACTATACTCCCAGATAACTTGTGGTCAGTAAGTGGTCTAGGTGCAGGAGAAGTTAGCCAATGACAGATATGAATGAGAGACCAACATTTGTTCACCATTCTCAACTTTATGAAATCAGATTAAGTATTGTGACAGCAGCACTACCAGGAGAAGGCCTACTGTGGTCCAATAAAGAAGGATGGAGATAATCATGCATAACCAAAAAAACATACACTGCAACTGAGCATGACCACTGTGTAAAAGTGTGCACTCACAGCAACTCATAGAAATCAGACACTCTTCTCTATCTAATGGCCAAGAAAGGGTGTGTGTGTGTTAAGGGCAACATAAATCTAGCCTCCTACAGAAAGATAGTCACTGTCACTCACCCTCCCTCCTCCCTCTCTGAATATGCCAGGGCCAGGGGTTGGTGGGAGTGGGTGGGCCAACTGGAGACATGGATGGTTTGATGGATGTAGGAGATGGGGCCAAAAACAAAAATATCAAAGAAGTGGCATATCAGTCCATCGCCAGTGTCAGAGCAGAAGTGCCATGAGATTCCAACAGTGAATACTTAATTTTTCACTTACTTCCAACTTTATACACAGATGACATGGCAATCTATGCATGAGCTGTGACTCACCTGATGTGTACTTTGGAGTTTCAAAATGATTTTTCAAAGTTACCTATATGGTGGTAAAATATACAGCTTGTGACGAGCCCTCTTTACCTCAGAACAGTAACTAAGGAGTCTCAGTCCTCACCACTGTCTCTGGTAAGACAGTGTTATGAAAAGCAGGGATAGAAATACACAATTTCCCCTAAGAGTACACTGGGAACAGGTTCTAAATCTGGGAATGGACTATATGCTTCATTCCAGGTCCCCAAATGAGGCTTTACACTAACCACTGCAGAGCACTGTCACAGTTCTAGGTATCTGACACACCCACTTTTAAATGTTTGATATTCACACATACACACACTCTTGGAAAAGACTGACACAGATTTACCTGCTGTGATTCTCTGCCCAAATTACAAGGTAACAGCAGCCGTCAGTCAAATACCATAATACACTACAAAAGGTGTGTTCAATTATATTGGGTAAAATAGGTATTGAAACAAATGGTAGCATGTATCCCAAGCTGTAAGGCTTTTCGGAGTGACCCTGATGTTATCACAATAAGCATAAACACTCTCAAGTGATTAAAAAAATTTACTAAATAGCCAGCCACAACGACAGGTAGTAAAACATTTAATAATAAATAAAAGGATTTAAAACATGTAAATACTGAAGAACTGATTCCAATAAATATCAGGGTTTCACAAACAGGAAATATGAAAATGATACTGTAGGATAGATCTCACATTGATTTTAGAAAACTTCTAACTATCTAGCTGTATTCCCCTGACTATCTGAAAATTAACTGCCCCTATCTAATTTAAATAAATCAGCAAGGCAAGATTATACTCTTACTTCTGCAAGGCAAGATGAGAAACTATGCCCACACTCCAGGCTGCTGTCTGTCCTCAGCTACTGGAGCAACTACTCTAGAAACAACTGGACAACTACTGCTGAGCAGCTCTGGAAAACAACTGAATGATAACTGAACAGCAACTGAACAACTGACTCAGAACCTTAGCAGATTTTTAAAAAGTAACAGGAAGCTGCTATGAGAATTCTACTCTCTCATATCAGACTTTGAAAAGTAAACAACCGGCTGCAGTGAAGATTCTATTATCCCAGCTTTGGCACACAATGACCTCACATCTAGGTCAGCTGACACTGGCATAACATACATTCATTATTCTCTTTAAAAAAAAAAACATATGTACATTTGGTCAGCCAGAAGAATACTGTTTGGCATTCAATCATCTTGCATAAATCAGAGTGATAATCAAAAGACAAACTTATTTACAAACGTATAACTAGTCATGCTGGCATATGTAACACAGGGTAATTTACAATTATTTACAAATCTTCAGCCAGTCATGCTAACACAGATAACAATATCTAATATCCTCACTTTTCTCCCTCTTTGAAGACTCAAGCTAGATTTTCAAATGAGCCTGGAAAATCATGGCTTGAGGAAAAATGGGGCTGACTGAAAAATGTATCAACCCATACCCCTTCTTGTCAGTCCATCTGCATTAGCATTATTGACCCCGCTATGGTGTCGCACCATCATGTCATATGCTTGTAACCCTATGCTCCACCTCAGTACTTGTCATTTTGATTACTGACTCTATTTAGCCTTGTTAAAGGGTTAGGATCTGTAACCACAATTAATTTTCTTCCATATAGGCAAGGCTGACGTTTTTGCAATGCCCATACTATGGCTAGGCATTCTTTCCCCACAGCTGCATAACATTCCTCCCTGGGTTGCACTCTATGCTCTTCTCCCTCTGAGGAAACTTGGCTGAGTACAGCCCCCATCCAATAATTTGAAGCATCCACCTGCACAACAAATTCCTTGCTATAATCTGTACTGGCTTAACACAGGGTGTCTTCCCAAATCTTCTTTAAGCTTTTGGAATGCCTGCTCACATTCTGTGGTCCACATTACCTTATCAGGGTTTTTTTTTCCTTGCTAGGTCAGTAAGAGGTGCAGCTACTGTACTATAATTGGGCACAATTTTTCTATAGGACCCTGCTGTCCCTAGGAATTCTCTCACCAGCTTTTGGATAACAGGGACAGGCCACACCTGAATAATCTCCACTTTGGCAGGTTCTGGTCTAATCTTACCACTCCCTACTCTATGTTCTAGTTAGGAGACCTCTGCCAAACCCAAATGACACCTACTAGACATATTGGTCAACTCTGCCCTTTTTAATCTACCTAAGATCACACTGACATGTTGAAGGTGCTCTTGCCAGGAAATACTGTAAATGGCAATATCAGCCAAATAAGCAAGAGCATAGTCTCCTGCTCCTACTAAGATATGACCTACTAACCTCTGCAAAGTTGCTAGGGCATTCCATACCCCAACGGTATCCTTGTAAACTCATATAATCCAAAAGGTGTTACACAAGCTGATCTCTCTCTAGCAATTGGAGTCAAGGGCACCTGCGAGTATCCCTTGGTCATATCAACAGTGATCAGATACTTAGCCCCACCCACCTGTTCTAAAACTTCATCTGTTTTAGGCATAGGGTATGCATATGACTATGTATAACTGTTTAACTTTCTGTAGTCTATGCAGGAGACTACCATCTTTCTTCGAGACCAACGCTTTTGGAGAAGTCCAAGGGCTACTGGACTCGTGTATTACCCCAGCTCCAACATTTCCTTTATCTCCTCTTTCAAAGTCTGTTTAACTCACTTAGGCATCCCATAAGGAGCTTGCTTAATAGGCCTTTGGGGTCCTGTATCCACATGGTGCTGCACTACGTGGGTGCACCCAGGTTTCCCTTTTAACATGCCACAAATCTCCTGTAACTCTGTTCATATTTCTTTAATCTGAATATGGGATAGCCGCTGCGATATTGCTACCTCTCCCACAGAACTGTCAGTCCGAGCCTCACTGAGAAGATCAATCACCAGATCCCCTTCGGACTCCTCCTGTCATCCACTGCAAACACTCAGCACCAGGGCCCCCTATCATGATATGGTTCCATCAAGTTAACATGGTATAACTTATGTCCTGCCTCCTGCTTACTAAGCTTACCATGTAGTTAGCATCACTTATTTTCCTCACCACTTTGAAGAGTCCTTCACAAGCTGCCTGCAACTTATTGTGTCTGGCAGGAATGAGCACCATAACCTGTTGTCCCACAGTATACTCTCGGGCTCGAGCCTTCCTGTCATACCAAACCTTCTTCTGCTGTTGGGCTACTGCCAGATTCTTCTGGGCCAAACCCATGAGCTCCCTAAGCCTTGTCCTGAAGTTTAGGACATATGCCACAACAGAGTCCTAGTGGGATTCACACTCACCCTCTCACTCATCATGAATCAAATCTAAAGGCCCCCTCATACTATGCCCATACAGCAACTCAAAGGGTGAAAAGCCTGTAGATTCCTGAGGTACCTCTCTGTATGCAAATAATAAATGGGGCAAATATGTGTCCTACTCCCTTTTAAACTGGTCTGCAAATGCCCGTAGCATAGTCTTCAATGTAGAATTTAACCTCTCCATAAGACCATTCATTAGTAGAGTGTGGTTTTTAGATGTTTCACCCCGCAATGCTTCAACAAATAAGCCAGCAGGTCAGACATAAAGCTGGCACCTCAGTCAGTCAGTATCTCCCTCAGAAAACCTACCCTGCTGAACATTTACAAGAAAGCATTTACAAGAAAGCATTTACCACTTTCTCTGTCTCAGTGGAAGACAGAGTCGCTGCCTTAGGGTATCTAGTAGCATAATCTAACACTACCAGGATATCCTTCTTCCCTATAGAACTTGGAGTATGCAGAGCCCACCAAGATATCCATAGCTACCCTCTGAAATGGCTCTTCAGTCACAATCAAAGGCATCATTGGAGTCTTGACCTTGTTTCCTGCCTTGCCTACCTTTTGACACTGCTTCAGGTCTTGCAGTACCTGTTACATCCTTTGCAATCCCAGGCCAATAAAAGTTTTGCATAATGTATCTCTTAGTATGCTTTATGCCCATATAACTGGCAAAAGGAATATCATGGGTCATGGCTAGAAGTGCCAGATGGTAGGCTCTGGACACTACCAACTGCTGTATTACCTCACCCTCTAGCCTTCCCCATAGGGGTCCACTGTCTGTACAGTGACCCTTTGTTCCAGTATACAGAGTTAATTTTTCCTTGAACACCAGGTGCTTCCTTAGCTACCTCCCTTAAGCCTTGTAAAGTAGGATCAGAAATCTGATCCTGTCTCAGCTCTATCTTTGTAACCTCTCCCAGCTTCCCTACTACAGGAAGCTTTGTACCTTCTGACAGCAGTGCCTCACTGTCAGCCTGGGTACTACCACTCACCTCTGTCCTTGCAGTCACCATGTCCATGGCAACACCAGTACCTACCAGCAGCTGTAATTCACCTTCAGGCTCTCTGCTACAAGGTAGCTCCCTCTCTGAAGTAACCACATCACCAGCCTCAGCTTCAGGCATATGATCTGTCTGGGTCTCCTCCAGGCTACCAGACCTACATGCCTGCCTCCAGGCTTGACTGCATGTAACTGCATGCACACAAGGTACTATATTATCAAAATCATTCATAGGTTCATAGATTAGTACTAAGCTAACTGCCCTTGAGAGCCATTTCAAGCCTAGCCAATTATCCCTTGTGAGACTCAAACCTTGCACCTTTTGCTTGCAAGGCAAACACCTTAACCATTAGGCCACCCTCCCAATACATTAAGACATATGCAGAGATATCCTCAAACACACCTACCTGCTTGATCCCTTTTCCACCCTCCCAGTCAAGACGAAGCCTGGCCAAAGTTATTTAGAATGGGGTCCCACCCAAAGCTCTGACTGGTGTAGACTGCCCAAGCAAGTACTGTTCCTCCTTAACCACTGCAGGCCTCACAATGGTTATATCAGAAGCTGTGTCTCTCTTAGCAGTGGCCTGTCTTCCATCCACTAAGATAGGATACACATTTTGGTGATAGTTTGGCACCTCTGTTGTTTCCAGACAACTTACCACTAGCATTCTGTTTTTCCCACTTGCTGGCTCCCTCACATTTTGTTTCTTTCTACCCTTGCTTCAGTAGATAGTTGTATGCTACATGGCCCCTCTGATTAAATTTGAAACATCTAATCCCTGGTCCTGACCATGTGCTTGAACTAGTGAGTTCCCCTATTACTACTGAACTCTGCTGGAGTGGTTTAGGCTGCCCTCCCTTGGTTCTCTTATGTCCATGTGCAGTACTGGGTATCCCTTTCTTATGCAGCAGTGTCCTGCTTGCCAAGTACAGATCCGCTTTTCTCTCCAACTCATTTGCAGAGTTACACACCTGGTCTGCCAATCAGATCCTCATGTCATCAGGCAAAGTGTTGAGAACTCATTCCCTCACCAAAAGGTCTGTCAGTTCTTCAAAAGTGGTGACCCAACACCCACTCACCCACCTGTGAAAGTAAGTACTTAAATCAACAATGTAATCACATACTTTCAACTGTATTGCGTCTATATTCACAAATTTTTTTTCTATACATTTCAAGGGTTAATTTAAAACAATCAAGTAAACATTGTTTTACACTATCTTAATTCAATCAATCAATCAAGCAATATCAGACAGTTTAGCAATTGCATTAACAGCTCTACCATGGAGTAAGTGGGTCAGGAACCATACCCAGAGCTGTTGGTCTACACTATACTGTTTGCATACCGTCCCAGATATATAAATAAAACTATAAAACTCATCCCCCTCCCTGTACTGAGGAAAAAGTTAACTAACCTTTATGGCTTCTGGGTTTCAGTCATTCCTATCCCCATTACCTCCACGACCCTGTCGAAGGGTTAGAAGTTCCTTTTCATGCTGTCTCTGCCTCTCATTTTCTTTGGATTCCATTTCCAAATGTCTGGTCTCCAGTTCCTTTTCATGCTGAAGCTGCTTCTCGCTTTCCTCAGCCTCCAAACATTGCAGCTCATAGTGACACTGCTTCTCCCTTTCCTCAGCCTCCAGTTTGAGTCTTTTTAACTCTAGATGGATTTTTAAGTCCTCTGAGGAAAAGATAAAATGTTTTGTCTTGGAAGGCTGCATATCCCCAACACCAAACTAGATATCCTCTGAGCTGCTAGTCTGCTCTAATGCTATGACTAAAGCTGACATCATTGCTTCCTTAGTCAGGTTGGCACACACCAGTCCTTTGGCTTCACACACCTTGGCCAGCTTCTCAACTT
This sequence comes from Protopterus annectens, assembly GCF_019279795.1. Taxonomy (NCBI): domain Eukaryota; kingdom Metazoa; phylum Chordata; order Ceratodontiformes; family Protopteridae; genus Protopterus; species Protopterus annectens. Next base: position 469,760,883 of record NC_056727.1, read on the forward strand.
GCTATAATCCTCTGCTGATAACTTTGCCTGCTGTCCCTGACTAAACTGACTAAAAATTAATAAAACTGTTGTGACAATGAAACTCTGTATGTTTACCTTGTGGCAGACAAGAGTGCACATCTCAATGACAATTACCCACAGGCTACTAAAGCTCAAGTAAAATCCCACCACTGCCACCAATATGTGATGATCCCACTTTACTCCAGGGCAGTAACTAAGGAGTCTCAATCCTCATCACTGTTGCCAGTAAAGCTGACTGAAAGCAGGGATAGAAATACACAATTTCCCCTAAGATTACACCACAAACAGGTTCAAAACCTGGCACTGGACTATATGCTTCATTCCAGGTCCTTAAATGAGTCTACATACTAACTACTCCAGTACACATGAGTCTACATACTAACTACTGTGTCCCAGTTCTAGGTATCTAACACACTCACTCTTAAATGTCTGATATTCATACTTACACACACACTCTTGGGAAAGAAAGACACAGATTTACCTGCTGTGTTTCTTTGCCCAAACTACAAGGTAATGGCTGCCACCAGTCAAATACCACAATCCACTTTAAAAGGGGTGTTCAATTATATTGGGTAAAATAGATATTGAAATAAATGGTAGCATGTATTCTAAGCAGTAAGGCTTTTTGGAGTGGCCCAGGTGTTATCACAATAAGCATAAATACTCTCATGTTATTAAAAATATTCACTAAATAACCAGCTACAATGAGAGGTAGTAAAACATTTAATAATAAATAAAAGGATTTAAAACATGTAAATACTGAATAATTGAGTCCAATAAATAACAGTTTCACACATGGGAAATAATACTGTAGAACAGATCTCACATTAATTTTAGAAAACTTCTAACTAACTAACTGTATTTCCCTGATTATCTGAAGATTAACTGCCCCTATCTAATCTAAATAACTCAGCAAGGCAAGATGAGGAATCATGTGCATGCTCCAGGCTGCTGTCTGTCCTCAACAACTGGAACAACTACTTTGAAAACAACTGGACAACTACTGCTGAACAGCTCTGGAAAACAACTGAATAATAACTGAACAACAACAGAACAGTGAATCAGAACCTGCTTTTAAAGCAGATGTTTTAAAAGGAACAGGAAGCTGCTATGAGAATTCTACTCTCTCATATCAGACTTTGAAAAGTAAACAAGCAGCTGCAGTGAAGATTATATTCTCCCAGATTTGGCAGACAATGACATCACATCTAGGTCAGCTGACTCTGGCATAACATACATTCAGCATTCTCTTAAAAAAAAACGTACATTTGGTCAGCCAGAAAAACACTGTTTGACATTCAATCATCTTGCATAAATCACAGTGATAATCAAAAGACATAAACTTATTTACGAAATTATAACTAGTCATGCTGGCATATGTAACACAGGGTAATTTACAATTATTTACAATTATTTACAAAAACTCAGCCAGTCATGCTAGCACAGATAACAATATCTAATGTCCACACACAGCCTCTACTGAAACTATTAAAAGAAAAATGTTGTTACTTGATAATACTGCAAGATTAAACAGGTATCATCTAACTGAAAGATTTTCTATCATACACATCAGGCAATAAAAGCAACTACATATTTCAAATACCTAGGCATTTGGTTAGGTCCTTGATTAACCCTGGAAATCCATTGATAGCAACTTATGGCAAAAGTTCATAGAATGTTTGAATGGGTCTAAAAACTATCTAGATTCTGACAGCAAAATCAGGACAGGTAATTGGAAAATGTGTCCTTGTATCTCATTTGGAGTAGGCTCTCCCACTGGTATGCAATGTTTCACCTAAAATGAGCATAACTTACAAACACTCTAAAAAATGTCTGCGGAGTCATGATATTGCCTCCTGGATTTAAGTATTACTGTGAATCCTTGCTGGGGCCAATCAAGTTACCAGCCAAAGAAAGAGCAGTTGTTATACAGAGCTGCCTATTAGTTAGAGTACAACAGGCCAAGCAATATCCCCAAGTGGTAAAGGATATGCTTTGAAGAATATATTATTATATGTGGTCTCAAACTAATGAAGCTATTGTCCTACACAGGCCCACAAAAAACTTTAGGAAAAGTGATGATTCATTTTTCGTACCTGGTGCTAAAGCAAGGGATAAATTCCTAACAGATGGTAGGGAGGAAACTAATTCCAGCAGACTCAGATCACTACCGCTAAACCAAACAGACAGTATTACCGAGATGTTTACAGCACGTATGTTGTTTTTTTCATTCTGAATATGTCTTCTCATTTATTTGAACTTTAGTTTATATCAGGTGATAGCACTAACCCATAGCGGCTTAAAAGTGCTGGGCTCTGAACACCCCTTTCTATAGCTTGCAACATATCACCTGTTAAGATGTTTCACTCTGCTTTAAAGAATTAATGAAATGCTCTCCTAATGGTAAATAACTCTTCATTTACAATCTGTTCTTATATTTCAAAATCAAGTCTATAAAGAGCCCCCTCACTAGCTGCACATCTAGATAGAGATGTATTTCAACTATACCTGGCAGTCTAAATTTCAAGTTATAATTAATTATAACATGTACAACATAAATTGAAAACAGAAGGCCATTTTGTTTTATATTTGATATTGACATGAGTATGCTATACTGACTGGTACATAATGTGAAAATATATTTCATTGTTACATTTAATTTCTAAAGTACAGATATTGGTAAAATACTTATAATGGCACATCTCTTGGGGGAGTCACTGTATTTCTGAATGATAACTATGGACAGTTTTTCAGTTTTTCTTTTATTTTACTTAGCTTTTTTAAGTTATATAAATGCAGAATTGTGTTTAGGGTGACTTTGGAATGTGTTACTGTTTTTATTGTGTGTGTGCTATATGCAAAGTTATACTTGTTTTCACTGATGTGAGTTGGAAATGCAATCTGTGCTCACTTTATTTTTTCAAATTATAGGTTTTTTTAAGTTAAACTAATTGTAGATTTAGTATTTGTGGGTTGTTTTTAATGGGTTATGGTGTTTATGCAATGTCAGTGTCTCTCCTCTGTATGTGTAGCATGTAAACTTTTACTTTAGGTTTTAGTGACTAATGTAAATTTGGCAGATTTAAGGCATTTAGTACATCTGATTATGTCTTTGTCCTATTGACAAACTATTGATATCTTTAAAACAGACATATTTTGAATGTCTACACTGAATACTAAATATGTGTTTTTATCACATTCATATACATACCTACATCTATATCTATATATCTAGGTGTGTGAGTGTGCGTGTGCGTGTGCGTGTGCGTGCGTGTGTGCGTGCGTGTGTGTGTGTGTGTGTATATATACATATAATTCATTTATTTATTTACTTACTGACATTTGATTACCAGGAAAGTCCAACTGGGTAGGAGCCCATTTTTAGCAGTGGCCTGGGGAGAAAAGCTCCAAAGTATTACAAAACAGTTTCAGAACAATAATTTTACAATCGTCAAAAATAATACAAAAATATCTACAGTTTAAATAATTATACCAAATTAGACATAATATGAAAACACTGAACAAGAACAGTTACAGGTTATATGACAATGATTTAATATTTAGAGACATTTTAGCCAGTTTATAGAGAAATTAAATATAAGTTAATATAATATAAACAGGAACTGCAATATGAAGTGAGAGAAAAGCAGGGTTGTGGTATATTTAGAGAACAAGCCAGGGGAGAGAAACTGAAAGTAGTAAGGAAGTGAGTGAAGGAGGAAGACCAAAGAGGTTTAAGGTATGTATAGGTATTTTTCATATTTAGGGATATAATTTATCCTGGTGTTGGGCAAGAACAGAGACAGATTTCGGCTAGGAAGTCTTTCAGAAAGGTTTTGAAAGATGATAGGGAGGGTATTGACCTGATAGATGCAGGTAAGGAGTTCTATGCCTTAGCAGCATGGTATGATTATAGGCAATGCGCAGCTTTGATAGGCTTTTGGGCAGACAGGAGTTTTTGGTCATTGGATCATAATGATTTATTGCTGGACAAGCATATGGATTCTGGATAATTTTATAAGTGGTAAGAAGCTGTGTGATATGATAGCTGATGGAGTAATTCCAACCAGTTTAGGCTTTTTAGTGCTATGCAATGGTGGGTACTGAAAGGGGTATTTTCTGAAAATGTAGCAACTTTGTTATAGCATTTTTCAGGTTTTGATTTTTGTGATGCCTGGATGTTAGTAAGGATGGAAGTACCATAAAGAAGTATGGGAAGGAGATAAGTAGTGGCAAGTGTAGTTTTACTTGCATTGGTAAGAAAGGTTGTAACTCTGTAAAAGATCCCTATTTTTTGATGAGTTTTTCTTATGCAATTTTGTATATGCAGGCCGAATTTAAGATTATCATCCACTATCATCTCTAATAATTTGCTATGAGAAATGACTTCAAATGTTGTATTATCAAGAGAGAGGACTTTAAATTGTGTTTTTTCATTAGAGAGGGATTTTAGGGAAAAGTAGAAGTTTATTTTTTTGGGGGTAAGCGAGGGTTGTGAGTTAGTTACAAAGACATGTTCAGTGGCTGTGTGATGAAGGGAGATACTGCCAACACAGCTATCTGAACTTTTGTAAATAATTATATGTCATTTGTGAATATCAGCATGATTTATATAAGATGCTTGTGTTACAACTGCATTAGAACTGTATGTTATGTGTATATCAAACGTGTTTGTAGAGACGTGTGTTAAAAAGGGTATATGCAAAATGCTTGTGTTTAAAATAGATCCACGGTGTGCCCTGCTGGAAGAGAACAGAAATGTATTGTAACTGTTTGAATGTATATTTTTTAACAGTGGAAACTGGAACACAGGAGGTTAACTTCAGTCCATCAATACTTCAGAAAAATAGCTGAAATTAAATTAGTTTATATGTTATGCAATAAAAAATATATATTTCACTTTTCAATGCAGCTACAGACTAATGTCTGGGCTGAGAAGCTTTCTGTGTTGCCTTTGAGGTGAAATAATTACTAGTTTTGAAATGTGAAGGAATGCAATTGTTTTATGACTTCCAGCATCTGCCAAAGATCTGAGGTCTATGTATTTTCACAGGTAGATGTTAAATATTGCTAGCTTCCAGCAGTGGGGGTTTCACCTGTGATAGAGTCAGATGACAAGAAATGATGTCATTCTGCAAGCTATCCCAGCAGTAATATTTGAGATATTAATTTGAGACGTCCCTGAGTGAGACAGGGCATTCTATATTTTGTCTCAGACCTGACAATAGCAACAATAAGAACCATTCACCACATCTGCCTTGCTCTTAAGTAAGTTAACTAGGGTATAATAATTCTTTTAGATGTAGTCAGAAATATAGTGAAACTTTGTTTAGATATTTTGAACTCTGTCACTGTGAATATATATTTGGTATTGACTTAATATTTTATTATTTATTATTAAATATAATTAAACCTTTCATTGTGGCTGATATTTGTAGAGATATTTAAGTTTTGAGAGTACTTGCATATTTATTTGGTGACACTGTGTGGGGCACTCCTAATAGCCCTGCTCTTGGTCAAATTACCATTTGTGTTAATATTAATATTACACAGTAAGATTGATCACTCTTTGTTAAGGGCCTTAAAGTAGATGATAAAGAGTTGGCTGGAAGCAGTGATAACTACCTTATAGTCTGGGCAAAAGGGGGCATAGGTTCATAGGTTCATAGGTAGGTACTAGGCTATTGGCCCAAGGGCCTATGCAAGCCTAACCAACAAGGTTCCCTGGCTTACGCCACCCAATAAAGTTATTTTCCTGTGCCACTGTCGAGCAGAGACACAGAAGTGATCCCCAGGGTGTATTTCCTATTTTCCATCCACTCATCAAGATTTTTCTTGATGAGTGCTAATGAAGAACTTTGCTTGACATAGATGGGTAGCCTGTTCCAGAGTATGGGAAGTCTCTGGGACAGGAATCTATTTCTCCAGCATGTCCTGTTTATTGTGGTGACAAGGTTTAAGTCCCTAGAGCATGTAGCTCAGAGGGATTGGTATTTCTTTATGTGTAGCATGTCCAACAGCTCTGGGTTTGACATACCTTTATATGTTATGCAGATATCACTTCAGAGTAGGCGATCTGCTATGGAGTAAAGCTGGAGTTTTTTGAGGTGGTCAATGTAGGGTAGGGTTGGGAGGGTGGCCTAATGGTTAAGGTGTTTGCCTTACAAACACAAGGTGCAGGGTTTGAGTCTCACAAGGGATAATTGGCTAGGCTTAAAAAGGCTCACAAGAGCAGTTAGCTTAGTACTAATCTATGACTCTATGACTCTATGGCATTTGTTTGAGGCCAGTAATCCTCTTTGTGAGGTACTTCTGTGGCCTTTCCAGCTGCTGCAGATGTCTTGTGAGGTACATTCCAAAAGGGGCATTGTACTCTATAATGGGTCTAATGAGTGTTGAGTAGAGGGGAACAATGACTTCTTTTTTCCTGGATGAGAACCCTTTTATGATGAGGTGTGCCACGTAGAAGGACTTCCTGACTACTGTGGCGATGTGACTATCAAAGGAGAGACTACTGTCCACCTGGGTCCCAAGGTCTCTTATCACACATTCAGTGTTAAGTAGATTGCTGCCTATGTGGTAGTTCATGGGTATAGAGGTTTTACCAAAGGGGATGACACTGCACTTTTTGGCATTGAGCTTGAGGCCATGGCTCTGACACCAGGCATCTGTCTCAGCGAGGCCCTTCTGTAGGATGTCCACATCATTTGGGGACTTGACTATGGCTCCTAGTTTGCAGTCATCTGCAAACTTCATTAGCCAGAGGCCTTCTGTGTTAGCCTGTACTTCAGAGAAGTAGATACCAAACAGGAGAAGTCACATGATTGAACCCTGTGGTACTCCGCTTGTCACTGCTTTGAGGTCAGATTTGGAGTCTGCAACTTTTACAGTATGGGTTCTGTCAGTGAGCCAGTTGGCAACCCATCTTGTGACGTAGGGAGTTATACCTAGTTTAATGAGTTTAGCTATAATTCCAGAATGGGGGATGGTGTTGAAAGCCTTGGCGAGGTCAAGATAGGCTGTGTGAACCACCTTACCCTCATCTACGGCTTTGGTGACTGCCTCAAAGAAGTCGATCAGGTTCAGGAGGCATGATATGTCTTTCACAAACCTGAACTGGGTGGGATCCAGAGTTTGGAGGTTACCAATGTCTTTATTTATGAGTTCCATGATGATACGTTCCATGGCCTTGCAGACCAGGCTCATCAGGTTAATAGGTTGACAGTTCCCGGGATCATTGGTGGCTCCCCCTTTGTGGAGTGGGATAACTGTTGCTGTGCACCATGAAATGGGCACAAAGCCTGACATGAGACTATGACTGAACTTGTTGTTTAGGTGGGGAGCCAGATTGTTCTGAAGTTCATGTAAAACGCAGCTTGGGATGTTGTCCAGTCCCATGGATGCTTTGTTTTTTGTTTTAGTGAGTGCAGCTTTTACCTGCGTAGTTGTGATTATAGGGACTCTGCATTCTTCCTGTATAGATATGGGCCCTTTAGGGGATGAGAGGGGGGTAAAGTTAGCACTGAACCTATCTGCCAGGATGTTGGCAATATCAGTTGGTTCTGTAATTTTTGTGCCTTTGTGCTGTAACTCAGAGCAGATCTGGGTGTTGCCATTGAGATTCTTGACATAGCTATAGAATGCTTTGTGGCTGTCCTTGGAATTAGTGGTGATTTTGTTTTCGTAGCTAGCTTTGGAGGATCTTATAAGGGATCTCAGCTTCTTCCTGAGGCTGACCAGGGAGATCCTCCACTCATGGGATTTTACTCTCTTTTGCAACAGTTCCTTCTGTTGTACAGTTTGTTTATGGCAGAGGACCACCAGACTGACTTCCTTTTTTGGAGGATAGCATCTTGGTTCTGTTTGGGATAGCATGATCCATGCACTCGTGTAAGTGCTTATAGAGTGCATTTGTGTAGGATTCAGCAGTTGTAACTGTACTGTCCATCTGCATGAGTGTCATGAATTTCATCACTTCTGTCTTAAGAAGCATGAAGTTGGCTTTGGAGAATTTTTTTACTGTGGTTTCCTTAATGGGGGGGGGGGTGATAGCTAGTAAACCTGTGGCAGCCTTTCAGGGGTGTGTGTGTGTGTGTGTGTGTGTGTGTGTGTGTGTGTGTGTGTGTGTGTGTGTGTGTGTGTGTGTGTGTGTGTGTGTGTGTATAAATCAAACCTCAAAGAGTGTGTGTGTCAGCTACTTGGGCAGGGACACGAAGCACTAATTGGACAGAGAGAGTGCTGGAGTTCTTGGCTTGGCCACTCAGCTGAGATCTCAACTCTATAGCTGTGCCAGTGGGGAGTCTTACTGAGGATCTGGAGAAAGAGAGAGAAACCAGCCCCGAACTGACTGTGGTCTCTGTGTGTTCTTAAGGGAAATTACATTTGATGCAGAGAGCTACATCTGGAAATACTGTGTGTGTACTTGTCATCCTCCCAATATATGTCCCCCACTGGTGCCAGTGGTGAGGATTGAGGTTCCTTGATTACTGGTCAAGTAGTGGATCATCACAGGCTGTTAAAGCTTCATCAGTAATTTTTTTGGCGATGAGCCATTTTGTCAGATGTGCAAATAAGTGTAGGGTCATTTCATAGGTTCATAGGTTCATAGGTACATACTAGGCTAGCTGCCCTGGGGCAATTATAAGCCTAGCCCAATTTTGTATGGCTTATGCCACCCCTTGATTTGAGTATACTGTGCCCTTTTTAAGGTTTAGTTTACTGTGCCTCTGTCTAATAGTGACACGGGAGTAATCCCTGGGACAAACCTATGATCCCCCATTCACCTATCGAGATTCTTCTTGAAGAGATTCAGTGAGGTGCTCTGCCTCACATGAACTGGAATTCTATTCCAGAGCGAAGGGAGCCTCTGGGTTATGAACCTGTCCCTCCAGCAAGTTCTATTTATTTCTGTGCTGAGGTTCAAGTCCCTCAAGCGTGTGGCTCTAAGGGATTTAGATTTACTGAGGTGGAGCATGTCCATTAATTCTGAATTTGACATAGCTTTGTATGTCAGGCATAGATCGCCTCGAAGTAGGCGGTATGCAACTGAGTCGAGCTGAAGTTTTTTTAACTGAGCAGCATATGCCATCTGTTTGAGACCCTTGATCCTCTTGGTGAGATACTTTTGGGGTCTTTCTAATTGCCGCAGGTGTCGGGTAAGGTACATCCCAAAAGGGGCATTGTATTCTATGATGGGCCTGATGAGGGATGAATAAAGGGGCACGATTACCTCTCTTGATCTAGATGTGAAACCCTTTGTGATGAGGTGGGCTATGTAGAAGGTCTTTCTAAATACTTTGGCAATGTGGTTTTCAAAGGAGAGATTGCTATCAACTTGGGTCCCCAGGTCCCTAATAACTTTCTCTGTACTTAATGGGTTTCCGCCTATGTGGTAATTAGTGGGCACATTGTTTTTGCCAAAGGGTATGACTATACATTTTTTGGCATTTAGCTTTAAGCCATGGTGCTGGCACCAGTTATCTGTCTCTGTGAGACCTTTTTGAAGGATGTTTGTGTCAGCTGGAGAGTCGATTATGGTGCCCAGTTTGCAGTCGTCTGCGAACTTGGTAAGCCATAGTCCTCCCAAGTTTGCCTGTACCTCAGAAAAGTATATACCGAACAAGAGTGGTCCCAGGACAGAACCCTGTGGGACGCCACTTGTGACCGGTTTCGTGTCTGACATGGCTCCAGCAACTCTCACTCTGTGGGTTCTGTCTTTGAGCCAGTTTGCGACCCATCTTGTGACATAGGGGTTTATACTTAAGCTGGATAGCTTATCTATGATGCCCGAGTGGGGTATTGTGTCAAATGCCTTTGCAAGGTCCAGATAGGCTGTGTGGACTACCTTCCCTTCATCTATGGCTTTGGCGACTGTTTCGAAGAAGTCAACCAGGTTCAAAAGGCAGGATCTGCCCTTGACAAAGCCAAACTGGGTAGGATCTAGTGTCTGTAGGTCCCCAATGTCTTTGTTTATGAGCTCCATGATGATCCTCTCCATAGCCTTGCAGACTAAGCTAGTCAGGCTTATGGGGCGATAGTTTCCAGGGTCCGTAGAGACTGCACCTTTGTGGAGTGGGACCACTGTTGCTGTACGCCATTCTGTGGGCACATATCCTGTAGTGAGGCTGAGATTGTATAGCTGTTTTATTTGAGGGATTAGTTCCTCTTGGAGTTCATGTAGGATGCAACCTGGGACACCATCTGGTCCCATGGAAGCAGTGTTTTTTGCTTTGGAGAAGGCAGCCTTCACCTGAGCATCAGAGATGTTTGGGAGGCAGCCCCCTGCTGGGATAGATACTTGCTCTTTTGGGGGGGGGGTGGAGAAGTTTGCACTGAACCTGTCTGCCAGGATATTGGCGATGTCTGTGGGTTCAGTGTATTTTTTGTCATTTAGAATCAACTCAGAACAAGTCTGGGATTTGCATCCCAGGTTCCTAACATAACTGAAAAAAGCCTTATGATTGTCTTTGGTGTCCTGTGCAATTTTTCTCTCGAAGCTGGCCTTGGAGGATTTTATGAGGGATCGTAATTTTTTGCTCGTACTGATCAGAGATGCCTTCCCTATTAGGGATTTTGCTCTATCATGTAGTAGCTTCCTCCTTCTGTTGTACAGTTTATTTATGGCAGGGGTCCACCAGACTGGACGCCTGCCTTTGGATGATTGGGTCTTGGTTTTGTTTGGGATAGCATGATCCATGCATTCCTGGAGATGTCCGTAGAATGAGTTTATATAGAATTCTGCAGTTTGGGCCATAGTTTCCACTGGCCCTGGGGCCTTGAAGGATTCCACTTTGGTTTTGAGAAGTGAGAAGTTCGCTTTTGAGAAGTTTTTCACTGTGGTTTTCTGGGCAGGGGGTGGGGTCGGGATGTGGACATCCAGTGAAATTAATTTATGGTCTGATCTTACCAATGAGGGATATACTTCTGGTGTGGAGCATAGAGTCCCCATGTTGGTAATGATCAGGTCTAGTATGTTGTCCCCTCTTGTGGGAGTGGTGACTAGTTGTTCCATAGCATTTGAGTTTATAATTTCCAGGAACCTTTGGCTAAGGTGCTGGGGCTTGAGTAGTGCTCCCAGTCAATGTTTGGGTAGTTGAAGTCACCCAATATAATGGTGTCCGGAGAGATCTTCATGTTCTCCAATGTTTTCAGGAAAGCCGAGTGGGATTCCTGACTTTGAGAGGGTGGTCTGTAGGATGCTATAAACTGAAAAGCAGTCTTGCCCACTGTTAGTTGCACATGGATGGTCTCCGATACTTCGTGCAATGCCACTAACCTGGAGGTGTGGATATCCTTGATAAATATGGAAACTCCCCCTCCTTTTGTGGTTCGGTCCGGGTTTTGGGGCCGAAAAGCATGATATGAGGTATAGCCTGATAGTGCTGGGGTGCTCTCTGGAGCCTTGAACCAGGTTTCTGTCACTGTACAGATATCGATGTTCTCCATACTGAGGAGAGCTTCGAGTGCGTGCATCTTGAGGTTAAGACTTCTGGCGTTAAGCAGCATTACCCTTAGTTTCTTGTTCCTTGTGCTGTCTATGGGGGTGGGTTTGAATTTTGAGCCTTGCCTATTGCCTTGCCATTTGTGTTCTCTGTTAGGGTGGCCTGTTGTGTGGACGTGTGGAGGGTGTTGCTGAGAATGTTAAAGAAGAGGGGACCAAGGATAGTGCCTTGTGGTACACTGATGGTGACTGGGAGATATGGAGTTCATTTTACTGACTGATACCTACTGGATTGGTAGCTTTTGAACCTTAGAAGGCTGGGTTGAGAGAAACCTAATGAGGACATTTAAAGTAGAAGTTTGCTGTGACAAAGTGTGTCAAAGGTTTTAGACAACTCTAGTAATAAGGAGGAGACTAGTTTCCCATTATCCCTAGCTTTATTGACATTATCTACATTGGTTAGAAGTGCAGTATTAGTACTATGGGAAGGATAGAAAACATGTTGTGTGGGGGATAGGAGTTCTTACTACAGTAGATAGTCTATCAATTGTTTTTGAATACAATTTTCAAGTGTTTTGGAGGGGGTAGGTTTGGTATAGGTCTAAAGTTAGTAATGTGTATTGAATTTCCTCCTTTGTGCAGAGGAATAATGTGTGACTTTTTCCAGAGAGAGGAAATATGTGATTCCTGGACTGTCCTATTTATAAGGATTGAGACATACTAGACAATATTATTGGCTGCTATTTTAAGGTACTCGCTTGGAAGGTCATCAGCTGAAGTAGAGCATGGTTTGCATTTTTTTAAGAGTAGTTTTATACAGGACATGGGCACAGGTTTGAAGGTGAAAGTGGATGTGGAGATACGTAGCTGTTTGGCAGGGTTTGGATTAGACATTGGAGAAACCTTGGTTATAGATGCTATACTATCTATGAATAAGAGTTGAATTGTATTGCAGTTTGGAGTGGCGAGTTATTTGTAGAGGGGCTAAGTTTGAATTTTTGACCAGGATACAGGATTTCTTTATTCTATATTTTGAGTGCACATTTTGTGATCTATGAAATGCTATGAAATGTCTTGCACTGTAGGATTAGAGAACTCAGTTCATGACTTATGGTTTCACCACCCATCATGAAACTCAATTCATAGACCTACAAGGCAAGACAGTTCAGGTATCACACAAATCAACCCCCCCCCCAGTATTCCTTTTCATCTGATTTTTGCATAAAACAGTGTTTCCGATAAACGCATTATGTTACATCAATTTCCTAAGTGTTTACTAATTAGGCATTTAGGTAATTTGTGCAGTTTTTTATGCATAGCATGTCTTCTGATTAGTCTTCTAGGATTTGAGGTAATTTTTTTTTTTGTTTCATTTCATTTTTATGTATTTTGTGGTGTAGTGGGGGTTATGTTTGGATGTGTCACTGTGATAATAAGTGGAATAAAGCGACTAGAGTGTCTGCATACATTGTAACTATGTAAAATAGCCATTGCCATTTTAAGATTAATGTATGGTACTGCTCTTTTAAGAATGTACATGCTTCCGCAATGCATTGCAATTTCTAAACTACAATCAGTTGGGTGTGAGATGCTGAAGTGTTAACATTGTTTCTGTTGAGCTGCTATGTTGTTATGAATAGAAGTTATGTATCCTGACATTTCTAATTTGACTAATGACTATTGCTAGATAACCATTGGGGCATGCTCTGACATGATATCATAACTGCAATCTTCTGAATGAAGGAAAACTGAAAAAATTCTTACTATTTATGAAACCACCCCATACCACCAAACCATAATAAATCCATAACCACAGAGTCAATCCTTTTTACCTACAAAGTCATTTTACCTTAAAAATTTATTTATTTATTTATTTAAAATTTGTTTTCCAGGATAGTCTGACTGGGACAGAGCCCATTTTCAGTGTAGGCCCAAGGAGAAACACTCCAAATGCATGTCTTTGGAATGTGGGAGAAAACTGGAGCAAACCCACACAAACACAGGGAGGACATGCAGACTCTGCACAGAAGGCACCGAAGTCGAGAATTGAACCAGAAAACCTCTTGCTGGTGAGGCAACAATACTAACCGCTGCATCACTCTGCCACACAAAGTTCTTGTGTTTTTACCAAATTTGAACCATTCGGTTTAAAAAAAAAATTAAAAAATGTGCCACACCAATGTTGTTTGATTTCTCAAAAACCTATTTCTGTCATGCCTGAAGACATACTTTATATGGCAATCAAATTAGATAAAGAAACACAGGAACTCCAGGTAAATACATTTCTCTATGCTATGGCCAGGAAGTGGACATAATATACAGTTCCTTTTCATTCACAGAGATACAAAGTGTTGCATATGATTCAGTGATTAACAAAGTCAGTGAACATTTTTGTGCCAAAAAGAAATATAATACATGAAAAGGCATACTTTCACAGATGTGCAGAAGCAAAGGTTGAATGTGATGAAGCATTTGTAAGGCGACTGTAACTAGCAGAAAACTGTGTGTTTAATGGCTCAAAATATGAAAAAATAAAGGGCAGAATTGTGATTGGACTGGCTTATGTTGAAATGCCTCAAAATAACAAAGTTAATATAACTTTAGAAAAAGCAAAACAGATCACCAGAGGGGTGGAATTAATTAAAAGTCAGAATGTTAACTTAAACATGGCATATGATGTGGACTAGGTAAAGTGAGGTGAAATGCAAAGTTAATGTCAAGTTTCATAAGTTTCAAGAAGCAGAGTGACAGTAGGCCTGGCAAATGTGCAAAGTGTGACCATTACCATAAAGAGTCAGAACAGTGTGTTTTACATGGCAGAAGGTTAAGACATTTAAGAGATTGGGCACATTTGCTAATATTTGCAAGACAAAGTTAATTCAAGAGGTTGTTTCTGAGAATAAAACTAAACATAATGCACAAAAAGCATTTTTGTGAGTTTAGTTACTACTATATCTCATGTAGTAGTAGAATGGCAAGCTAAAATTCCTTCTCATGGAATTCCACAGAGCTTCATGATTAATAACAGGGCTGATGTTATCGTGATATCACTTCTTATATGCAGCAGTTTCTTGAAGCATCTGGAGTTGCATGAAACAAAGACTGAAATTCATAGTCCATCAGGAAAATACTAGTGCATTGGTAAATTAATAGCCATGCCTAAGTGACAGGGTATGACAATAGGAGGTACTACCAGCACAGCTAGCTGGAATTCTGTAAATAATTATATGTCATTTGTGGATATCAAACTGATGTATACAAGATGCTTGTGTTACAAATGTATTAGAACTGTATGTCATGTGTATATCAAACTGATTTGTACAGATGTTTGAGTTGAAAAGGTATTTGTAAAGTGCTTTTGTTTGAAATGTATTCACAGTGTGCCCTACTGTAGAGAGCACAAATGTACATGCACTATTATAACTGTTTGAATGTATATGTTTTAACAGAGGAAACTGGAAGGTTAACCTTAGCCCAGCAAACTTTAAAATACATCTGAAATTAAATTGCTTTATGGCTAGGCCATAAAGATGCTATCTCACAGATTTCAATGCAGCCAGAGACACAAAATCTGTACTAGGAAGCTCTCTGTATTGTCTTTGTGGTGAACTAATTGCTACTCTGGAAGTATGGAGGTATGAAATTGTTTTATGACTTCCAGCACCTGCCCCAGATCTGAGCAAAAGCCCTTGTGTGTGTATTTTTACAGGTAGGTGCTAAATCCAGCCAGCTTCCAGCAACAGGGGTTTACATGGGAACTAAAAGTCAGATGACCAGAAGTTATGTCATTCTGCAAGCTATCCTAGAAGTAATCAGAAGTAATTTTTAGATATTATTTTGAGAAGTCTCTTAGTGAGACTGAGCATTCTGTATTCTGTCTTGGGCTTGACAACAAGAATGGCCATTCACCACATCATCTGCCTTGCTCTATTAAGTAAGTAGGGAATAGTATAATTCTCTTAGATTCAGTCAGAAATATAGTGAAGCTTAGTTTAGACATTGTTTTTCGTTATTTGTCTGAGTCTGTCCTTCAATGTTATTTTAAATATTTCCTGTGATTTTTGAACTTTGATGTCACTGTGAACAGATATTTAGTATTGTCTTGTTCTTTTATTATTTATTAATAAATATATTTAAACCTTTCATTGTGGCTGATCTTTGTAGAGATATTTAAGTTTTGAGAGTATTTGCATATTTATTTTGTGATACTGTGTGGGCCACTCCACTCAGTATATTGGGTACCCTTGGAAGAGCCTTAAGGTAGCTGGCATGAGTGCCTGGTGGTAGTAGTAACTACCTTATAGTCTAGGCAGAAGGGGACATAGCTAGTAAACCTGTGCCAGCCTTTCCCAGGTCTGTGTGCATGTGTGTGTGTGTATGTGTGTGTGTGTGTGTGTGTGTGTGTGTGTGTGTGTGTGTGTGTGTGTGTGTGTGTGTGTGTGTGTGTGTGTGTGTAAATCAAATCTTCAAGAGTGTGTTTCAGCTACTTGGGCAGGGACTTGAAGAACTGGTTGGACAGAGAAGGTGCTGGAGGCCTTGGCTTGGACACTCAGCTGAGACCTAAACTCTATAGCTGTGCCAGTGGGAAGTCTTACTGGGGATCTGGAGAAAGAGGGAGAAAGCAGCTCTGGACTGACTTGTGTTCCCCAAGTGCTCTTAAGGAAAATTGTGCTTGATTGTGCTTGATGCAGAGAGCTGCATCTGGAGATACTGTGTGTGTACCTGTTATCTTCCCAGTGAATGTTCCCCACAGGTGCCAGTGGTGAGGATTGAAGCTCTTTGATTACTGGCCCAGAGGTGGTAGGCATCACACAGTGGCACAAGTTTGAGTTTTGTTTTGTGTTTATGTGCTGGATGGTCTGTACATAAATAATCTGCTTGGCAGAGCCAGTGCATGTAAAATGGGCTTATTTTCTATAATAAGTGAAGTCAGTGTAGATGTGTTTGGTAATTTTGACCTGCTTGAATGTGAACCAATAAAGACTAATTTGAAACTGAATGCTGTACAGTATGTCCTGATCACATTCTGGTGGGTGTCACTTCCCTTGATATCCAAAGAAGAGGAAGAACTTAAATGAACGTAAAGTCTTGGCTTAACTGAAAGTGTAACTAAACCGACTGAGAGGTGTGCTCATTAATCCCAGTAATTAAAACAAACACGTCACGTGCAAATATGTGTTGATTTTTAAAAGCTCAATGATACAGTTGTGTGTGAAAGGTTCATTCAACCTACACAAGAAAACAAAGTACTGAGCTTGTTAATGTTAAAGGATTTTCTACACTTGATGCGTCCAGTGGATTCTAACAAATACCCACAGATAAAGAAATTCAAAAGATGACAACCTTCATTACCACTATGGGAAGGTTCTATTTTAAAAGACTGCAGCTTGGTATAATGTCAACACCTGAAATCTATCAGCATAAAATGATTGATTTACTCAATGGTCTGAATGATATTGCTATTTTTATGGATAATATCCTGGTTTTGGTTCCTGACAAGGAAATGCATGATTCAAGTCTGGAGGCAGAGCTTCATACTATCAAACAATGTGGTAGCTAAGCCAAGACAAATGCTGATTTAGTAAACCAGAACATTCAGTAACGTGGTCTCAGTATTATTACTAGTGGAAATACACCAGATGCAAGCATGGTCAGACAATAGTTGAATTACAAGATCTTAACTGAATTAAGATAAGTCTACAGGACAATTAACCATCTGGGCCAAGTTTGTGGGGGATCTATTGATAGAACTTCATCCTTTAACAGACTTGTTAAAGAAAAATGTACCATGGCCCTGGGGACTTGTTTAAGCCACAGTACTCAGCAAAGTAAAAGAAGTGCACCAGTACTATGATGTCACTAAATCAACAATCATAAGTATAGACGCTAGTAGCTGTGTCGTAGGTACAGTGTACTCACACAGATGAATAAGTGCTATGCTCAGTTGCCTATTGCTCCAGAATGCTAAAATATGCTGAACAAAGGAATCCAGAAAATGAAAAACAGTGCATTACAAGTGTGTAGGCAAGTGAGAAATACTGAAGGTACCTAAAAGGAGTTTCTAACTTGAAACTGACCACAAACCATTAGTACCACTAACCAGGTCATGCAATTTAGACAAAGTGCCACTAAGGTGCCAAAGACTATTAATGAGACTTAGTAGGTTCAATACCAGAGCATGACATATGCGTGGAAAACAACTAGCTGCTGCAGATGTATTATCCAGGAAATCCAGGAATTCTACATGTAACCAACCTTTGTCAAAAACTGAAGATGACATTGCAGCTTATGTGCAGAACATAATTATGATTACAAATAATCCAAGAACACCGATGGACCCAAGGAAGGCATGACTCTCCAGGTTAAAAACGTAATTTATTGTAGGTCATAAGTGCTTTTGCAGCTACTGCTGCTTCATCAGATAACAAACACATTGAACCAAAACTGGCTTTTAAGTAGAAAAGTGAAACAGTGTTAAATCACATGACCACAAAATTTAAAGAAATACAGCTAAAATATATGTTATTTAAACAGCACATAAAAACATGTATATATAAATGCAACATAAAAACTGTATAAAAATGTATAAAAAACTTCCTATAAGCAAGTACAAATACTGTGGTGCAGCAGTTAGCATTGTCGACTCACAGCAAGAGGTTCTCCGGTTCGATTCTCGGCTGGGGTGCCTTCTGTGTGGAGTCTGCATATCCTCCCTGTGGTCGCGAGGGTTTCCTCCAGGTACTCTGGTTTCCTCCCACATCCCAAAGACATGCTGTAGGTGGATTGGACACTCTAAATTGGCCCTAGGTCTGAGTGCGTGCATGTGTGTGCCTTCTGTGGAAGGTTGGGCGCTGGGCTGGCAACTCAACACTGTTAAACTCCTCTGCCAATCATGAGCAGACAGGTGATCCACTGTGGCAACCCCTAACCTGGAAAAGCCGAAAGAAGAAGAAGAAGCTAACAGGAAAACAAACATATATAATTGCAGATGCAAAGGCAAACACTCTCATTTGGCTAGTGGTCTTGAATTCAGTTTGGGTTTAATGGGTACAAACTCATACAGCCCATGCCCAAAATCTACCCTCAGCCTGATAATCCACTTAGCGTCCATCTATTCTGTTTGATTCCTTATATCTCCACCCCTTATAGTCTCATAGACTCTACCAATAACAAGAAATTTGAATGTGTGCCTAGAAGCAGTAGCCAGTACATGTTTTGACAAAGCACTAGCTGTGCTTCCCTTTTGTATATAATAAACATGCTCCTTTATTCTTTCCCTTAAAGCCCTATCAGTCTTTCCTATATAAAATTTGGAGTATTCCCTACAGTGGGCTAAATAAACAACATGTTGCATACTGCAAGTAGCAAATATGTGAAACTCATTATCCTTATTTGGTCTGGATGTGTACATTTTGCACTACTATCAATGTATTAACACATTGAACACCTACCACAGGGCATCATGACTTTATTTCTATGCTGCACAGAATCCATGGTGGGGTAACAAAGCTGCCTTTTCAGTGATTTAATATTTCTAAAAAGGAATCTAGGAGTAGTGTCTATCAGCTTACCGATGTCACGGTCCACTGTTAAAATTCCCCAGTGTTTTTTAATAACATTCATATAGGAAGAAACATCAGAAGAATAATATAAGGGAACCCTAAGTTTATAATCCTTTTTTCTATCCTTCATTGCCTGATGTGTCTTCCTAGTAAAGTAAGGTTTAGCTGTGCTAGATCTAAGAGACTGAACCTCACCTATGTTCCTTAAAATATTGTGTGTCTCATAACTTCTATAAACCAGTTCCATATGTAAAATATTAAGTTGGTTGTCAAAATCACTGTCCTGGACATTAAGCCTAGAAGCTCTAAATATTTGATTCCTGACAACATTCTGAAAAATCTGGAGGGGTGCATACTATCCCTAGCTAATAAATGATTAACATGACAAGACTTCCTGTATAATCTAGTGAACAGACCCCCATCACCATCCATCTCTACAATGACATCCAAAAAATCTGTTTTACTAGAGGACACATTAGAAGTAAATCCTAAAAATGTTGTAGTATTATTAATATATTCATCAAATTCCCTAAGTTCGTCTTCTGTTCCATTCCACAGAAGGAACAAATCATCCACGATCTTTCTTTAAAATACTACTTGTTGTTTATAGGGTCCATTGAAAATATATTTATCCTCCCATACTGCCATAACCGAACTGACATAGCTATTGGCACAAGATGGGCCCATAGCTATGCCATTCCGTTGCCAGAAAATTCTTTCATTAAACAAGAATACATTGTTCTCTAATACACACTGTAATAGAACCTTAACAAGCCACTCTCTGACTCATCAAACTGTGAATGCAACCTCAGAAAATCTTGTACCACCCCCAAACCCAGGCCATTGGGTATGACCGTAAATAAAGAGGTCACATCTAAGGTGACCAACAACAAATTCCTGGTAGCAACAGTGGATTGTCCCAAATAGGTGTATAAATCACTCACAAAATGCTGCATATCTTTCAAAATATGTGGTATGACACTAAGCAGTGGTCTCAGGGACTTTTCTAAATAAAAAGATATGGGCTCGGTACACCAGCTGCATCCTGCAACTATAGAATGCATAGGTGGATAATTTCTATTCTTATGCAACTTGGGTAACCCTTGTATGACGGGAAGTAAAGGATATTTTACCAAAAAATAATCAAGTAGCTCCTTCTGTAGTAATTCATGGTGATATAACTTAGTTAGTGTGCATCAAATGTTAGTTTCTATCTGTTTAACCTTGCTTTTACTAATGACCAAGTAAAATTATCATCATTAAATAACTTTTTTCGTAGCCTCATTGTACCAGATCAAATCTAAAACTACTATCAGCCCACCCTTATCTGCAGGCCTGATAATTATGCCACGGTTATTCTGAAGTTGCTTCAGAGCTAAATACTCTTCTTTAGTTAAATTATAATTCCTATGCATTCTGCTTGTCAATTCCATTAATTTATAAATATCCTGAATACACAGTTTCTCAAATGCATTAATAAGGGAATTCACAGCAGGCACAAATGTACTAGGTTTTCTGAAGCAATTAGACTCAGCATAGCAATCATTACTATCATTGTATAGCAGTTTTAAAGTAAGATTTCTAACAAAAAGTTTCACATCTAAAATAACATTGCTGTAATCAGAATACCTTGCATATAAAATAAAAATAAAAATAAAAGAAAGTCCTTTCTACTTATTCAGTCCACTTGCACTCGGGAAGTTTGCACAGTCACTTCCAATGGGCGGAGCCTAAGTCTTTTGACAGAATCAAATTCTGTCCTCACATTTCAAACAAATGTTCATATTTCTGGAACCATAAGGGTTATGAACTAAGTATAAATGGCAAACCTTTCAGCACAAACTATATTTATAGTGGTAGTATTTTTTAGGTTCTAGGTCTTAAATTTGACTTTTATTGTTTGTTTGTGTCTTTCGGCTTTTCCTGGTTAGGGGTCGCCACAGCGGAACTCCGGTCCGCTAATGATTGGCAGTAGATTTTTACGTACTGGCTTGCCGGGCCTAACGCACAACCTTCAGCGAAGGAACGCCCATTCACGCATGTCGCCACACAGAAGACACTCTAACTGAGAATCGAAGGGCAACGTCTAACTGTGAGGCGACAACGCTACCGCAGCACCACCACCGCAGTCTTTAAACTTGACTTTTATATTTCGCATTAAAACAGTAATTGTTACGTTTGTAATATTTTGTAAACAACTTACAACACCTCAGCAACCACTCAAGTTACACAAATACTGTCAGCAGCATTTTATTCATTTCACTAAGAGCTTTCATATGAGGCTAAGGAGTTCTATTTGCATAAATTGGTTGTTGAAATATTTAGAAAAATGTGAAAATTATCCCTGGGATTCATGAAGCTCGGCGCAAGGCCGGCGTAAGGCTTGCGCTGGCCGTGCGGCGTATATATGGAGTAGTCACGCCATATGCATATTAATGAAGGCGCGCAGCTGCTACAAGAATAAGCTTAGATATAGGCAAGAATTGTAAGTTCTATCTGCCGAACTGACTGTGGGTATGTGTCGGCCTGTAAAATATGCTGTGTTCACCGCAAATGTCACAGTAGGGTTGCCACCTTTTGAAATGGCCAAAGTGGGACATGTTTGGTACAGACATCAGATTTTACAGGCCGACACATACCCACGGCCAGTACAAAGGACAGAACGTAACTGTTTTGCCTACAGAAAAGCGTATTCTTGTAGCATTTTAGTTGCTTATTCTGTTTCTCATAACATTCAGGTATTTCAGATACAGAATAACTGTTTAATGCAACTATCACATAAAATATAAGAAATAAGTTTGTCCTAAAATCTCAGGACAGTTGCCATGTTTACAATTACATGTCAGGACACAACTGCCCAAAGAGGGACTGTCCCTCACAAAGTGGGACAGGTGGTAACCCTATGTCACACTGTGGCCAATTGAAAAGGTGGAAACACAACTGTCGACTGTGGGGAGGCATTGTCCACAACAGTCGGATATGTGTAAGGAATAGCTTGGACATAGGAAAAGGTGCCATCCTTCATCCTACCAATGAGTACAACAGGCTGGCAAAATCCGGAAGGCAGCTGTATAATCCGAACATGTATGTGACACAGTCGAATGGGTAGTACCCGGATACACCAACCAAGTAATGAAAGTGAAGTGAAGTGAAAATGTTACTAGAATAAGCTATTATATGTATAAAAAAGGTTAAAGTTCTGTACTATGCACGGCTGTAGGTATGTTTCGTCCTGGAAAATCTGACATTTCTACAGAACATGTCCTACTTTGGGCAGTTGAAAAGGTGGCAACCCTAAGAATGACCACAGGTTCGCCCAATAGTGTTGGTGTGTGCCTCCGACAATCTGCACCAGTGTGGTAAATAGCTGATGATTGACGTCACTAAATACTGAGAAATATCCTGAGTATAAGACTCCACAACCTGCAGAAAAGTCATGCTAATGCAAAACCTAGCATTCTATCAACGTTCTAAGCTTGTAACAGCAATCGTTAAAATGTGTCCCTAATTGTCCCCCCATCATGTAGGTTGTGCACAGGTTTGGTGCTCTAAGAGGTTGAGAGGTATGGTCCGTACATATTTACAGGAACAGCCCTTCACACTTGTGTAATGTACAACTGCATACCTGTAGTCACTTCATGTCCAAAAATAATAATCCCCATATGACTGTATACAGGTAATTGTCAAATGTGAATGGGAACACCCATCACCGTGGAGTATGGACTGTAACAACCCCACCCATAATATGTAATGCCAACAGAATAAGCTGCTGACAGGTGCCCAAACACCTGTGTTTATAAACACAGGTAAAACTTCAAAATAGGGAGATAATCCCTGTCCATATGCTTCGTCTGACATTTGAACTCGGACAGGGAAGTTCCGTTCACCAGGTGGACAAGCCTAAACCCAGATCACTACATGAACACCCTGACAATCAAAGACCTGTATGTGGCTGGACTATATGCCTTGGTGTTCTGTATATCCTTGGAGTGATTAACAATGTAGCTGGAGTCCACAACAGTAGGCAATAGGGAATGTGTAATATGTAGTACCGCCTTTTTCCCAGCAGGAGAATGGATGCCTGTGTTGTAGGTGAGGCGTATGTTGATGTAGCTAAGTACTATGGGTATGCATATCAATGAGGGAGAACACCAATAGAATAGTGGTTCCGGCATCCGGCCAACGTGAATGCAGTCCCGGTTGACCTACGACCACTGCACATATAACTTGAAAGTGTAATGAATGCGTTCGTGCTGTACACACATTTAAATATGCAAAGGTGAATGTGTGTTTCGCAGCAGTCCTTAAACTGGAGTACAGATATGTAACTGTTACGGTCAGAATTATGAAAGTTCATGTAAGCACAATTATCTACGAAACATATGTAACCCACAATAAGGATATGCAAGTGCGCTTGCGCGTGTGTAATCCGCTCACAGAATAGAAAATGAATGGTGTTTTCCCCACGTTCTATGTACATGGCTCATACCTGTTAACCCTGTAAAGTACGAAACCGGACAAAGCCATGACAACAACTGGTACAAATAGGGACAATCCCCAGATATTGCCCTAACAAACATAGAAAGTGGATAGAATAACAGGTGTGTCACTAGCATGGATTCTCTGAAGGGTATGAAGTCGTAACCTGAAATGTTTGTCATTATTTACCAACGTCAGTCTTTAATGATATGCCACTAACTTGCCAGATAGACACAAGCTTATGAAAAATGGACCAAAGATAAGAGACAAACAGCTGTACATGCAGTGGAAATCTGTACAGTTGAAAGGTATGATATGGAGATATATATACACATATATCCACAGACATAATCCAAAGCAAATTATGAGATGAGGAATGTACCGACATATGTATATATGTACATATATATATCTATACACACACGATACATGAATAGATATATACACAACAAACATATGCCCCTGTACATATAACACATGTACATAAATAGGTCATGGTATAGCTATTATGGATAGACAGACAGACATGCATGAAAGGAGAATACACCGATGCTTTCCAAACCATTGCCCGGAAAGTACCTGTGTGACAGGGCCTGCAAGTTCTACACGTTAAACATGAATATAGGTGTCCTTTGCAGGACCCCAAAAATTGATCCTTTACGAAGTGCGAACCATCATTGATGCAAAAGAAGTCACACCTGCAACTACGATATAGGTGTACATGCAACAGTAGCAGGTGCAAGGGTAATAACACATGGGTCGATTGAATGTATGACGTACGACCTGATATCCACAGAGTGGGGAGTGCTCGGAAGTGTCCTCACACTTTATTATCACTCACATTAAACATGTCTAATGGGTACTGTGGAGGGGTGTCAGGTATGGGAATCATGGGTATGCAGAATTGGGCCAAGGTGTTGGTTGGCACAGATCTATTAGGTACGCCCCATGGGAGTGATCAATATACCTATGTGGGTATAGCACACACCTATATTCTCCATAAAGGTGCAGCCCATCTACTGGATATTGTGTAAACCATTGGGGGAAGACGTAGGGAACTATATCAGTGTCATGTAGGCGATTATCATGGATGGACATGCGTACAACCAAGATGGTAACCATACCTGCCAAAATGTCAGAATAAGACAGCTGGACTAAGGCATAGTACACGACAGACAAATAGGGACTGTATTAAATATACCCCAGACAAAGTCAGAACGTTGATAGAATAATTGTGTAGTCAGGAATACGAATGTTATGAGAGTTAGTAATCATGAAATAGAAATGTCAGTCATGATTACCTAACCGCACAGTCCGTCATGTCTTGCCAGCAATCTACCAGAAAGGCACATTATCATGACAAATGTAACAGATTCATAGGTCAAACCCCGGGGCATATACCCATAATGTGTACAGGTGAGAGGTATGAAGGTAACCCGTCCTAATTAAATGTGCAGAACTAGTGATACTAGGTGGACAGGTGAGAAGAAAGATGTCAGGACAAATGACAAAACATGTACAAGTCAAAAACATGTATTTCCACAAATGTGAATGACAACGTATGGCCTGTGAAAGTCAATGTGGAAGGTTAATAGACTCAAAAGACATGTGTCCCTCAGGGTGTCATGCAGTGTCACCGATACAGTGTCCAGTCCCCCATACTCGAACGTGAGCTCTGTCACTGACGGAAAGCACAAATACCAGTGTACACATAAGGTACATGATAGAATAATTAGTGTGGATAAGCACCTGTTGGCCTGTGTGAGGAATATAACCCTGTGGGTGGGTCTGTCCTGCAATAGGAATGCAATGGCAACTGGCCTGTGATGGCGCCATGTATTGTGTGTATTGGTGTAAGAAAATTGATTTCTAGTATCAGAAACATACCTCGCAACTGTACAAATGTGCAGATGTATGCCTCATATGTGTGGTGTGTTCCTCTTACAATCTGTACCTGTCTGCCAAATACCTGAGAACTGACGTCATTAAATAATGATAAACATATGAGTTTAAGACCCCAAATCCCTCAGAAAGGTCATACTAATGTAAAACCTATAATACTGTCAATTATCTACGTTTGTAAGAGCAATATGTAGAATCTTCCCCTATTTGTCCCCCCATCATGTCATGCTTTGTACAGATGTTTTGCACTAGGAGGTTGATAGGTATGATCAGAAACAGATACATGTCTGAGGAAACAGCATTATCAACCGCAAGATAACTCAGAAGGTATGAAAAGCGCTGCAGTAGGAAGTTCAGTATTGGCCGCAGGTATGTGCTGACATGTCAAATGACACAGCAGTCTACATGAAGTACCTATAGGGCGTCACCTTTACCAATGATGGCAGTGGGACATACCCACAGCCATGCATACACCACAAATAGACATAGCACACAGCAAAGCCTAGGCCATGATACATGAAGCCTCCGGTGTGTATGGATTGAGTGAGAGTACAGCAAGGAAAGATGACTGCCAGGCTATTCAGCAAACACCCGTAGGGGCATGCAAGACCGCCCGTAACATGAACATTGCACGGACAATGTTGGGATTTGCAACATACCCCATTTGTATGTGTAAGCTATGCAAATGATGTAATTACGCGATACATGAAACAGTAAGCTGTCCGTGCAAGAGCAGAGTTATGTGCAGAAATGTACCCGAATGTTATGCGACTAACGTTTTGCACATTGCTAAACGGAGCAATGACAGCTGCAAATACAGTATGAATACAGTCGAAGAAGAATGCCAATGTCCAAGGCCAGTGGCGGCTTTGTCCATTGGATATCAATAAACCAGTAGCTGTCCTCCCCTGATCCCTGGTGTGGAAGCGTAGCGCAGTGCCACGAGAACACGCTGCTCTTCAAAACAAGACATATGGATAATATACATACAAAATGTTGGTTTAGTTAGATGTTAGTACGCCATGCAGATGAATGGCAAGCTGGAGACAACATGGCTACTGCGTACTGGTACTTATGTGTGGAAGTGCTCTGTCAGAGATGTAAAGAAGCATTTGTTGGCAATGTGAGGCAAGTGAGGCTGAGGATAGTGAATCACAACATGTCATGCCATATGGGCCAAGCCTCTACAGTGTAGTGTAGGTTAAGGTGACTATTAGAGTAGAAGATAGGTGACAACATGAGTGTGTATGTATAAAACACTGTAACCTCACCAGAGCAGTGTCACATGTGTGCTGTCAGTACTCAGTGGAAGAGGCGTGTCATGAGCTATCCTAGGGAATGTCAGGAGACTGATGGCGTACACCATGGATACCACCGATGTGACCTGCAAACCTGCCCACAGTGTGTCTGTGCCCATGCACGCCAGTAAGCCTGAGTAAGCATGTGTGCGTGCGTGTTAGCCCGTGTGCACGTGTGGAGTGTGGAAGAATGAGTAAGCTAGTGTACAAATGGTGAAGCCCGTGTAATGTTGTGTATGCGTTTGTAAGCATGTATACATGTGTACTACACACATCACACACGTACTGCACACACAGACACACATGCTGCCAATACTACACACATCAGTGAAATGGCACATGGATGGAGAATACATCATCAGAAGTAACAGTGCTGTAAACTATGCTACAGTGATGGTCATAGCTGCAATGCATCATGCCTGCTGATATACACCTGGAAGTAACACACTGTGTGTTAACAGCATGCTAACATCAATACAGTGGAATAATGCCACCATGTGCAGTAGCACCAGGTTAGTCAGATCCTGCATCAATGTTATACATCACAGGTGGTGGCACAGGTGACATCTTATGCACAGGGTGTGGTGTTAACATTTCCAGAGCTGTCATTGAGCCATCCAATGTACACGTAGGTGTGTGTGTGTGTGTGAGGGACAACGGTTATTGCATGGCCCAATGGTGGTGCAATGGGTGTGTGTATGTGATAGCCGTAGCTGTTTGTGGTAAGTGTGTGTGTCTGCATATACACAGGTACAGCATGTGTCAGCCATATACAGGAGGTTGTGGGACAGTCACAGACCGTACCTGCCAGGCTGTAGAGATCCCCATTACTGGCCATGGACACCCCTCCATGCATCCAACACAACCTAGTCCTGCACCTGTCAATGTCTACACATACAGTCCTGGGATCTGTACCACAACCTGTGGATAAACGTGAGTCTGTAATGTTAACCTGAGGTGCATAGAATTGACTGTTACTACAGACGGATATGAGCCATACTCACAATCCAATGTAATAACCACTGCTGACTGTTGCCGAGATCTGCATACGACCAGTCAAAGGTGCTGCACTAACATTGTTTCCAATGCCAGTGTAATACCCAGCAACACAATAACCGGTGACTACACATGTATAACCCACGATCACTACAGCACACAGTATGTGCACTATCACAGAGCCATAGCAGATGTACATACATCCAAGGTGCTCACGTACAGACAATGCAGCACATTCAAGAGTGATAATCCCAACATACATATCTATATACAATATACATTTTATATATATATATATATATATATATATATATATATATATATATATATATAGTCATATATATATATATATATATATATTTATATATATATATATATATATATATATATATATATATATATATATATATATATATATATATATATTTATATATCTATACATACATATATATATATGTAGATACACACACACACACACACACACACACACACACACACACACACACACACACACACACACGTGGCAGGGTTGGGAGCAGAACATAAACTTAAGCACTGTACCACACAACAGCATTACACAGTTACAAAATGCACTACCGTGATCAGTGGATCACATGATTCACACAGGCACACGTCTAGCCTGCAGACAGCAGCATCAAAGGCAAAGACGCTGCACGGATGTTATGGAGAGTGAATACTGTAAAAGCAATGTACTATTGTCATGCAGCTGGAAACACACACACACACTCACACACACACACACACACACACACACACACACACACACACACACACACACACACACACACACACACACACACACACACTTGGCAGGGCTGGGAGTCGAACATACACCTAACTACCCTAACACACTACAGCCTGACGCATTTACAGAATGCGCTACCGAGATTACTAAGCACTGCAGTCCCAGAGGCAGACATCTAGGTGCATGTCATCATCCGCAAAGGCAAAGACGTTGGTAGGAAACTGCTGTGGTGTGCGGCGTCTAAAAGCAAGTCTGAGTCCCCAGGCAGACGGGAGCATGCGTGCAAACACACACACACACACACACACACACACACACACACACACACACACACACACACACACACACACACACTTGGCAGGGCTGGGAGTCGAACATACACCTAACTACCCTAACACACTACAGCATGACGCATTTACAGAATGCGCTACCGAGATTACTAAGCACTGCAGTCCCAGAGGCAGACATCTAGGTGCATGTCATCATCCACAAAGGCAAAGACGTTGGTAGGAAACTGCTGTGGTGTGCGGCGTCTAAAAGCAAGACTGAGTCCCCAGGTGGATGGGAGCATGCGCGCAAACACACACACACACACACACACACACACACACACACACACACACACACACACACACACACACTTGGCAGGGCTGGGAGTCAAACATACACCTAACTACCCTAACACACTACAGCATGACGCATTTACAGAACGCACTACCGAGATTACTAAACACAGCCGTCCCAGAGGCATACTTCTAGGCGTGTGTCATCATCCGCACTGACAAGGATGCCGACAGGGATTGTATAGAGAGTGAGCAGTCTGAAAGCATACAGACATATTACTGTCCCACGGTACATGTAGACAAACACACGGCAGTGGTGTAATCGTGACAACGTAAGATGTACGGTGCACCACGACAACATGACATAGTCACGAGACGCCCCACAGACAGTACACCCTTCAAGATAGTCGACCAGTGTGTACTCAGTAGGCATCCATCGTGACGTTGAAAATGGACATCTGTTGGCTGGATGACCACCATGGCTATACAGGATGTCAACGGCCATGCACAGAGGGACATCACCGACACAAGGTGTCACTGGGCATGGCCACATGCTTAATAATACATGTCCGTTCAGACTGTACTGTGTGTCAATCTACACAACGGCGTACTGGGCATGCTCACACACTTAGCAGTTGCAAAGGGCCATCTTGCATGCAGACGGAGTCTCAACTCGCAAGGGCTCAGTTGGGACTGTCATGTGTGTCCATCTACACAACAGTGCACTGGGCATGCTCACACACTTAGCAGTTGCAAAGGGCCGTCCTGCATGTGGACGGAGTCTCAACTTGCAAGGGCTCAGTTAGGACTGTCATGTGTGTCCATCTACACAACAGTGTACTGGGCATGCTCACACACTTAGCAGTTGCAAAGGGCCGTCTTGCATGCGGACGGAGTCTCAACTCGCAAGGGCTCAGTTGGGACTGTCATGTGTGTCCATCTACACAACAGCGTACTGGGCATGCTCACACACTTAGCAGTTGCAAAGGGCCGTCTTGCATGTGAACGGAGTCTCAACTCGCAAGGGCTCAGTTGGGACTGTCATGTGTGTCCATCTACACAACAGCGTACTGGGCATGCTCACACAGTTGCAAAGGGCCGTCTTGCATGCAGACGGAGTCTCAACTCGCAAGGGCTCAGTTGGGACTGTCATGTGTGTCCATCTACACAACAGCGTACTGGGCATGCCCACACACTTAGCAGTTGCAAAGGGCCATCTTGCATGCGGACGGAGTCTCAACTCGCAAGGGCTCAGTTGGGACTGTCATGTGTGTCCATCTACACAACAGCGTACTGGGCATGCTCACACACTTAGCAGTTGCAAAGGGCCATCTTGCATGCGAACAGAGTCTCAACTCGCAAGGGCTCAGTTGGGACTGTCATGTGTGTCCATCTACACAACAGCGTACTGGGCATGCTCACACATTTAGCAGTTGCAAAGGGCCGTCTTGCATGCAGATGGAGTCTAGACACGGAAGGGCACAATAAGGCATAACTGTCCCCACGCACAGAGTGGTCAAACACATGCAGTGACCAGTACACACTCAGCTGCCATCACAGCTGTCATAGGTGCAGATCCCAGATGTACACACCACAGTGTACACTGTAGCCCCCGAGACATCACCATGTCATTGCTGCAGCAGTACACAGCCATGCATTACAACAACACCGTGTGACACATGACCAGTGGACTGTACAGAGGTCTACAGCAACTGTGCAGGGTACACATGTACCGACAGGGTTCCAACATGTGTTATGCATTGCAAGTATACCACTATACATGACCAGGTCAGCTCAAGACATACCAGGGGCCCCGGGTGTTACACAGCTGTGACACATGAGTGTTGCTGTACACCAACGAACATGCATGTTTGGATATGTCAAACATGTGATTGTAGTGGATGTGTGCATGGACCACACACAACACATATGTACATAGCTAAGCCTTTGCTGTCCCCCGTGCAGAACAGTGGCCTAAGCAATCATACGCACGCAAATGGAAGGTGGGTCCATGTCTGTTGAATGCTCACAGTACAGGAGGTAGCAATGTCGATGGAGGACACATTCCCCTGTAGTAGTCACCCATGACACCCGTGATATCATACCACAGTCCATGTGTCATGTATGTCAACACACATGTCCACCAATAGCAATGCATACAAACTTGGCTACAGGAGACACATGTAGGACCAACGCACATGTACAATCTGTACTGTGCATGCAGCAACCATGCATGTGCAGTGGCCAATTTCCATAACACAGCTGTGCCCAACTACAACATGCAGACACAATGCAACCCCATCATTGACACCTGTATATGGTGACATACAGACAGTACAGTTGGTTGTACATCACGTATGGAGGGATCTGTGCACATAAAGTGGTGATCTACCTGTGTAGATGTATGTGTGCTGGGGATGGCTCACAGGTGTGTCACACGCCACCCTACCATGCCATGTGCAAACAGTACACTATGTCACTGTTACTTGATGGTGATGACTTAACGCATACGCAGCGATCAGGTGTAGCCAACTGTATGTCACGTGACACCTGTATCACTGACATCCTCCCGTGTGCACATAGCCACACAATTGCCAGACATAGCATTGGTACACATACTACAGACAGTACCGCTGCATGTCTATCAAACGGATCATCATATGGCAGGTGTATCATTCCCAGCACTGCCATGTGTGTCCACTTGTGTGACCACAAATGCCACATATGGTGAGGACTACATCCCAGATGTAACACATCCCTGTACACCGTTGTAGAGATCTGTACATACTGCAGTGTGGAAAGCATGAGGTCAGCAGGTGTGGTGCATCACACACATCGGCTATCCGTACACACATATCTGGTCACCACAGTGTTTGTGTGTATGTATGTATGTATGGCTGTCTGGTGCTTGGTGTGAGGGTGTATGCTACCATACTGTGGAAATAGGATCACTAACCCCTCATGGTGATGCAGTCTACTACCCTGTTGATGCCATCGGTCCCAGCCATACTGGCTACCTGTGCATGTCCCTTCTCTGTGCCACGTCATGTGGGTGCAAAGTACTGTGAGGGTGATGACCACATAGGCAAGGGTCCACATATGAACACTATGGGGTGTGTTATAGTGCTGTAGACCCCGTGAATGTGGCCATGTACCTATACTGTGACAGGGTATTACTGCTACACAGTGTGGCCTCATGCTATCAGGTGTCCTCTAACGTCATCATTGGCCTGACCGCTGTGTACAACCCCTGCACCATGTCACCATACCTGTAATGTTTCCCGGTATGTATGTCTCATCTCTGTCCGCTGTAGCCTGTTCAACTGACCACATGCTTCAGGTGCAGTATATGTGTGGACATCTGTGTCATGTTCGGACATCTGTGTCATGTTCGACTGTCCAACAGTCAGGTTGAGGGTGCATTTAGCATGCTGATATTTCCATACGTGCCTGTGAGTACTCCACAGTTACACATGGGGGACTGCAAACACTGCTACCTGTAGGCACATGCCAGTACACCATAGAAGGGAACCAGGGCATTACCAACATGCTGTTAGTGTTGTAACCGAGACACATACTGTGAAAATATATCACAATGCATGCTGCACCTGGACTACATGGTATGACTGGTGCATGTTGACAGTACACCACTGATGTCACATACACATCTCTCAGTATTCACACACGTCCAATGCAACATACACATCCCTCAATATGCATACACAAGTAATATTAGATACATCTCTCACATCTCAGTATTCACACACGACCAATACAACATGCACATCCCGCAATATGCATACACAAGTAATGTTAGATACACCTCTCACTATTCTGTTCACCCTGTGCATCAGACCATATGAGCATATCCCTGCACCGATGGTGTGGATGACAGGGATGTGGCACAGGTTTCATCATATGCACAAGGTGATACTGTTTGCCAGGGGCGTAGGCTGCACCAATGGATGACATCATGTGTGCGGGTAAGGGCCAGTGATTTGAATGGACATGTCTGTTCCATATGCATGTGGGTGTTGTGGAGCCCTACAGTTGTGTTTGCTGTGTGCGTGTATGTGTGCACACAGTTCTGTCATTTGTGAGGCCTACACAAAGGTATTATGGACAGCTCCAGATTGTACAGACCAGGTTGTACAGCTCACTGTGACCGGACATGGCCACGTGTCCTGTGCCTGCCAGGGGTTGCATGGGCACTACCAGGCAGAGGTACAGAATGGCTACTGTCTGACGACACATGGCCACTGGAACCGTGTCCCCGCCGGGAACGTCCAGGGCCATGTCCACGTGGCCTGCTGTGACCTGGTGTGGACATCGCAGCACCTGCTGCACTGCTACTGCTACCGGCACTATGGGAGTGGCCATGTGAGGTGGCACGCTCATGGTGACCTGCACTAAGGTGGTGTAGCTGGCCTACATCCATGTGTCCTATGCCTCACCCCTACCAGATGTTCCAGCACAGACAGCTCACGCTCACGGATTGCCATGTCATGGTCTAGGATTCTGACCATGTCGCCCAATCACCTGTCCAGAACATCAGCAAGCTGCTGTTGAGCACCTGCCAATGCCTGGATGTTGTTGTTTAGGGTACTGATAGCAGCCCTCTGCAGCCTCTGCCCTTCTCTGTTCTGCCATTCGGCACATGCCTGTGCCACCATTACAGTCTGGAAAATGCGTCTGGTGATCCCAGCTGCTGCGCTATATCCTGCAGGTGCATATCTGCCAGAGGTTCTCCTACGAGCAGCACCAGCCACATGCCTGTGTGGCACATCTGCAGTCAATATACTGCCACCATGGTGTGGAAACACACCTTCTGAATCCACCACACGTTCCTGTTCAACGCTAACAAATGCTGACTGTCCTTCCTCTATGGCCACTGTAGATGCGGTATGTGTTGGCAGCTGAACTGTGTGCAGGCAAGAGGGGGACATAGCTGGGATGGCAACCATTGGCACAGATTCCGCCCCT
The DNA here is from genome assembly GCF_019279795.1 of Protopterus annectens. NCBI lineage: Eukaryota > Metazoa > Chordata > Ceratodontiformes > Protopteridae > Protopterus > Protopterus annectens. Next base: position 469,794,893 of record NC_056727.1, read on the forward strand.
GACATCCCTGCCTGTACCTCGTGCATATGTTCATCACTGCTAGCATCTGTGGGGACACTATCAGATGGACCGCAGGAGGGTAACGCACCTACATCACCTGTGAATGCAAAGAAATACTCTACATTACAATAGACACACACACACACACACACACACACACACACACACACACACACATACACACTGACACACACACACACACACACACACACTGACACACACACACACACACACACACCGACACACACACACACCGACACACACACACTGACACACCGACACACACACTGACACACTGACACACACACTGACACACCATGCATGTGAGATGACAGATGGCATGCAGCATGCTTGTGATACAGCTGACAGCATGCAACTCAGACATCAATAGTGTTTGTAAGCATACCCCCTGGAATGCACACTACAGCAGGCAGGTGTCATATCATTATCCATGCAATTCACACGATCATGGTAGTATGCATGCATCCCCATGATACACCATGTGGACCAGAACAGGATAACAGTACACATGGCTAACGTGACCTTGACATGTAATCTGCCGACATGTTCATTAACATGCATGCATGCCTGAAACAATGGTGTCGTGACAAATGTACAGCATCGTACTGGGTATCACATTGCAGTGTTGTCCATATGCCCTACAGATAGAATGCATGTTGAGCAAATGTGCATGGGCATGGTAGGGGACTGGGCCATCTACATTGCTGTGCAGTGTGATGTATAGACACTGTGCCATTGCATGGCATCATGAGGCATCTATATTGCTAAACTGTGCATGTTATGTACACATTGCATATCCAGAACTGCATGCATACCCATGACATACCTGTGGATTGTGACCTACGATGCTGAGGTGTATACACACCCAACCATGCTGTGTCATGTGACAGGTCACCGGAGGACATACAGATGACACCCCTGCATGATGACTACAGAGTGTTAGCTGTCTGGCAACCATGTCCACACATAGCGGACCTGTCACGTCACCATTTCACACATGACATTGATGTACCACGCACACATGGTGCACAGCTAACAGTGATGTCCTCCGGCAGAAGGGAAAAGTACTGTTTCTGTGGCCTGGTGTCACTGTCAGTGGAATCTGTGAAGGTGACTACCATCATGCTATGACACAGACATCATGTTCAACACATCTTATGAGGTACATGTCACTGACACCTCCACTAGCTGTGCACAAGCAGTTATGATGTGCAGCGTACCACATCACCTGTACAATCGGTCTAGTATGGCTGTACTTGGACCATGTGTGGACAAAGTGGGACAGGGTGTTTCCACATCCCATCTTCTGTGTGGCTATGTGTCTCTGGCCATCCCCCATGGCCATGTGTGCACATGTGTTGGTCATGTATGTGATGGCCATCTATCACACGTGTCTGTGTTGTCCCATATGACATACACCCATAAATGTTGGTTATGTCACCATCCACAGGGCTATGCAGACAACAGGTGTATGTGTGGTATGTGGGGTATGGGTTATGGGGAATTGTGACAATATTGCAACCAAAACGCTAAGTGTCTCGGACATGTCGGATGGAAAATCACAATGTGTGAAACCATTGCAGGGGCATATAACACAATGGTGATGCCTGTGGTCTGCCCATATCACTGCTCACTGTGCGGTACTGGTTTGTGTACCACACATTTTGTTCCACTGTATAGTGGATATGCCTCCATTGTAGAACACCTCCACCGTTGTATGCACAGCTGGACACACATGTAGCAATGACAAATACTGTAGTTTCATGTCTGTGTATCATTTCAGTTGTATATATTGCACATGGGTGGCCTGTGTGGATGATGGGTGATGCGACCTGTATATCCATGTATTAACTGGCCACATGGCGAATAGATCTATGCTTTGACATGCCTGATACTGATGACAGACTCACCTGCAATGGACTCTTGTCTGTGCAGCACGCCAGAGGGTCCTGTATAGGGTGACACAGCAGTATGAACATTATCCATGACTGTATGACAGCCACAGGGTGCACAGTGCAGGTTAACACATTCGCCTGTACAATAGCATATAGTCAGCACATGTGTGCATACCATACCTCTCAACCTCTAGGAACAATAAATGTGGACAAAGCCTACTATGATGGGAGACATATAAGGACAACTGTGACATATTGCTCTTACTAACCTGGATATTTGATAGACCAATAGGTTTTCATGCACATGGGTTTGCAACGGAATGTGCAGTCATAAACACAACTGTATGTCATCATTTAATGACTCCATTCCTCAGCTATTTGCCAGAAAGGGACAGCTATTAAGGGGAACACACCGACAATATGAGGCAGACATCTGGACATCCTGCAAGTACCTGTACAGTTCGGAGGTATGGTGCATACACAGGGTAGCATAAAGCATATGTGTCCACATACCTTGCATATATTGTTACATTACATGATGTACACTGACACATGCACGTACGTGGGATATACTCACCATATGTTCAGTACTGACTTACCAGGCAACTCCAGGCTCATTGGTTGGGAGACACCCACCTCCATGATGGCAGCTACTGTTTGTGGGGGCTGTTCCGAGGGTGTTCCCAGACTGGCCAGTAGCTCCTCTGTGTGTGTGAGTGGAGGCAGGGTTGGTGGCCCACCACCCATACCACCTTGTTCTCTGGCAATTGCAGTGGCATGCTGTTTTGCATGACGTATGAGGTCCGTGCAGTGTCTGCGCACCTGCTGGCAGGTGGAGTTGTGGCCGCCCACTTCGTTGACCCTCCTGCAAAGATCCTACCATAGGTCATCCCGCTGCTGTGCATGCTGTGGCACATGGCTAAATAACACCTCGTAGTTCTCATGGAGGTATGGTATTACGACATCATCCTCCTGTCGGCTATATGCTGGTAGGCGTGTACGCGGCATTATCTGTAAGACATGATGAAGGTGACAGGTCACATTTACAGACATGTACAGTGATACTGCTGCACATACATTCTAGTACATTCGCACAGTTATCTTTGCAAATCAACATGACACTAACATGACTGGCATGTATGTGTCCCACACATGTAACACCCAGTATGCATTAGATATCATCCCCATATATTTGTGTCACCTCATTAGTGTTCCTACTGCATGTGATGTCAGTCACCATGTGGACATGTCTGTTTGCATGCACTGGTGTTCTTACCTATCTACCCATGCCTGATGTATCCATGGTAATGCTGTTGACCTAGATGCTGTGGATATGTCACATATCAACACAGACACAGCCTTACTGGACTTGGGCAGTGACAATGCACCAAGTATGCATGGAAACCTGTACATGCATCTGTTTTTCCATAGACATCTACACTGCACAGCTGTTCAACATCCTGCCACAGATCACCTGTGTTTCACATGTGATAGACATGGGACAATGGCTAGTCGGATGTCATTCACAGGTAAGGTTATCGGCTATAGCATGTATGGGCTGGGTTTCCTAGCTGTATCCGACACCCATTATGCCACCATGAGGGGCATCAGTGACACATTACTGATCCAGATAGATGATACTACATCTACCATACGGCCATCACACCATGTATGGCAGGGGTGATATGTGCAGCTATGTGGACAGGGCTGCATGGTATGGCGGGAGTATGTCACAGGTATGGCACAGGGATCTGTCCAGCATGTGGCCATCCTAGTCGTAGGATGGTGGTTGTCCATGACGTATGTCTTTCAGATCAGGCTATGGACATGTAGCATGTCTAACAGCATAGTGTGGCATATGTCTGTATGCAAGGTGGATAGCATGCTGCATACTGGAGGTGAGGATTGTGGAGGCTGGTATCGGCCATCCACACATGGGCCCTACCCCTGGAGGGTGATGTGTATTCCAATATTGGTCACATGGGTGCTGTCTATGCCTGTCCAATGATCTCCGTGCACATGGATACCACCCTGTCATGTCATGGGTACCTCGGATGACTACCTAAAGGGTCAGGGAGATCTCTCCAGCTGAGGGAGGTGTACTACACTACACCATCCCTAACACAGTGTCCATACTGTTGACCACAGCCTAGGTGTATCCTAATGGGTATGGGGGTATTCCCCTAGTGGTGTCATTGCTGATATCATCCACCAGAATGTGCACATATGTCACACACATCACACACTCAGCCCATTCTGTATGTTGTTCACAACACTGTGACAACAATTGCCCATAGGTCATGGCCATTCACATCATCACATACACAGATGGCTGACATTTGTCTGTGTGGTATGGGCTACAATGCGGGTGGGGTACAACACATTAACCCTGGTTTACTGTAGCTGACACCGTGTGATATGCACATGTCACTGTAGCACCTTTGGTAGTTGTGAGTCTGTCAACAGGCCACTAGTAGAACACTCCTGTGACATACACAGGCATCTGTAGCCAAACATCCGTACTGTCTTGTATATCTGTACTGCTAACATCTACATTGATAATGGTTCATGGACCTGCAGACCATACCCGGCAGTGTTCTGATGTGGTGCCACCAATCATGACTGATGTCAACACATGTGGGTTGATAGTATACAACACCCTATCTGGAATGTGTGGGCATGCTCAGCACTTGTTCAGAGCTTCTTGGCACGTTATGAGCTACTGCTTAGTTTAGCATCCATTTCACACTAGTCCTCACAAGTACACTGTCTGTCCATACATTTCCAGCTTGATAACTGTACAACAGCTGTCGTACACACATCACTCACATACCTCGTGAGACATGGTGGTTTATACGGCCTGTCCACCTGCCACATACCACTTATATACAGGCATGTCCAACTGGCACGTACCAGTGCTATTGCCTGTCACTATGATGACTATGTTGCACATGTGGCAATAGAGATATTCTCATGTCCACAGCCAATGCACACCTCCCAACATACAACAGTACAGCCTGTGGGGGATGCACATATGCAGCCCTGCTGGGGGTTATACTGTCACCAACCCTGACTGCACCTGACAGTCATGTGGGGTTGTGCAACATTGGCAACGCACCCCACACATCACATGGTCCCACATGATCCCCACCACAGGCCACACATATGGAGACACCTTGTACAGTACCCCTCCATACTCTGTGTGGGCACCAACAACAGCCCACATCGCCAAACACAACCACACCAACCTATAGCCCACAGACACGTGTGCCCATCACATACAGCCAATAGGGTGTCATAACATACACAACACACCTGTCGTAGGTGACTGTCGGCAGTCACACTGCTGTTCCACTCAGCAGGCTACACAAGGCGATAGTCACTTACATCCTGCTGTCCAGTAACTGGTTCTGCAACATAACCTATGCACACATGCCACAAGTCAGCAGGTACGATGTGACTCCCCTTCCATGTTTGTGTGACAGATGCTGTCACTCAGGGCACAGACTACATGTGCAGGGACATGCAATAGCCCACCAGTGTTGTCACCCTGATGGTGTGGTCCATGCCCTGGGAAGCATTTTGCGGTCATCCAGACCTGTTACCACTGTACTACGAATGACTGTGTCACTCCCAACAGTCGTCCATGCTTCTGCTGTCATTCCACAGGCATCTAATATACATCCACTTTGGCAGACCCGGCCAAACAACATGATGCTGTGGCACAGTTGGCCTGCACTTGTCAGCCCTAGGAGTACGGCTCACATGTTGGACGCTTGCTGCTTTTATACTGCCTGTCTTGCACAGTGCCCAATAACAATCACCACCTGAATGGGTACTGGCTAGCGAAGCATGTGGTCATGTCACACAATGCTTGACATCATCCTCTGTGATGCACGCAGGCAAGGCACACCTGATACTGCATCACTGCAATATCTCTGCAGTGACTGGGACCTGCCTCTTGGCTCTGCAGAGCACACCTGCAATGACTGGGTATAGACAGACCGTACCTCTCAGGCATGTACCTGGACTGGCACACCCACAGCTGAGGTGTCCCCATATTCCACTATGTTGTACACACATCCTGGCTGGTTACTTAGCACAATGCATCACAGGTGCTCCACGTGCATATAACTGTGTCCGGAACTACTGCTGCTACTAATGAGAGACTGACAGTAACCCACACCTAACTGTGATAGCCGCACATGTACTGACACATTAGGCGTACACTGTGCATGAGTCATAACCTCCGCTCAGCTGGTTTGACCCACACACCACCTCCAAGACCAACAGCATCCTGGACATGGACACTACCATGTGACTGCTGTTCCCCACCTGCGGTTATCCCCTCATTGGTGGAATCCGAACATGTGCTACCCACCCTTGTTAGCCACATACCAGCACCACACACATCACGGCATACACAGTAGATGAGTACTATAACACCAACTACAGATGTCGTATGACAGCGGTAGTTGTTGTCTTGACACACGTGCAGGTGAACAATGCACATGCAAATGCTGAGACATACCCCAGTGCACTTCAATAGCATGTACATGACAATGTGGTTCATGCTATTCCGCACAGAGCCATGCAGGTACACACCAGAATACAGATGACACTCTGGGGGTGCAGTTCCATGGACATACTTTACAACAACAGGTGGGGGCTGTTACACAGTGGTGTACATTCCCATAGGTGGGGTGACTCACTGGTCAGCCTCGGTAGGGCCACAGGATCCCACATCACATACACCATAACTAGCTACGTACACATTACTGCGACACATTCCGAGATGTACCACAGGGCATTATGGTGGTATGTCAGTAGTCGTATGCAATACCCACATCTGCTCACACATACAACTGTCACTCTGGAACATGACAGTAACAGGTGATGTTGGCAACATTATGTCTGAAGGCTTCATTGCTAGCATTACACCCTCTCACTCCCTGCAGGGCCACATTCCTTGCAGGTACATTGCGGTGTACCTGCAGTCACACCTACACAGTACTGACCTGCACTCTATATGTCCTAGGACACAGGCCCCTTGTCACCCTGCAGTATCCCAGGCTGTGATGTCCACAGAACTCTGAACAGCATGTCTCCCCACTGGGACACCATATTCAGTAATAGCCTTGTACCAGACATTGTGGCCCCTGACTGGTACACAGCGACAGTAACACTCCTCACAGGTGGCGCCACACTGCACGACTGGGACTATTGCCCTATACACCTCACTGGTCTGTTATGCACGGCTATAGGGCACATCATCATGGACATCATTCGTCGAGTCTTTGTTGTGCTCCAATCCTTTGATGCCAGCTGGGTTGGTCTTGTTGGGGCCACAGCATGCCTCCTACACCTGTTGAACACCTTCCTTCAGTCGCCAGAGTTGTTGATGATGACACGGGTGTCTACACAGCCTGCATTGTCCTCTCGCTGCCATTCAGCACCGTTCTCCATTCTGGTATTGACTACATACACATCCACCTGCACATCACAACATATGTCTCTGGATGTTATGCAATGTGGCTAATGGATGGGACACACACACTGAGGGTGGCATACCATATCACATACTGCAATCCAGTTACACTTGGCTTACCACAGTCCTCAGTCATGGGGCCCTCATGTTCGGTATATGCTTCCCTGAGGTACAGGCTACCACTGAGGGGACTTCCCTGCCTAGCTTTACAGACCACTGCATACCCAGTGCTGTTGTTGCTCCACCAGCTGATACAGACCCCATCCATACGGGTGTCACTGTGACAGATACCGATATGAACATCATGGCCTCTACCTGCATGACACTTGGTGTGAACATCAACTTTTCAGTACACCATCCTCCCACTGGTTATCACATAGATGTTATTCCCCTACATACATGTTGCATTGTACATGTGTGAAAGACACATGTATGTTGCACACACTCCTGTGATTACCACATTGCCACTGCGCCCTGGATATCATTCTACATGTTCACACATGTCTGTCCTGGGTGTGTAGCTGGTACATAGGCACCCATTGTACCTCTGAACACCAGACGTATACACACATCCATGGGTACAACACCCCATGTAGGGTGTACCTTACACAACAGCTTTACATACCCCAACATTAAAACGCCATGATGTTTATTGAGCTACAACTGGTAATGTATGCGGCTTATGTACAGACATCACGTCTGTACACATTTGCAGACTACATACTCAGGGGTGATGTCTGCTGCAAAGACAGGGCCCATGTCTGCAAATATGTTTATGGATATACTCCGCATACACAACATACACAATAGCCACTATGACCATGATGCTCATGGATATGTGCACACACGCGACTGTGTGTGGCATGTGCTTGGGGGTTGCATTCCCAGAATGGACACTCACCATGCTTTGGGACATGTTTCCTATGTACATCACGCATGGACAGTCAGTAGCAGTGTTCATGTGATACCTCGCTTGCTGGATGGTGGACACATGTACGCCAGGGATCACTGCAGTGGCTGTACTGTGCAGTGATGCAGGTTACACATGGCTCTTCTGTTCACAGAACACTACCCTGGAGAGGTGCCACTGGTGTGCACACTGTAGTTTTTGTTACACATTGACTTGCCAGACTGCATGGTACACCACTATGAACCTGTGCAGCTATTACATGTCCTTTGTGCATGGTTACTGGTATAGCCCTTCCAGTTAGATTGGCTGTCACGCTATTACAATGTCCTGTGACTACGGGCCATATGTATACTGTTATTGTACACACCAATCATGTTCACCTTTGTCTGTCACATCTCTTCTGCTATTCTAGTATGGGAGTAATGTTTGCGTCCTTTGCAAATACACAGAGTGGAGTACATAGTTATTTCATCATAACTGTTTATACATATCTTAATTAAATACTACTCACATCACTATATGATACCTTTGTTATGCATCATATGCCTGTTCTCCTGTGTAACATATCTGATGTATCAATCTACTGTACTATACATTACACGTTTTACATGGTGTCCCATAATTCAACCATTACTTGCACAGAGGGTCCACCTTAGACATGTCATTGATGTTATATGCCCATACACATGCATACTGTTACAGTATATCTACATATACTATCCCCTGCTATGGCACGTACTTATTGGACATACCCTGCCACTGACGGTGGGTCGTATGACATTGTTCTGTTTAACACCATCATGTTGCATCCCTTGAGGTGTCTGTGCTGTTTACCGTGTGGCCCACTGCTGGACGCACATCTTCTACAAGCATTAGTACGATCAGCGAGACATCACTACATAAATACCATTTCCCACTTTATGCATGGCGGACACTGTTAATTACTGCAAACCAGGCTATGCATACACTGACATTACGTAATACAGAACATACTATACATACAGTTAGTGTTATACATACCTTGATATCGTTCTGGTGTTTTGTCTCTATCTCGCTCCTCTGTATCACTCTTTCAACTGTTATACGGTATGAGCATACAGTTTGCATATCTGGCAAGTCATCCTTATATACGTCTATACCTGCAACATGTGGTTTACTGCCGCCAATTGGTGGTCCGGTGTGACTAATTATGTGCACTTCAGCTGTGCAGCTACTCCATTCACCAATTACGCGGCAGCAGTGGGGTATAATTGAATTCTCCACCTGGGCATTGGCCATTTGCCCTGCCTTCGGGGAGATGGCCTGTATGGTGTTTTGTTGTGTGTAATTGCAACTGCTTTGTGTAGAGCAAGTCTATTTTGGGGTCATGTCCCCCGTGGATTGTGTGTGATTCTACCTGTGACTGTACCTGTCATCCCACCCATCTGATAAAGGACTATTGCAAACACCTGTAACATCGCCATTTGTTCCGTTATACGACGGATACAATTTTGCATGGCGCCTTTAAATGTCTCTCACAAGGTATGTCAACGGTTCAGCAGATGTAATTGACTAACTAGATGTTTGGGCTGTGGTTACGGTCTGTATTGCTATTGTTTACAGTGTGGGGGATGTAGGCGGGTGTACATAGCATATACAGTTTTGTGGGGCTTGCATTTCTACGTAGTCCATATATATGTGTGTGTGTGTCCCCTTTCCTAATTACAGTGCTATCCCTTAATAGACTTCTATTATGGGAATTTACTGTGGGCCGTTGTTAATTGGTTTCTATATGGTATGCAGGTGCGGTTGATACTTCCATACCTCCAGGTGTACGGCGATATGTGCAGGGATATTTGTAAATGAACGCTATCCCGTGTATGTCTGTCCCAGATATTTGCAGTCATTGCAGTGGTGTTGGTGTCAGACCCTCTGTCACATGGCTTGCCACCTTTTCATATGGCCATAGTTGGACACTTGCGGGTCACACAGTGGTGTTTACAGGCTAACATATGGCCACGGTCAGTACACAGGATAGCACATACTTTTATCCTCATTACATACCTATTGTTCTTGGTCCTTCACTACTTATCGGTTTGCATGTAACATTTCCGTTTCTTACATACAGGCATGAGTATTTCGTGCAACTATTGCATATTATGTGGGACATACTAATGTCCTACACTCATGGACAGTTGCCCTTTCTAATGTTTCATGTCAGGACACACCTGCCCAGGGGGGGCTGTCCCTCCCAATGTGGGACAGGTGTTTACCGCAAGCCTACGGATAGCTATACCTGCACCTACCGTAATCATCTACCTCCGAGTTGCCACCTACAGACACACTATGCGGATACACACACACACTTTAGTCACATGGGAACACACATGGCACTCTCATCACACACATACACAGGCTACATCACTCACAACCACAGTTGTACACGGTACCTACGTGGACCGCACCGCCGACAGCGGTGACTACATGTTCTTACTATCGTCCTATTGCTCGAGGTTCTACTGTTCCAGTACTGTGTTCTTTCTGTCTTTCATCCTCCTGGTTACCCGTGTCGGTGTGTGACACGTTCCATAGTTGGTGGTATCCTGTTTATTAGTACCTCAAAGGTGTTTAGAATGTGGTCGACCTATCTATATATTTGCAGATGCCAGTGACCCCTTGTATATCGACATATATCACACTATCGCCCTTTCTATCTGTATTATATATATGTAGATATATATATATATATATATATATATATATATATATATATATATATATATATATATATATATATGTATGTATATATATATATATATATATATATATATATATATATATACATACATATCTCAGACAGGGGTGGTGACAGGCATGCTGCGCCTTTCATTGTGTGTTTGTCAGTGTATACTGTGTTTCCTAGACTTTGCACGTTTGTTTCTGTACCTGTCACATTACACACCTGCCATAGGTAAGATTACCTCCCATCCCACTTTGCGAGAGACAATCCCTCTTTGTGCAGTTGTGTCCTGCGAAATATTTGTGAACATAGCAAATGTCCTGCGACTTTGGGACAAACATATTCCCTATAGTTTATGTCATAGTTGCATGACACACTTATTCTGTATCTGACCCACCTACATGTTACAGGACACGGAACACGTACCTGCGACCATTACTAGACTATAAGCTTTTTATCTATGCAAAACACTGTCATTCTGGTTTTCGTCCTGGCCGGGTGTGTGTCGTCCTGCTGACATCTGGCGTATGTCCCACATTGGTCATTTGAACTGTGGCAACCCTACCATACGTACATCTTGCCTAGCAACAGTGTTGGGTGATTGTGTACATGACTGCCTGTTTCACTCCTGGCAGTGGTCATTTTACCCTTCAGAGCAGGCGCTATTTGTTCAGGGGTGACTAATGCTGGTGTCACCTGTTCTGTACATTATTGACCGTGACCTGCACAGTGGTCGGTGACACTTAGCCCTGTTTCATGCATATCCGTATAGTCATATTTAAACATCGCTTACCAGCTGTGGGCAATGCTTATTCCTGCTAATGTGTGCTACACATATTCTGATGACCTGCATCTGGACTGCATTACCCCTTGCGGGACGTGGGACCAGGAACATGCACGACAGTCACTGCATGTACCACTTGGACATCTGGGGGTTGTACGCGAATTATGTCAATTTATATGTGCAGTACACTACAGCAGTTACTCCACACTACACTCACATGGATGACTCCATTAGTTTACAACTTGATGGGTCCAGTTAATGGTATGTCCATGCGATGTTTACTGGTTGTACTCCAGCAATGGGTATGTATATCACAATTAGGTACACCTGATAATTTGCTACACCTTCATATGACCGTGGATGCAGCATGCTGGGGTGACTACTGCCTGTCATGGGTACATCCCCTGCCTTGACACTACATCCATGATTACATTTTGTGGAGCCCCTCAGTAACGCGGCGGGTAATCCGTGATGACTGTGTGTAGGACAGTGCTTACACACATGTGCTCCCGTGATTGCCTCTGCTCCAGTACACGACAGTTGCTTACTCGATGTTGTGGTGACAGGTGTCACTGTTTGCCCCATTTGGTGTTTTGCCTCTGACAATCGGGCATGTACCTACCGATGTACCTGGGAACCTATACACACAGCACCGACAGATGCTGATGGGCGCATCTACTGTTCAGGTGTTGACAGTTCCGTGTTCCCATGGCTGTTGCGTGTACAATGTTTGAGGGCTGCCTATGTAGGATTCCACAGTGGGCCACCTATAAATCACAATTTACAGGTAGTCATGTTTGTGCGCCATCCATGTTACTGTATGCAGGTGGGGAGGGGTGTCAGTCCGTAGGAGCCTACACTGTCAAGGTATGTGCTATACGTTCCCTCTTTGCCAAGGCGTAGGCATATTGGGCACACCTCCATCTGCCTACTGGGGCTGGCACAGTGTGTCCGTGGTCTGGATCCCTCTGTGCCTGTGTTGGCCTTAGCACTTGCAGTGGGCTGTGAGGCCCTCCCCCATTATGACCCTGCTGCAGCTGTTTCCGCAGGATCATATTATGTAGCATGGCACATACTACGAAGATGTGGGCACACATGCCTGGAGAGTACTGCAAGGCTCCACCAGATGTGTCCAAGCACCGGAACCGTGATTTCAGCATCCCGAACACATGCTCTATGATGATTCTGGTTTGAGCGTGTGCCTCATTATGGCGTTTTTGCATTGGTGTGTGTGCATTTCTGATGGGGGTCATCATCCATGGCTCCAGTGCATAGCCAGCATCCCCACAAGGTGAACTTGTGGGATGTCCCCCCCTGACAAATACCTAATACAGCTGTGAGGCATGCCAGATATGGGAGTCGTGGTAGCTTCCAGGGCTGCCAGCACACACATCCATGATAATGCCCTGGGCATTGCACACGACCTGGCAGTTGATGGAGTGGAATCCTTTGTGGTTTATGTAGCACCTACCATACTCACCGGGTGGTGACTTAATTTGTATGTGCGTGCAGTCTATCGCACCCAGTACCTCCGGGTAGTTTGCCACATGGTGGAAGTGACGCATATTGCTGGCCAACTCCTCCTGAGTTTGGGGGAAGTGTATATGCTCATTGGCATGTGGTAACATGGCATCCAGGAACTGGTGTAGTACCCTGGATGCCGATGCCTGTGAGATCCCCATTATATCTCCAGCTGGCATTTGAAAGGTACCTGTGGCTAGTATTCACAAGCTTACACATACCTTCGTGTCCACTGGGATGGGTTCCCCTCTGTTGTTTCTGGTTCTCAGGCGTGGCCGGCACAGCTCTACTATTTGCTGTAAGATGTCCCTGTCCACCCTGTAACTCTCTACTATCTCCAGATCATGTAGCCCCTGGTAGGTTACCCTTGGTCTGAACACTCTTCTCCTCCTCCGAGGCCTACGGTGGTTGTCGGCATCATCCTCCACAACACCGTCGGTCTGTAACACATGCTGATGAATCACAGCTATGGCAGCTCCCAACATGTACATTTTAAAAGTTCCCCATCTGTTTACACCTATGGTGCGGTGTTTGGGAATACACAGGTGTGTGTTGGGTGCTTTCACACTTTATACTGTTCTGCTGTGAACATTAATGATGTCATAGGGTGTCTATGTACGATTGTGGCTACAGGGTATCTTCTGTGTTTTATTTACGAAACCGCTATTGTGCTGCCTTTGGTGTTGCATTACATTTGGATACCGTGAATCACCTCCTGCCCTTCCATTTACATTTGTGCACGTTACACCTACCATTTGCTGGCATGCATCCAGTTGCCTGCTTTCTTTTGTACTTTCCTAGACCTGGCTTATCTTGTGTAATGTGTGCTATTGCCAATCTACTGTGGGTTTGCTTTGCTCTGCTATGACAGTTCTCCTATCTTTGCATTCCAGGTCCTCCACACCTTTCTTTGCAATCCTATGCCTCCCCTATCCTGTTTTGCAGGTTTCTACATGCAGGCTTGTCTATTGTCGTCAATTGGCGGCCATGTGTTGATTGGTGTTAATTGCTCATTAGTATGCCAATTACCCTGCTTTGGCATTTCCTTTTCTTCCCCTGACCTTCCTGTTTGTGCTATTGTTCGCGGCGCGTGCATCCACTTACCGGGTTTCGGGCACGAGTTCATCCCTGTACACATGCGCTTTCGGGCACCATGTGTGCTCTCAGCTAAATGGTTCTATACCCTCCTCCCCACCCCTGTCCTTCAGCTTTGCTTAGCAATGGCCAGGCCCGATTTGCATTGCTCCAATGTGCTTACTGATACGGTGGCACACCCCTCTGCTGATGTCATGTATCACCTTTGATACACTCCTCGGTGTTATAGCGCTGCACCATCAGGTACATCCTTAATCCGGAGGGATGTTTGCGATTCAGTATTACCTGCCTCATTTGCATGGCATTGACTACTAATTCATTGTTACAGCACCAAACACTGTCGAGGGCCCCTGGCAACCCTTGCGCCTTGCTAGTGGTGTGCCATGCCTACCATTGCATATTATGGTGCAATCCTAATTTGTCCTTCATTGCAATTTTCTGCCATTTTTATATATTTCCTTTGTATTCCTGTTTGCACACACATGCCCTGCGGTTGTACTGTGCGTTACTGTGGACATGACATTAAAGTTGTTTTTTATGTGTTGTGCATCTTTTCTTGTGCCATTGGCTGTGTATTTCTCCATTGGCATATGTTAACTTTGTAATACATGCGTGTGGTCCACTTCCATAACTCCGATGTTCTGTTTGGGAAAATGTAAACCGTGTTTTTTGGTTTACATTTCCATGGGCTTGTGCTATGCCTGCACCACTTCGTGAATCGCTTTATGCCTTCATTAGCATGGTGCGACACTGCGCATGGGGTGATTTGCATACCTATGCCGAGGGCTGCGTAGCTCTGGCGTATGCCGGTAGTGCACGCAGGATTGGTTCATACCTGAATCGCTCGGCGGACATATTTGGCGTTATGCCACCTGCGCCTGGTGCAAGCTTCATGAATCCGGGGGCAAATCTATATAAATTAATATTATGAAAACAACAGTTAATATCTCTTTACCTGCACTAGACAGAGGTCAGATATTAATACAGTTGTGTTTGCCATTGTGTAAGCTTTAATATGAAATGCTTTAAAATCTTGTACATAGCATGGTTTTGGAATTATTAATGCAAATATGAACAAGCAATATTTGACACCTACAGGCATCAGTAGGAGTTAACTGCAGATGCACCCGGAGGAGTCCCTCAAATGTAATGAGATAACACATTGTGCTCACATTCAGTAAGGCTGTAAATTGTTAAGTTCCAAACTAGGTGTTTTTTTTTCTTCATAAAAGTCTTCTTGATATTTGGTGTCCCTATGAGATCCTCCTCTGGCTTCCTTTTATGTCTGCCCCAACTTCGTGAGCATGTTTGCTTGTTTTGATGGCTCCAATCTTTTATAGGCAGAGGGAACAGAAGACAGTGTGAGCCTAAATGGTGTGAGGCTCCAAAAACAACCAAATTGTTCTGTGTGAGAGGCCTGCAGGTTTTAAAGATGCCAGCGCAGGCAGACTCGGATGTGGAGTTATTAACTGAATGGCAGAAGGTTAACATTCGCTGCAGCATTGAATATCTTAAGCTCCTTATTAATTCTTCCAACAAAGAAATAGAACAGTTGATGCATTTACTTGAGCAGCAGTACACAGAGCTGCTTAATATGTTTCAAATAGGGGTGGTTCACAGATACATGCTTGAGCTTACTGATACTATTTCTGTATATGAACATAAACTGGCTAAAATCAAATATAAAAAATTAACAAGGGATCACCTTTATTTTAAACAGGGCCATGTCTTTACATGGCCATGTTATAGTGAATCAAAGGAAGGTGTGTCTAAGAGTACAGAGTCTATTGATACTATGGCAACTACTCAAACAGTTGTGACCAATGAAATTATTCCTTTAGTTAACACAGTGATGGATTCTGCCAGTGATTCTCAGTTGATGTCAGCTGTATGCAGGCAGAATAGTGAAGGACCTAAAGATCTTGGGGCCAGGAAGAAAACTTTTACTGTTACAGCGCAAGTGCATAGGTTAGAAGGTACTGTTGTTAATAATGCACTTGCACAGAGCAATTTGGTTGTTTCTGGAGCCTCACACCCTTTAGGCTCACACAGACGTCTGTTCCCTCTGCCTATAAAAGATTGGAGCCATCAAAACAAGCAAACATGCTCGCAAAGTCAGGGCAGACAGAAGAGAAAGCCAGAGGAGGATCTCATAGGGACACCAAATATCAAGAAGGCTTTTATGAAGGAAAAAAAAAACACCTAGTTTGGAACTTATACACTTACAGCCTTACTGAATGTGACCACAATGTGTTAAAGAAAGGACTTTCTTTTATATCTGCAAGGTATTCTGATTACAGCGATGTTATTTTAGATGTGAAGCTTTTTGCTAGAAATCTTACTTTAAAACTGCTATACAATGATAGTAATGATTGTTATACTGAGTCTAATTGCTTCAGGAAACCTAGTACATTTGTGCCTGCTGTGAATTCCCTTATTAATGCATTTGAGAAACTGTGTATTCAGGATATTTATAAATTAATGGAATTGACAAGCAGAATGCATAGGAATTATAATTTAACTAAAGAAGAGTATTTAGCTCTGACGCAACTTCAGAATAACCATGACATAATTATCAGGCCTGCAGATAAGGGTGGGCTGATAGTAGTTTTAGATTTGATCTGGTACAATGAGGCTATAAACAAGTTACTTAATGATGATAACTTTTACTTGGTCATTAGTAAAAGCAAGGTTAAACAGATAGAAACTAACATTTGATGCACACTGAAAAAGTTATATCACCAGGAATTACTACAAAAGGCACTACTTGATTATTTTTTGGTAAAATATCCTTCTCTTCCCATCATACAACGGTTACCCAAGTTGCATAAGAATAGAATGAATCCACCTATGCATCCTATAGTTGCAGGATGCAACTGGTGTACCGAGCCCATATCTATTTATTTAGAAAAGTCCCTGAGACCACTGCTTAGTGTCATACCACATGTTTTGAAAGATGCACAGCATTTTTTGAGTGATTTATACACCTATTTGGAACAATCCACTGTTGCTACCAGGAATTTGTTGTTGGTCACCTTAGATGTGACCTCTTTATTTACGGTCATACCCAATGACTTGAGTTTGGGTATGGTACAAGATTTTCTGAGGTTGCATTCACAGTTTGATGAGTCAGAGAATATGCTTGTTAATGTTCTATTACAGTGTGTATTAGAGAACAATGTGTTGTTTAATGAAAGAATTTTCTGGCAATGGAATGGAATAGCTATGGACACATCTTGTGCCAATAGCTATGCCAATTTGGTTATGGCAGTATGAAAGGATAAATATATTTTAAATGGACCCTATAAACAACAAGTAGTATTTTATAGAAGGTTTGTGGATGATTTGTTCCTTCTGTGGAATGGAACAGAAGACGAACTTAGGGAATTTGATGAATATATTAATAATACTACAACATTTTTAAGATTTACTTCTAATGTGTCCTCTAGTAAAACAGATTTTTTGGATGTCACTGTAGAGGTGGATGGTGATAGGGGGGTCTGTTCACTATATTATATAGGAAGTCTTGTCATGTTAATCATTTATTAGCTATAGACCGTATGCACTCCCCCACGTTTCAGAATATTGTCAGGAATCAAATATTTAGAGCTTCTAGGCTAAATGACAGTGATTTTGACAACCAACTTAATATTTTACATATGGAACTGGTTGATAAAGGTTAACAATATTTTAAGGAACATAGGTGAGGTTCAGTCTCTTAGATCTAGCACAGGTAAACCTTACTTTACTAGAAAGACACATCAGGCAATAAAGGATTGAAGAAAGGATTATAAACTTAGGATTCCCCTATATTATTCTTCTGATGTTTCTTCCTATATGAATGTTATTAAGAGACATTGGGGAATTTTAACAATGGACTGTGACATCAGTAAGCTGATAGACACTACTCCCAGATTCCTTTTTAGAAATATGAAATAATTGAAAAGACAGCTTTGTTACCCCACCATGAATTCTGTGCAGCATAGAAATAAAGTCATGATGCCCTGTGGTAGGTGTTCAATGTGTTCATACATTGATAGCAGTGCAAATTTTACACATCCAGACCAAAAAAGAGATTATGAGTTTCATATATTTGCTACTTGCAGTACGGAACATGTTGTTTATTTAGCTCACTGTAAGGAATGCTCCAAATTTTATATAGGAAAGACTGATAGGGCTTTAAAGGAGAGAATAAAGGAGCATGTTTATTATATACAAAAGGGAAGCACAGCTAGTGCTTTGTCAAAACATGTACTGGCCACTGATTCTAGGCACACATTCAAATTTATTGTTATTGGTAGAGACTATGAGACTATAGGGGTGGAGATATAAGGAATCAAGCAGAACAGATGGGAGCTAAGTGGATTATCAGGTGAGGGGAGATTTTGGGCATGGGTTGAATGAGTTTGCACCCATTACCAAACTGAATTCAAGATCACTAGCCAGATGAGAGTGTTTGCCTTTGCACCTGCAATTATATATGTTTGTTTTCTTGTTAGCTAAAGCAGTATTTTTACTTGCTTATAGGAAGATTTTTATACAGTTTTATACAGTTTTTATGTTGCATTTATATATACATGTTTTTATGTGCTGTTTAAATAACATATTTTACCTGTATTTCTTTAAATTTTGTGGTCATGTGATTTAACACTTTCACTTTTCTACTTAAAAGCCAGTTTTGGTTCAATGTGTTTGTTATCTAATGAAGGAGCAGCAGCTGCAAAAATGTTTATGACCTACAATAAATTAAGTTTTTAACCTGGAGAGCCGTGCTTTCCTTGGGTCCATTAGTGTTCTTGGATTATTTGCTTTTATTTTTGTTGGACTCTGCTGCTCTGAGATGTTGGTGGCAGTTTTTCTTTGGATAATTATGATTACACCAGTAAGTACTAAAAAATAATAAATAAACCAGTTACTACTAAAAACTAGTAAAACTTAAATAAGCTACTCAAAATGATTCAGCATTGCAAGTTGTTATCCAGCTTGTGCAAAATGGATGACTAACTCTTTGGGCACAAATCGAACAGCTCATGTAGGAGTAGTATAATCAGAGCACACTTATCAGAGTGTGATGACTTGATGCTGTATCTAGATAAAAACAGACTACTGCTACCCAGTGAGCAGCAGTGCAGTGTCAACTACATGAAGGTCATCAGGGTCTCACCAAATGTTGAGAGAAAGGCAACATGCAAGTGATGTGGCAAAAAATCAACAAAGAGATTACAAACAAGGTATCCAAGAATCAGTTACAAACCACTGCAGAATCAAGAACCTCTTACACCAACACCATTACCACAAGGCCTTTGGTAAAAGACATTGGCTGACTTGTACAAGTTTGAGGGTAAAAATGGTTTGGTTGTTAAGTGTTACTCTCATGACATAGAAGTGATCCATGTACCAACCACAAATAGCCAGCAAGTCATAGCCAGATTCAAGACAATGTTCTCAAGGTATGGTCTAGCTACCGCACTGGTTACAGATAGTGGTAGACAATTTATGTCTAGTGAGTTCCAACAGTTTGTTACTTACTAGGTTTTTTCCCATAGTATGTCAAGTTCTCAAATATCTGAAATCCAATGGTGAATCTGAAAGAGAAATAAAAAATGCCAAAAAGATACTAAGACAGACAGACAGACAGATCCTCACTGTTCTTTCATGAGGTATTGAGCTACTCCACACACTGCTAACAGAAAATGTAAACTGACAATCCCAAGTCAAAACTTCATACAAAACGTTTTACAACTTAACATCAATCTGTACAGCCATTACCACTCTTTAGTAGAGCATAAAAAAGTGGGTCAGAACAGGTGGTGCAGTGCAGAAAACTACAGAAATATGTTTATGAGCAGTGAAAATTAAAGATAGTACTATAGTTAGACACAATATACAATTTATCCAATCGGCTTCTAATGAGTTTAAAACCGATCAAATCAGCTGAGCCAAGAATAACCCAATCAATGTCTAATAAAGCTGTACCTGTACCAACAACAGATCTACTTCAAAAGAATAATGTTGACAAATATGGAAGTTTGAGTTCAACAATTCAAAGTAATAAACCATGTGTTAACCAACCAACAGAGCTGAGTGTCACTATTTTATTTATTTATTTATTTATTTTATTTTGTTTTGCATTTGTTAACCGGGAGAGTCTGACTGGATACAGGTCCATTTTCAATGGAGGTCTAGGGAGAAAAACTTCAATGACATTCATTTTAAACATTAAAAGCCATTACTTGTGACATTCATTATAGGCAGACTAACATTGTGCAACTAAGTGACACATATTGTATACACTCTGAGTAGTTATGAGAGCAACAGGTAAAACAGTGTAAACACATTCATAATTATAAGGAGCAATACGTGGAATTCATTACAGTAGTTACTAGACAAATGCATGAGCAGTTAGTAATGCTCTCTTAACATGCCGGAAAACATTTCCTATCCTGTAGTAATATTAGGACTATGGGTAGGCTGAGAAAGTAGCATATTTTAGTGTGGTGCAGAGAGATTAGCTATACACTAGAGTGTTATCCAGGGTTGAGACAGGAGCAAAGCCTGTTGTTCATGAAGTGAGTTTTAAGGAGTTTCTTAAATTGAGTGATGGAGTTGTTGGATGTTAAGTGGGCAGGGAGTTCCAGAGTTTAAAACAGTGTAAGAAACTTCTCTGTGTGGAAGATTTTCAGTCCATATATTTCTAGTTAATCACTGTATATTAATCAGATCAGACAATAGTAGTAGAAGTAGCGAACGTAAACTCGTCAAGTCAAAAAGTAATAATAGAAAATATATAATTCTACAGCATTACTAAGTATTCGAAAGTAATCCAAGCAAGGCAGGCCATCTGTTTCCAGTCGAAAATCCTTTATTAAGTACACAGACAAGCGATCCAAGTAAAACAAAAATAGAGTAATAATTTCCTCACAAGCTTTCTAAATATATATATATATATATATATATATATATATATATATATACTTTTTATCAGGCATGGGAGTGGTTTATTGTGCTGTAAAACAAAGTGTTATTGGTACACATGTTAAATTCACATCCCTTCCCCCATCAGTGTGACATTCGAGCTGGTGCTGCCCTACCTAGTAGCTGTCATAATAATATATAGCCCTAATGTACTTTAATGGTACATCTTATTTAACCAAATTATTAAGTAGATTATTAAGTCTGTGATTTTATCCAAGGCAATACTACATGGCTGGAAATATATCAACCTTAGTTCATTTTGCGATCAAAAATTATATATAAATATATACATATACATTTTGCATGTAAAAATGAGTTTCTGTTTTCATAACCTATTGTTAACAAAGATTGCTTTCGTCCTTCTAGACTTCTTCAGGTCTGTGTACAAGAACCCTAAAAACCTATATAATTGTATAATTAGTTAGTATTGTTATTACCATCATTTTGAATAAAGTGGAAAAAAGATAAAATGCATGTATGATGATAGAAACAAAATATACACTTAAATTTCAAATGATTTAAAATGGTATTTAAAACCAATTTGTAGAAAAAATAATAAAATAAAATACAATTAGTCATGTAAACAATGTGGCAATTTTCTAAGTTCCAGTGCACTTTTAATTGAACAGTAGTAGTTTAATCCAGGCTTTCTAAAAGAGTTCAGCTTTAATTGCTACATGAGTTCATGTTTCTCCAGAATATTTGAGATGTCTCCTTCAAGATCACCCATGCCTATGCGATCCAGGATCTGGAACTTAAAACCTGTGTGTCTTTTATGAAGAGAAAGGTGTTTGGCTAGTGCATTATTTTTACATCCAGAGCAGATTTCTGACAGATGACATGAAATCCTTCGCTTGAGTTTATTTAAAGTCTTGCCCACATAGAATGCATCACATTCATTGCACTGTGCCCTGCAAATTAGAGTCCCAGAGTTTAGAGATCGAGTGGCTGTAAACAGATTTTCTTGCCTCATTGTTAAATTTAGTGACCGGTAGGTGATTTTGGGTGCTAGATCTTAAGGTTCTAGTAGTGGTGTGAGGGTAAATTAAATGTTGTAGAGCTGGGATTTTGTCTGAGTGGTTTAATATGTTGTGAACTAGTGAGAGCTGATTGCTTTGAAGTATTAGTGGGAGCTCTAACCAGTTAAGTTTGATGAGACACTCACAGTGATGAGTTCTATAGGATCAGTCTGTAGCAAATCTTGCTATCTTATTGTATCATGATTCAAGTTTGTTTAGATCAGTTTTGTGAAGGTTAGTGAGCACAGGGGAGGCAAAGAGTAATGTAGATAGTAGGTGTGTCCTTGCTATTATTATTTTTGAATAGTTTGAGAGATAGTGTTTGTTTTGATAGAGTAGCCCAAGTTTTTTGTGAACTTTCTTTATAGTTTGGGCAATGTGTAGATCAAATCTAAGGTGGTTGTCGCCTAGCAGCTTGGTGTGATTGGTAGGGGTACAGAAGAGCAGGCTAGCACGTACGGTTGATGCACGGATAAACCAACCTTGAATACAAAAAACAAAATCCAGCACCCCGAGTAGGTGTAGCAAAAAACTGATTTATTATTAACCAAACCGGTTTCAGCAATTAGCTTTCTTCAGTGGTATGGTCAAAATGATTGAACAGTCCTTATTTATACATGATTCAAACGAAGCATATGACATAATTTCCTGTTTAGATAAGTTATAAATAAGACATTAATCTAAATCATGACCACATAATGTAAAAAAATATAGGACAGTGGAAAAAAGGGAAATATAGCCCACGATAAACCATCATAATTAGAACCTGACATGTATTCCAAAATTCTGCTACTGAAAACATATTGTTAAATAGTAACAACAGACATATCAGACCAGTGAAAACTATGTCAAGATAGAAGCTAAAAATAAGAATGTTTATAACCATATTGGAATAGTAATAACAAATGTTTTATAACTTGTCATTAAGGCCTGGTGGAAACAAACCACCCAATTTGATTATCCATTTAGTTTCCTTGCTGTTTAACAGTTTATGCCATCCAGTTTTAAATGCTCTGTGGCCAACAATCTTGTCAATACAGATGAAAGAGAATTGAGCCGTTTTGTGTAAAACAGTATGTTTGTACAGAGCATTAGTAGCCCTAGCATTTCTAATGTCACCTAAATGCTCAGAGATACGAATACGCAACTGTCTGGAAGTTTGACCAATATAAAATGCCCGACATGTACATGTGGCCAAATAGATCACCCAGTCCGTGCTGCAATTGGCAAAATGATTAATGTTGAATATCCCGCCTGTATTCTTGCTAGTGAATTCCTTTGTTGTGAATATATATTTACAGAAAGAACAGTGACCACAAGGATAACAGCCAATTAATCTATCTCCTAATAGAATAGTCTGGGTCATGCAGACATCCTTAGATGTAATTCTTTTATAATGTGAGAAATGTGATCCTAAAGTTTTGCCTTTGCGGTAGGAGTAAAGACATCTGTCGTCTAACCACTTAGCAAGATGTGTGTTGGTTCGCAGTATATTCCAATGATTACTAATAATGTCTTGTAATTGGTAGGTATTCCTGCCAAAAGTAGTTACTAATCTGAGTAGCTGACCTGAGGACTGAGCAGTCCTGTCTTTATAGCCCAATAAATTGTCCCTGGATAAGTTGTTGGTCATGCTAGCTGCAGATTAGACATCCATTTTGTTATACCCACGCTGTATGAATCTGTTCGAAAGATCATTCTGACAATGCTGAAGGTCTACATGAGATGAACATATTCTCTTAATTCTGATAAATTGAGATTTTGGAATATTTCTTATGATGTGTTTAGGGTGGAGACTAGAGGCATGTAGAAGACTGTTATATTGTGGATATTTTCTATGCACAGTGGCACGAAGAGTGTTATCCACTTCCTTACTTAAGTGGACATCCAAGAAATCAGTTTGGTGTGTGTCATGGTTTATTGTGAATCTTATTTGTGGAATATTTGAATAGCAATAAATGGGGTGTTAGATTCACAATAAACCATGACACACAATATATTGTCAGAATTGGACTATACTGCGAACCAACACACATCTTGCTAAGTGGTTAGACGACAGATGTCTTTACTCCTACCGCAAAGGCAAAACTGTAGGATCACATTTCTCACATTATAAAAGAATTACATCTCAGGATGTCTGCATAACCCAGACTACTCTATTAGGAGATAGATTAATTGTCTGTCATGCTTGTGGTCGCTGTTCTTTCTGTAAATATATATTCACAACAAAGGAATTCACTAGCAAGAATACAGGCAGGATATTCAACATTAATCATTTTGCCAATTGCAGCACGGACTGGGTGATCTATTTGGCCACATGTACACGTCGGGCATTTTATATTGGTCAAACTTCCAGACAGTTGCGTATTCGTATCTCTGAGCATTTAGGTGACATTAGAAATGCTAGGGCTACTAATGCTCTGTACAAACATACTGTTTTACACAAAACGGCTCAATTCTCTTTCATCTGTATTGACAAGATTGTTGGCCACAGAGCATTTAAAACTGGATGGCATAAACTGTTAAACAGCAAGGAAACTAAATGGATAATCAAACTGGGTGGTTTGTTTCCACCAGGCCTTAATGACAAGTTATAAAACATTTGTTATTACTATTCCAATATGGTTATAAACATTCTTATTTTTAGCTTCTATCTTGACATAGTTTTCACTGGTCTGATATGTCTATCATTACTATTTAACAATATGTTTTCAGAAGTAGAATTTTGGAATACATGTCAGGTTCTAATTATGATGGTTTATTGTGGGTTATATTTCCCTTTTTTCCACTGTCCTATATTTTTTTACATTATGTGGTCATGATTTAGATTAATGTCTTATGTATAACTTATCTAAACAGTAAATGATGTCATATGCTTCATTTGAATCATGTATAAATAAGGACTGTTCAATCATTTTGACCATACTACTGAAGAAAGCTAATTGCTGAAACCGGTTTGGTTAATAATAAATCAGCTTTTTGCTACACCTACTCAAGGTGCTGGATTTTGTTTTTTGTGATTGGTAGGGGTAATAGTAATATTGTTGTTGCAGGTGATAGTAAAGCTGTCAGTGTGGGGAAGGGATCTGTTGGAGCTAAAGAGGAGTAATTTAGTTTTGGATGGGTTAAGAATGAGCTGTGGTTGGTGAACCAAGTTTTCGCTAAAGAGATGGATTCTTGTGTTTGGGAGAGGAGGTGATCTGGTTTGGGGGTTGCACATATAATAGCAGTGCCATCTGCATATTGCACTATAGAGGCTTTGGATGTGATGGATGGGAGTTGGTTGGTGAACAGTGTGAATAGTAAAGGACCTAAGATAGAGCCTTGAGGGACCCCTAGGGAAACAGGCAGCAAGGAGGATATTTGGTTTTGCCACTTTACTGCTTGCTGCCTACCAGATAGATAGCTCTTAAACCAAGAGACAGAAGATAAACTGAGGTTTAAGGTGGAGAGTGAGTGAAGGAGTTTCATATGGTTGACCATATCAAAAGCTTTGGCTAAATCTACGAATGTAGCAGATACAATTAGTCCATTAATTCTGTGCTTATTTAAGGGGGTTAGGGAATGAGGTAAGTGCAGTGGTAGTACTATGGAAGGGTCTGAAGCCATGTTGCTGTATAGATAGTAGTTTGTTTTCTAGCAGATATTGCATCAATTGTGTGTGGATTACCCTCTCAAGTATTTTTGATAAGGGGATAGTATAGCTATAGGCTGATGGTTATTGAGTTTGAAAGAGTTACCTCCTTTGTGCATTGGTGTTATATGGGATATTTTTTGTAAGTAATGTACCGTACATTCTGAGATGGATCTGTTAATTAGGATAGTGACAGGGTAGGCTATAGCTTCTGCGGCTAGTTGTAGATCTTCAGTCATAGATTCATAGATTCATAGATTAGTACTAGGTTAACTGCCCCTGTGGGCCATTTTTTAAGCCTAGCCAATTACCCCATGTGAGACTTGAACCCTGCACGTTGTGTCTATAAGGTGAACATCTTAACCATTATGCCAACCCCCTTCCCCAGTCGGTAGTCGGTAGGTTGTCGGTGGCTTGCGTGGTCTGTTTCAGTTTTTGGAGAAGTTTTTGAATGGTCTTGATTGATACTGAATGAAAGTTAAAGTGGGTACTATTGTCTTTTGTTTCAGGAGGAGGAGATATTTTTGTTGGAGGGGGATTATTAGGGCAAGTTCAGTTATTTGCAAGGACTTGTTTAGTTTCTGTAAAGAATTTGTTGAATAGTGTGGGGATATTGTCATGGTTATTTTCTGTTTTTGGTGAGGGGGTGGAAGTTCTCCCTGGTAGTAAGAGAGAGTTGATTGCGGCCCAGACTTTTGTGGGTTATTAGCATATTTATTATGAATACTTATATATTCATATTATACCCCCCTCCCCTCCAACCCACACCTTCAACTAGTAATCTCCCCACTACCTTCTCTTTTTCTCCTGTACCTACCTCCAACATAAAAAAACTCTTAACTAAACTTAAGCCTACCAGATTAGCAGCAGACAAACTCCCAAGTGAATACCTACAAATCGCAGCTGATGCTCTGGCCTACCTAGTATCCATCTTGATTAACCGATCTCTGTCAGAAAGTTACGTTCCCACACTGTGGAAAGTATCACATATAATTCCCTCCACAAAGGTGGACCCTCCACAGAACTAACCAATTACCGCCCCATAGCTATTCTCTCTCCACTCTCCAAAATACTAGAGAGATGCATACACTCTCAGGTCTCAGACTACCTCCTTACTAACAACCTCCTTTCCAATACTCAGCATGGTTTCCGACCAAACCATAGCACCACCACTGCCTTACTCTCCTTTACTAACACTATCCTTCAGCATAAAAACAATGGCTATCTCTCCTCTGCTACTTTCCTAGACCTATCTAAAGCATTTGACATGGTCCCACACAAACAACTTATCTCTGTCCTCAATAACCTATCCTTCTCACAATCAGTCACCAACTGGTTTCAGAGTTACCTGTCTGACTGCCAACAATTTGTTGCATGGCAGAATGACATATCTCCCCAACTACCTGTCTCCATAGGGGTTCCCCAAGGATCCATCCTTGGACCCCTACTCTTCTCTGTTTTCACCAATAATCTAGCCTCTGCCACCAAACATGGCACACTCATACAATACGCAGATAACTCAACCATCATCTGCTCAGCCCAGTCCCTACCCAAACTGCAAAAAGTCACACAGGAAGCCTTTTCCTCTGTTGAAACTTGGTTATCCGATGCCCAATTAATACTCAACCCAAACAAAACTAAACTACTCATCTTCCAACCCACCAAACATACTCAAAACAACTCTCACTTTAACATCACAACAAAAGACAACACCACTATATACCCAACTGAACACACCAAATTGCTAGGAGTGGAAATAGACAATAAACTAAAATTTGACATTCACATATCCTTGACCATAAAAAAAGTCCACAAAAAACTAGGAGCACTATACAGAAATAAGCAACTTCTCATCAAAGCAGCAAAGATTTCAATAGCAAATTCCCACCTTATCTCCACCCTACTTTATGTCTGTCCAATATATACCAACCTAAGGCAATGCGATCTAAACAAGCTAGAGACCTGCTACAACAAAATTGCCAAATTCGCCACAGGGGCATCCTACCGTAGTCACCACTGTCTCTCACTTGCTGAACTGGGCTGGCTTGAACTCCCTCACCTCCTTCAATGGTATCAACTCTCACTCACCCACAAACTAGTAAATCATCCACTAAATGTCCCATCCCTCCAGAATCTACTCCAACCCTATCGCACCACCAGACCACTAAGATCCAGCAACAAAAATCACTTGCAGATCACTAAAGCCAATAACTCCGCTGGTGAAGCACTATTCTCTTGCACCATAACCAAATTATGGAACTCCCTCCCACCCACAATTACCTCCGTGCCATCATGCACCCACTTCAAAACTTTATTAAAAGTGCACCTAAAAACATGCTGGCTATGCCCTTGCAACTCCCACTCTAATATCACCCTCCCCATCCAACCACTACCTTTCTTTCCACTCCACTAACTACTTTGATTATAGCAAGCTCAGATGCTCATAAGCCAGTACTTATTATACAGCAGGAACTTCTTCTTTTAACATTTGTTAATGTCTGTTATGTACTTCACAGATAAAGATTCGAGTTGTCTACTGATGTACTATGTTCTTCATCTGTAAATATGTTGTAAGTAATTGCTATGTAAATCGTTAATCGCTATGTAATCCAATGTAACTACTGTCTGTTTATTTTAACTGTGGAGCTTTTCTCCCCGGGCCTCCGCTGAAAATGGACCTACGTCAGTCGGACACTCGGTCAACAAATATAAATGAATAAATATTTTGGTAGTAGGAGATTTTATTTGTTTTAATGAGTTTTTTTGGCATTGTTTCATAGTTCAAGGTAGTTTTGTCTGTCTGTTTGGGTTTTACTCTTATGAAATTGTGTCCAGGCCTTGTTCCTATTTTTGAGGAATGCTTTTGTATTTTTAGTTAGCCAGGGGACATATTTAGTTTTAATTCTGGTGGTTCTGGGGGGGCATGGTGGTTAAGTATACTTATGAAAGTTCTATTAAACTATTGGACTGCTTTATCGAGTGATAACTTTTTCAAGGGAGTCCAGTTACAGCTATTCAGGTCCTTGTTAAAGTTGTTAAGGTTAAATTGTTTTTTTTCTAATTTCCCATACTATTACCTGTGTTATTAGGGGTGTTTTAAATCTTAGTAGAAATGCTGGATGGTAATCACTGAGAGTGTCAGGCAGACATCTAGCAAGGGATATGAGGAAGGATGGGATACAAGAATCGGTCCAGTATGGCTTGATATTTGGTTCTTTTGTCAATTCTAGTGGCGGATGTAATAATTTGGGTTACTCCATGTAGGTTAATGTGGGAGAGTGGGTTTTGTTTGGAGCAGTTGCGCCAATCTATATTGAGGTCACCTAGTAGAATGTTTTCTTGGAGTAGGGGGTTGGATATCCACTCTAGTAGGTTTTCCATGATGGTAATATTGTTGCCTGGTGGGATATAGCAGCCAATGATGCTGATGTATTTCTGTTGACTTTTCCTGTTCATTATCCTGTTGACTCTGTTTTGTCTAGAGAATGTAGAAGCATTAATGCTTGTTATAACAGTATGTCTCAGAGTTCTCCTTCTACAGTTTCACAATCCATTTCCAGTTCAAGTTTGAGTGCTATTCGAGTGCAGAAGAGTAGCTGACAGATTTATATCCAAAAGCATCCCAGAGTTGTGACATACTGATTGGATCAGGTAAGTAATTGCTAGTAATGCATTTTCAACTGTTTTGTATATAACTGTATTGCCTGTATACAGATAACATCTATATGCTTTTGCTGGCTCAGTCCAGAGTGTTAGCTATGAGATGCATTGGTTGTGCTTCATTCTACTTCATAATTTCAAAAACAAGATTTCTGTCTTAAGGAGGAGATGTGATGGTAAGTGAAATAAAGTGGCTAGAGTGTTTGTATATATTGTGCATATGTAAGATAATAGCCATTGCCATTTTAAGACTAATGCATGGTTTTGTCATTTTAGCAATGCACGTACCCCATAATGCATTGCAATTTCTAAACTACAGTTAGCTGAGTGTGAGATGTTGAAATGCTAACATCATTTCTGTTGAGCTGCCATGTTATCAATAAAAGTTATCCGTGTGGCTAAACTAATTGTATATCCTGACATTTCTGACTCAGTCAACAAATACTACTCAGTAACCACTGGTCCTTCATCTAACAATTAATTTATACTTTTCTATTTTATTTATTTTGTCTTTAGTTAAATTTCCTTGGTGTTAATGCCATCTTCTAATTGGCTAGCTAGACTTGCCCCAACCCCATCCCCACACTGAAGGACTGACTTACCTCACCCCACCCCAAGGTCCCAAGCTGGTGTTCATTTCTGAATGTCACTAACAGTAGAGTAATATTGTTTGTTGACTGTGTGCTTACTTGCACAGTGTACATATGTAGTACATGTATGCATTTAGTCAGTAGTTTGAGTTCAATATTGTAAAGTTTCAACATTCTCACATTTCAGGAGTTTGTATTCAGTATTATAATAAGTTGTCACATATCCATAAATATTATAATAGACATATAGATGTAAATCCATAAATATCATAATAGACATATAGATGTAAACTGTACCATATATATATATATATATATATATATATATATATATGTGTGTGTGTGTGTGTGTGTGTGTATGTGTGTGTGTGTGTACATGCACACACACACACACACACACACACACACACAGTAAGTGGAAGTTATAGCAAATAAAACAGGAAGAACATCCTAATTAGAAAGCATAATAACCAGGAAATGCCTCGAGTGATTATAAACAACTGAAATTATCCAAGAATGCTCAGGTTTTTGAAAAGTAAATGCAAGTTAAATCATGAAATCAAGATAAAATTTTGGAACCCCATCCTGTTCACTAAGCAGTCGTTTGGGGATAATATATAAATGAATGTAGTGAGTTAAAATGAACATTTTTATAAGGACAATGTATGACTAGGATGATCAGCAAGAACTGAAAGTATCAATAAAGTAAAGTAAAAGTACTGAAACTCTCTAGAAAGCAGTGTTACAAAAATTATGCAGTTTCTCTGCATCACTTTCTAAGTATATTGAAAATATTTTGGAAAACAGACTCTGTAAGGCAGACAGTAAACAGTATTTAGAAAAAAAAAACAGAATCACCACAAAACTGAAAATGATGAAATTCTCTCTTAATAAGAATATGAAATGATGTTAGTCATCCCCTTTGGGAAAAACAAAGTACCCACAAATTATCACATAGACAGCAACCCACTGAGTACAGAAAAAGTAATCAGAGACCTAGGGACCCAAGTCGACAGCGACCTCTCATTTGACACCCATGTTGCCAAAGTGGTTAGAAAAACATTCTACCTTGCACACCTCATCATGAAGGGATTCACATCCAGTTCCAAGGATGTCATTGTACCCCTATATTCCTCACTCATCAGACCCATGATTGAGTACAATGCCCCATTTGGTATGTACCTCACCCGGCATTTGCAACAGCTGGAGAGACCACAAAAGTACCTCACCAAGAGGATCAAGGGTCTCCAACATATGTCTTATTCTGCCAGACTAAAGAAACTCCAGCTCTATTCAGTAGCATACCGCCTGCTCAGAGGTGATCTCTGCCTGACGTACAAGGCCATGTCCAATCAGGATCTGATGGACATGCTCCACCTCATAAAATCTACCTTCTCTTTTTCTCCTGTACCTACCTCCAACATAAAAAAACTCTTAACTAAACTTAAGCCTACCAGATTAGCAGCAGACAAACTCCCAAGTGAATACCTACAAATCGCAGCTGATGCTCTGGCCTACCTAGTATCCATCTTGATTAACCGATCTCTGTCAGAAAGTTACGTTCCCACACTGTGGAAAGTATCACATATAATTCCCCTCCACAAAGGTGGACCCTCCACAGAACTAACCAATTACCGCCCCATAGCTATTCTCTCTCCACTCTCCAAAATACTAGAGAGATGCATACACTCTCAGGTCTCAGACTACCTCCTTACTAACAACCTCCTTTCCAATACTCAGCATGGTTTCCGACCAAACCATAGCACCACCACTGCCTTACTCTCCTTTACTAACACTATCCTTCAGCATAAAAACAATGGCTATCTCTCCTCTGCTACTTTCCTAGACCTATCTAAAGCATTTGACATGGTCCCACACAAACAACTTATCTCTGTCCTCAATAACCTATCCTTCTCACAATCAGTCACCAACTGGTTTCAGAGTTACCTGTCTGACTGCCAACAATTTGTTGCATGGCAGAATGACATATCTCCCCAACTACCTGTCTCCATAGGGGTTCCCCAAGGATCCATCCTTGGACCCCTACTCTTCTCTGTTTTCACCAATAATCTAGCCTCTGCCACCAAACATGGCACACTCATACAATACGCAGATAAGTCAACCATCATCTGCTCAGCCCAGTCCCTACCCAAACTGCAAAAAGTCACACAGGAAGCCTTTTCCTCTGTTGAAACTTGGTTATCCGATGCCCAATTAATACTCAACCCAAACAAAACTAAACTACTCATCTTCCAACCCACCAAACATACTCAAAACAACTCTCACTTTAACATCACAACAAAAGACAACACCACTATATACCCAACTGAACACACCAAATTGCTAGGAGTGGAAATAGACAATAAACTAAAATTTGACATTCACATATCCTTGACCATAAAAAGTCCACAAAAAACTAGGAGCACTATACAGAAATAAGCAACTTCTCACCAAAGCAGCAAAGATTTCAATAGCAAATTCCCACCTTATCTCCACCCTACTTTATGCCTGTCCAATATATACCAACCTAAGGCAATGCGATCTAAACAAGCTAGAGACCTGCTACAACAAAATTGCCAAATTCGCCACAGGGGCATCCTACCGTAGTCACCACTGTCTCTCACTTGCTGAACTGGGCTGGCTTGAACTCCCTCACCTCCTTCAATGGTATCAACTCTCACTCACCCACAAACTAGTAAATCATCCACTAAATGTCCCATCCCTCCAGAATCTACTCCAACCCTATCGCACCACCAGACCACTAAGATCCAGCAACAAAAATCACTTGCAGATCACTAAAGCCAATAACTCCGCTGGTGAAGCACTATTCTCTTGCACCATAACCAAATTATGGAACTCCCTCCCACCCACAATTACCTCCGTGCCATCATGCACCCACTTCAAAACTTTATTAAAAGTGCACCTAAAAACATGCTGGCTATGCCCTTGCAACTCCCACTCTAATATCACCCCCCATCCAACCACTACCTTTCTTTCCACTCCACTAACTACTTTGATTATAGCAAGCTCAGATGCTCATAAGCCAGTACTTATTATACAGCAGGAACTTCTTCTTGTAACATTTGTTAATGTCTGTTATGTACTTCACAGATAAAGATTCGAGTTGTCTACTGATGTACTATGTTCTTCATCTGTAAATATGTTGTAAGTAATTGCTATGTAAATCGTTAATCGCTATGTAATCCAATGTAACTACTGTCTGTTTATTTTAACTGTGGAGCTTTTCTCCCCGGGCCTCCGCTGAAAATGGACCTACGTCCAGTCGGACACTCCCGGTCAACAAATATAAATGAATAAATATTTTGGTAGTAGGAGATTTTATTTGTTTTAATGAGTTTTTTTGGCATTGTTTCATAGTTCAAGGTAGTTTTGTCTGTCTGTTTGGGTTTTACTCTTATGAAATTGTGTCCAGGCCTTGTTCCTATTTTTGAGGAATGCTTTTGTATTTTTAGTTAGCCAGGGGACATATTTAGTTTTAATTCTGGTGGTTCTAGGGGGGGCATGGTGGTTAAGTATATTTACGAAGGTTGTATTAAAGTATTGGACTGCTTTATCGAGTGATAACTTTTTCAAGGGGGTCCAGTTACACCTATTCAAGTCCCTGTTAAAGTTGTTAAGGTTAAATTGTTTTTTATTTCTAATTTCCCATACTGTTACCTGTGTTATTAGGGGTGTTTTAAATCTTAGTAGAAATGCTGGATGGTAATCACTGAGAGTGTCAGGCAGACATCTAGCAAGGGATATGAGGGAAGGATGGGATACAAGAATCCGGTCCAGTATGGCTTGATGTTTGGTTCTTTTGTCAATTCTAGTGGGGGATGTAATAATTTGGGTTACTCCATGTAGGTTAATGTGGGAGAGTGGGTTTTGTTTGGAGCAGTTGCGCCAATCTATATTGAGGTCACCTAGTAGAATGTTTTCTTGGAGTAGGGGGTTGGATATCCACTCTAGTAGGTTTTCCATGATGGTAATATTGTTGCCTGGTGGGATATAGCAGCCAATGATGCTGATGTATTTCTGTTGACTTTTCCTGTTCATTATCCTGTTGACTCTGTTTTGTCTAGAGAATGTAGAAGCATTAATGCTTGTTATAACAGTATGTCTCGGAGTTCTCCTTCTACAGTTTCACAATCCATTTCCAGTTCAAGTTTGAGTGCTATTCGAGTGCAGAAGAGTAGCTGACAGATTTATATCCAAAAGCATCCCAGAGTTGTGACATACTGATTGGATCAGGTAAGTAATTGCTAGTAATGCATTTTCAACTGTTTTGTATATAACTGTATTGCCTGTATACAGATAACATCTATATGCTTTTGCTGGCTCAGTCCAGAGTGTTAGCTATGAGATGCATTGGTTGTGCTTCATTCTACTTCATAATTTCAAAAACAAGATTTCTGTCTTAAGGGAGGAGATGTGATGGTAAGTGAAATAAAGTGGCTAGAGTGTTTGTATATATTGTGCATATGTAAGATAATAGCCATTGCCATTTTAAGACTAATGCATGGTTTTGTCATTTTAGCAATGCACGTACCCCATAATGCATTGCAATTTCTAAACTACAGTTAGCTGAGTGTGAGATGTTGAAATGCTAACATCATTTCTGTTGAGCTGCCATGTTATCAATAAAAGTTATCCGTGTGGCTAAACTAATTGTATATCCTGACATTTCTGACTCAGTCAACAAATACTACTCAGTAACCACTGGTCCTTCATCTAACAATTAATTTATACTTTTCTATTTTATTTATTTTGTCTTTAGTTAAATTTCCTTGGTGTTAATGCCATCTTCTAATTGGCTAGCTAGACTTGCCCCAACCCCATCCCCACACTGAAGGACTGACTTACCTCACCCCACCCCAAGGTCCCAAGCTGGTGTTCATTTCTGAATGTCACTAACAGTAGAGTAATATTGTTTGTTGACTGTGTGCTTACTTGCACAGTGTACATATGTAGTACATGTATGCATTTAGTCAGTAGTTTGAGTTCAATATTGTAAAGTTTCAACATTCTCACATTTCAGGAGTTTGTATTCAGTATTATAATAAGTTGTCACATATCCATAAATATTATAATAGACATATAGATGTAAATCCATAAATATCATAATAGACATATAGATGTAAACTGTACCATATATATATATATATATATATATATATATATATATGTGTGTGTGTGTGTGTGTGTGTATGTGTGTGTGTGTGTACATGCACACACACACACACACACACACACACACACACACACACACACACACACACACACACACACACACACACAGTAAGTGGAAGTTATAGCAAATAAAACAGGAAGAACATCCTAATTAGAAAGCATAATAACCAGGAAATGCCTCGAGTGATTATAAACAACTGAAATTATCCAAGAATGCTCAGGTTTTTGAAAAGTAAATGCAAGTTAAATCATGAAATCAAGATAAAATTTTGGAACCCCATCCTGTTCACTAAGCAGTCGTTTGGGGATAATATATAAATGAATGTAGTGAGTTAAAATGAACATTTTTATAAGGACAATGTATGACTAGGATGATCAGCAAGAACTGAAAGTATCAATAAAGTAAAGTAAAAGTACTGAAACTCTCTAGAAAGCAGTGTTACAAAAATTATGCAGTTTCTCTGCATCACTTTCTAAGTATATTGAAAATATTTTGGAAAACAGACTCTGTAAGGCAGACAGTAAACAGTATTTAGAAAAAAAAAACAGAATCACCACAAAACTGAAAATGATGAAATTCTCTGCGCAATAAGAATATGAAATGATGTTAGTCATCCCCTTTGGGAAAAACAAAGTACCCACAAATTATCACATAGACAGCAACCCACTGAGTACAGAAAAAGTAATCAGAGACCTAGGGACCCAAGTCGACAGCGACCTCTCATTTGACACCCATGTTGCCAAAGTGGTTAGAAAAACATTCTACCTTGCACACCTCATCATGAAGGGATTCACATCCAGTTCCAAGGATGTCATTGTACCCCTATATTCCTCACTCATCAGACCCATGATTGAGTACAATGCCCCATTTGGTATGTACCTCACCCGGCATTTGCAACAGCTGGAGAGACCACAAAAGTACCTCACCAAGAGGATCAAGGGTCTCCAACATATGTCTTATTCTGCCAGACTAAAGAAACTCCAGCTCTATTCAGTAGCATACCGCCTGCTCAGAGGTGATCCCTGCCTGACGTACAAGGCCATGTCCAATCAGGATCTGATGGACATGCTCCACCTCATAAAATCTACCTTCTCTTTTTCTCCTGTACCTACCTCCAACATAAAAAAACTCTTAACTAAACTTAAGCCTACCAGATTAGCAGCAGACAAACTCCCAAGTGAATACCTACAAATCGCAGCTGATGCTCTGGCCTACCTAGTATCCATCTTGATTAACCGATCTCTGTCAGAAAGTTACGTTCCCACACTGTGGAAAGTATCACATATAATTCCCTCCACAAAGGTGGACCCTCCACAGAACTAACCAATTACCGCCCCATAGCTATTCTCTCTCCACTCTCCAAAATACTAGAGAGATGCATACACTCTCAGGTCTCAGACTACCTCCTTACTAACAACCTCCTTTCCAATACTCAGCATGGTTTCCGACCAAACCATAGCACCACCACTGCCTTACTCTCCTTTACTAACACTATCCTTCAGCATAAAACAATGGCTATCTCTCCTCTGCTACTTTCCTAGACCTATCTAAAGCATTTGACATGGTCCCACACAAACAACTTATCTCTGTCCTCAATAACCTATCCTTCTCACAATCAGTCACCAACTGGTTTCAGAGTTACCTGTCTGACTGCCAACAATTTGTTGCATGGCAGAATGACATATCTCCCCAACTACCTGTCTCCATAGGGGTTCCCCAAGGATCCATCCTTGGACCCCTACTCTTCTCTGTTTTCACCAATAATCTAGCCTCTGCCACCAAACATGGCACACTCATACAATACGCAGATAACTCAACCATCATCTGCTCAGCCCAGTCCCTACCCAAACTGCAAAAGTCACACAGGAAGCCTTTTCCTCTGTTGAAACTTGGTTATCCGATGCCCAATTAATACTCAACCCAAACAAAACTAAACTACTCATCTTCCAACCCACCAAACATACTCAAAACAACTCTCACTTTAACATCACAACAAAAGACAACACCACTATATACCCAACTGAACACACCAAATTGCTAGGAGTGGAAATAGACAATAAACTAAAATTTGACATTCACATATCCTTGACCATAAAAAAAGTCCACAAAAAACTAGGAGCACTATACAGAAATAAGCAACTTCTCACCAAAGCAGCAAAGATTTCAATAGCAAATTCCCACCTTATCTCCACCCTACTTTATGCCTGTCCAATATATACCAACCTAAGGCAATGTGATCTAAACAAGCTAGAGACCTGCTACAACAA
The DNA here is from genome assembly GCF_019279795.1 of Protopterus annectens. Classification (NCBI taxonomy): domain Eukaryota; kingdom Metazoa; phylum Chordata; order Ceratodontiformes; family Protopteridae; genus Protopterus; species Protopterus annectens. The sequence continues at coordinate 469,832,665 of NC_056727.1, forward strand.
AATTGCCAAATTCCACAGGGCATCCTACCGTAGTCACCACTGTCTCTCACTTGCTGAACTGGGCTGGCTTGAACTCCCTCACCTCCTTCAATGGTATCAACTCTCACTCACCCACAAACTAGTAAATCATCCACTAAATGTCCCATCCCTCCAGAATCTACTCCAACCCTATCGCACCACCAGACCACTAAGATCCAGCAACAAAAATCACTTGCAGATCACTAAAGCCAATAACTCCGCTGGTGAAGCACTATTCTCTTGCACCATAACCAAATTATGGAACTCCCCACCCACAATTACCTCCGTGCCATCATGCACCCACTTCAAAACTTTATTAAAAGTGCACCTAAAAACATGCTGGCTATGCCCTTGCAACTCCCACTCTAATATCACCCCCCATCCAACCACTACCTTTCTTTCCACTCCACTAACTACTTTGATTATAGCAAGCTCAGATGCTCATAAGCCAGTACTTATTATACAGCAGGAACTTCTTCTTGTAACATTTGTTAATGTCTGTTATGTACTTCACAGATAAAGATTCGAGTTGTCTACTGATGTACTATGTTCTTCATCTGGAAATATGTTGTAAGTAATTGCTATGTAAATCGTTAATCGCTATGTAATCCAATGTAACTACTGTCTGTTTATTTTAACTGTGGAGCTTTTCTCCCGGGCCTCCGCTGAAAATGGACCTACGTCCAGTCGGACACTCCCGGTCAACAAATATAAATGAATAAATATTTTGGTAGTAGGAGATTTTATTTGTTTTAATGAGTTTTTTTGGCATTGTTTCATAGTTCAAGGTAGTTTTGTCTGTCTGTTTGGGTTTTACTCTTATGAAATTGTGTCCAGGCCTTGTTCCTATTTTTGAGGAATGCTTTTGTATTTTTAGTTAGCCAGGGGACATATTTAGTTTTAATTCTGGTGGTTCTAGGGGGGGCATGGTGGTTAAGTATATTTACGAAGGTTGTATTAAAGTATTGGACTGCTTTATCGGTGATAACTTTTTCAAGGGGGTCCAGTTACACCTATTCAAGTCCCTGTTAAAGTTGTTAAGGTTAAATTGTTTTTTATTTCTAATTTCCCATACTGTTACCTGTGTTATTAGGGGTGTTTTAAATCTTAGTAGAAATGCTGGATGGTAATCACTGAGAGTGTCAGGCAGACATCTAGCAAGGGATATGAGGGAAGGATGGGATACAAGAATCCGGTCCAGTATGGCTTGATGTTTGGTTCTTTTGTCAATTCTAGTGGGGGATGTAATAATTTGGGTTACTCCATGTAGGTTAATGTGGGAGAGTGGGTTTTGTTTGGAGCAGTTGCGCCAATCTATATTGAGGTCACCTAGTAGAATGTTTTCTTGGAGTAGGGGGTTGGATATCCACTCTAGTAGGTTTTCCATGATGGTAATATTGTTGCCTGGTGGGATATAGCAGCCAATGATGCTGATGTATTTCTGTTGACTTTTCCTGTTCATTATCCTGTTGACTCTGTTTTGTCTAGAGAATGTAGAAGCATTAATGCTTGTTATAACAGTATGTCTCAGAGTTCTCCTTCTACAGTTTCACAATCCATTTCCAGTTCAAGTTTGAGTGCTATTCAAGTGCAGAAGAGTAGCTGACAGATTTATATCCAAAAGCATCCCAGAGTTGTGACATACTGATTGGATCAGGTAAGTAATTGCTAGTAATGCATTTTCAACTGTTTTGTATATAACTGTATTGCCTGTATACAGATAACATCTATATGCTTTTGCTGGCTCAGTCCAGAGTGTTAGCTATGAGATGCATTGGTTGTGCTTCATTCTACTTCATAATTTCAAAAACAAGATTTCTGTCTTAAGGGAGGAGATGTGATGGTAAGTGAAATAAAGTGGCTAGAGTGTTTGTATATATTGTGCATATGTAAGATAATAGCCATTGCCATTTTAAGACTAATGCATGGTTTTGTCATTTTAGCAATGCACGTACCCCATAATGCATTGCAATTTCTAAACTACAGTTAGCTGAGTGTGAGATGTTGAAATGCTAACATCATTTCTGTTGAGCTGCCATGTTATCAATAAAAGTTATCCGTGTGGCTAAACTAATTGTATATCCTGACATTTCTGACTCAGTCAACAAATACTACTCAGTAACCACTGGTCCTTCATCTAACAATTAATTTATACTTTTCTATTTTATTTATTTTGTCTTTAGTTAAATTTCCTTGGTGTTAATGCCATCTTCTAATTGGCTAGCTAGACTTGCCCCAACCCCATCCCCACACTGAAGGACTGACTTACCTCACCCCCACCCCAAGGTCCCAAGCTGGTGTTCATTTCTGAATGTCACTAACAGTAGAGTAATATTGTTTGTTGACTGTGTGCTTACTTGCACAGTGTACATATGTAGTACATGTATGCATTTAGTCAGTAGTTTGAGTTCAATATTGTAAAGTTTCAACATTCTCACATTTCAGGAGTTTGTATTCAGTATTATAATAAGTTGTCACATATCCATAAATATTATAATAGACATATAGATGTAAATCCATAAATATCATAATAGACATATAGATGTAAACTGTACCATATATATATATATATATATATATATATGTGTGTGTGTGTGTGTGTGTGTGTGTGTACACACACACACACACACACACACACACACACACACACACACACACACACACACACACACAGTAAGTGGAAGTTATAGCAAATAAAACAGGAAGAACATCCTAATTAGAAAGCATAATAACCAGGAAATGCCTCGAGTGATTATAAACAACTGAAATTATCCAAGAATGCTCAGGTTTTGAAAAGTAAATGCAAGTTAAATCATGAAATCAAGATAAAATTTTGGAACCCCATCCTGTTCACTAAGCAGTCGTTTGGGGATAATATATAAATGAATGTAGTGAGTTAAAATGAACATTTTTATAAGGACAATGTATGACTAGGATGATCAGCAAGAACTGAAAGTATCAATAAAGTAAAGTAAAAGTACTGAAACTCTCTAGAAAGCAGTGTTACAAAAATTATGCAGTTTCTCTGCATCACTTTCTAAGTATATTGAAAATATTTTGGAAAACAGACTCTGTAAGGCAGACAGTAAACAGTATTTAGAAAAAAAAACAGAATCACCACAAAACTGAAAATGATGAAATTCTCTGCGCAATAAGAATATGAAATGATGTTAGTCATCCCCTTTGGGAAAAACAAAGTACCCACAAATTATCACATAGACAGCAACCCACTGAGTACGGAAAAAGTAGTCAGAGACCTAGGGACCCAAGTCGACAGCGACCTCTCATTTGACACCCATGTTGCCAAAGTGGTTAGTAAAACATTCTACCTTGCAAACCTCATCATGAAGGGATTCACATCCAGTTCCAAGGATGTCATTGTACCCCTATATTCCTCACTCATCAGACCCATGATTGAGTACAATGCCCCATTTGGTATGTACCTCACCCGGCATTTGCAACAGCTGGAGAGACCACAAAAGTACCTCACCAAGAGGATCAAGGGTCTCCAACATATGTCTTATTCTGCCAGACTAAAGAAACTCCAGCTCTATTCAGTAGCATACCGCCTGCTCAGAGGTGATCTCTGCCTGACGTACAAGGCCATGTCCAATCAGGATCTGATGGACATGCTCCACCTCATAAAATCCAAATCCATCAGAACCACGAGAGCTAAAGACTTAAACCTCAGCACAAGTATGAATAGGACATGCTGGAGGGATAGATTCATAACCCAGAGGCTTCCCATGCTTTGGAACAAGATCCCAGTTCATGTTAGGCAGAGCCCCTCACTGACTCTCTTCAAGAGAAATCTTGATGAGTGGATGGGAGATCGTAAGTTTACCCCAGGGGTCACATCTGTGTCACTGCTAGACAGGGGCACAGTAAACTAATTCTATTATATAAGGGGGCCTTCATTGTGTCACTACTAGACAGAGGCACAGTATTCTAAATCTATTCTGTGCATTTTTCTGCATTTTTTGTACCATTTCATGGGGTGGCGAAAGCCACATCACTATGGCTAGGCTTACAAATGCCCCAGGGCAGATAGCCTAGTACTAAACTATGAAACTATAAATATTCATCTGTTGCTATTTCTCCACAGGTGTTATCAGTTTGTTTACTTACTGTTGTAGACTATATGTAAGAGGGAAAACTGTTAGCCATGATTTGTGAGTCTGCCTTGAAGAAGAAATAACATGTTTGAAAGTTTGACTTTTTCATTTTTATTTTTATAAGCTTTCTAATATACACTGAGTTATTTATATCAATAAGTTGTTATCTATTGTACTAAATAGGGTGTTTAATTGGAAATGAGGCAACATTGCATTTCTTTTTTACATTTATAACATTTAACAAAAAGCCATTGCACGATACCAATGCTTCCATTAAGGCATACAGGTAGAACGAGTGCATAACACAACGTTATGATCCCCCCATCAACATTTATCACAGGTCTATAACATACCCATATAGCAAAATATTGTCCCTTCCCCTGAAAAAATCATGTTAGGTAGCTGTTCAGCTAAGTCAGTCTTCATATCTACTTCCCAAAGCGCAATCATCTTCACCCAGTCATCTTCTTCATATTTTTTTAAAATCACTCAGTAGATTGTAATGATACTGTAATCAATTATTTATTCCTGTTTCTTCCTTTTACAATCAGAACTGAACATGAATATGTGTTCTAAGGAAAGGATCAAAAGGAATCACACCAAAATTCTTGTCAAGAAGCATTCTGTTTTTGAACAGTGTCAGCATATCTATCACAAAACAATTGAAGTAAGTGCCTTTTCTCACAACTCACATATACGAGTGGACATTATAGCAAATAAAACACCACTTGACCATCAGTATTCATGAGAGCTCTAACATTACAACCTCAAAGTCCCACGTCCATACCTGTCAACTCTCCAGGATTTTGTTGAATATCCAGATTTGTTGCCTCAAATTTTTGGTATGTTCCTCACACATTCCTGGCTTTCCGGCAAATCTTTGAGGATTGACATCACATACAATAAAACATCATCAGTGAATCTTTAATAGCAATTTATCTGCCAGCAGAATTTTTATTGGTAAATATATTCAAACTCCTAACAACGTGTGAAACAATTGGTGTACCTGGGAGCCTTAGTGGCTCACATTATGCTGCTGTTTAACTGGTAATTGATCACGCCATCAAATATACTCACATTTGTGTAAAAAAATCAAAACAATTGTTAAACCCCAAACAAATATAATAGATTCTAGTCTCAAATTCTAGTAAACTGCAGCATAATACAACCATTTAGCAGCTATGGTTACCATTCAGCATTCACTAAGATGAGCGTTTCTATCAACCACCACTTTATTTAACACCATCAATACTCAGAGGTATCTAAAATTAATGGGGGTAACTTCTTAACACACAATATGAGTTGATGGTCTACATCCACAGCCATCCAATTGTAGTTTAAATGGAGGTTAAAAAGGTTTTATGAACTGCTTTTGAACAAATATGTTAACAAGATTACAGTAACTATTACTAGGCAAATATTTATGCAAATGTTTTAACAGCAACACAATTTCAAACACTTTGGCAGTTACATGATCTATGTGAAAACAGCATTATCTGAATTACCAAAGGATGCAAAAGATGAACTATCACTATATTAGGCTATGATTATTATATTACTCTGTTGAAAGGTTTATTGATAAATAGAACATTTATAAAGCTACTGACAAACTTCAGAATGAGGTCGTGCAACAAAAGTTAGTGTTATACTGCATGATTTTAATTATAATAGCTTACATGTCAGAAAAAAGGGCAACATTTCTGTGTCCTACATCAAATTCAGCCTAAAATTCATAAAAAAAATTCCTAATCTATATTTAGACTGACAGTGGCTTATCATGGATGGCTTACTGAGCTTTTAGCTGTGCATATAGAAATCAACTAGAATCTTTCATTGGGGATTTTCCCTCATTCATTTTAGACTCCAGTGACTTTTTTCTACAACTACTATATGGTCCTTAAACAAATTAGCACAGATTCTAGTTTGTCATTACTGCTTCTCCTGTCAATTTGATTTCCAGTAAGCTCTGTTCTGACTCTTTGGAAGAGTTTTAGATTTTTAGCTAAAACTTTTTGTTTATTTCTTTCACATATAGCCCTTGTGTGGTTGTGGCTATACAATATGTTAGTTTCACATGCTGTGTCCTGTTTCTTTCCTGAAGTTGTTCCCTCTGTCTTGTAGTGAAGCAAAGGTATTTGCTGCCATTCAGATTTCTTTGTCTTGCATGAATTAAATTTTTTTTAACTCTTGTGAGGGTTATTGAAATTTTCAAGGGCCAAAGCTTGGTTGTTTTCTGTACAAAGTAAGTTGCAACCTATGGAGTCTAAGTCAAAAAAGCAGAGATGTTTTCTTTGATTCTCAATAAATTTCCAGCTATCAGAATGAGGAGACTTTTAAATGCACATCTCAGGATTACAGATAAGTGCTATAAAAGTAAGTTATTTATTCATTTATTTATTTATTTATTTATTTATTTATTTATTAATGTATTTAGTCATTCATTCATTCATTTATATTTATGAACCAGGATAGAGCACTGATCCACATGGACCTTTTCAGGCTCCGCCTGAGTTCATTGTCTGGTAAAGTGACTTACTTACATTCACCCATAGGCAAATGGGATTGAAGGAATCAAACCTTGGACTACAGTAAACCACTTGTTAACACCTCATAGTCTTAGTTCATTGCATTAACTGCTAGACCAGGTTGGTCAGCTTGGTAAAACTGTTGCACACAGCCATTTATTGGCTATCTTTATTACCAAATCAACAACATCCATACAGCCCATTAATGTATTAATATACTAGTCTATGATGGCTCAGTAACACTTTGCTGCATGTCTCTATCTTTGCCCAGTTGGCCCATTCATTCATTCTGATGGAACAGCAGCCAGGTATTCCCCAACTAGGGAAGAGTCCTATGGCCTGTTTGTTTCTGCCCGTGAATCTCTATTAGACCTCCATTCCCTAAAGAGGGTCAGGAAGTAGGGAGTAGGCCAGTTTGTTAGTACTGGAGAGGTGGCCTACCTTCTGTCCTTGGGAGCTCCCCCCCACACACACACTTTAGTGGTTCTTCCAAGTTCATAATCACTGCATCCCAAGCTAAAGATTGTATCTGCTTGACAATTTTCCCTCAGCTACAGATTTCAAATTCACTATGACACAATGGGATTAGCCAGCTCAGAACTCTGCTAGACAAACACCTAGGAATCACTCATGTGATAAGACAAATGGAAGGATGAGCTGGCAGTGACCACTCACTCCCATCATCCCCAGCCAGCTCCTATAGGCATCTGAGCTATGACTTGAACTCTGGTCACCTGCAGCACAGTCAGTATGTTCTCCCTCTATGCCACAGAGCTGGCTAGGACAGAATTGTTGATAGCTGTGTGACCCACCTCAGTTGATGTGAAAGTCTCCAATAGAATTATTTTGGCAGGCTAGGAGAGTAAATGTTCTACAACAGTTTTTAATAATTTTGGTGATAATGGTGGTGGGGAAAAAAACTACTTAAGTAGTTTAGTATGGTTTCCTATATTAATTTATATGATAAGCCAGTTAGAAGCAGTATCTTATATAGGACTATTTTTGGGGTCTATTAGAACTTAATGCAGATGGCTTATCTGTTTTTAATATCCAGTGGACCAAAATCCTGCAGTTCTGCTGACCATTTGATTGTAACAGGATAGTTACATGATACATATTATTAACCAGTGTTTTTGTGTGGGGGAGTACAACTCCCTGCGTTCTACAATGTGAGGTCTCTACCCCAATGCCTCAATCTTTAAATATGCTATCTCCGAGCTTGCAATGTCTCAGAGAAAAGTGAAAAAAGGAGGATAAAGTATCAGATGAAGGGGACAGAGAGAAGGAAAGATGGAAGCATGGAAGAGGACAGGGATGAAAAATGAATGGAAGAAACCTTGAAATAAGAATTAGCAGACAAAGAAATAACAGAGATCAAAGCAGAACAGATGAGAAAAAAAGGACATATCATAGACTCATGTGATATATATAGTATGAAAACTGAAAGATGAAAGAAGGCAGAAAATGACAGGGAAGGTCCAAAATGAAGGAGGGAAGATAGGAACACCAAGATAGTAACACTAAGCATGAGCATGAGAGGTTGCACTGCAAATTAAACAACAGATGGGAGGGGCCAAAAGAATAAGGAAAGTTCCCTGTGAAAATGGGAAGGGTACAGCAGGAGGACAGAGAAGCCTTATGTCAGGAAATAAATATGAAAATATAAGCTCAGGAAAGTCTGCTGGGAATGAAGGGCTTTCAGCCATGTGAAACACAACAAAAGGACAGCAGATAAGACAAAAACTAATAATACATTTCATCAGGTGCAAGGCAGCAGTAATGTTGTGTCTTTCAGCTTTTCCAGGTTAGGGGTTGCCACAGTGGAACTCCGGTCCGCTAATGATTGGCAGTAGATTTTTACGTGCTGAGTTGCTGGCCCTGATGCACAAACTTCAACGAAGGTACGCCCATTCACACATGACTCCACACAGAAGATGCTCTAGCTGAGAATCGAATAGGACAACGTCTTACTGTGAGGCGACAATGCAACTGCAGCACCACCACCGTAGTACTGCAAGGCAGCAGTAATAGTAATCCAAAAAGAGCATAGAGCAGTACTGCAAGGCAGCAGTAATAATAATCCAAAAAGAGCATAGAATGGAGATGAAGGCTGGAGATGATAGACCCATATCACCAACAAAAATGCAGGCTAAAATATTGTCCTGAAAACTGGCAAACAGGCTAGAGTCATTTCTACCAAAAGTGACACAGGGGGACCAGGCAGGATTCATTAAGGAGAGGTAGCCTACTGACAACTGCCGGCTGCTCCAGATCATTGTATGTGCCAGGTCAGGAGACTAAGACTACAGGGTGTAAGAAAATGGGTGTAATAGTATTTGATATCAAGAAAGCTTTCAACATTATTGAGTGGGACTTCTTGTGAGATATAATAGCCAGAAAGGACATAGGGATAGAATTTAGGGACTGTGTAAAACACTGTTCTTTCTGTCCTCCATATAGAGTCTGGTTAATGGGGACCACTCAGCAGAGCTGTACATAAAATATGGCACAAGGCAGGGGTGCCACACTCCCCAAGTTGCTTATATTTGGCATGGAGGTTCTAGCCAGAAAGGTGAGAGACTGCCTGACATAGGTGCATCCTTATTCATATGTGCATTAGGGTTTTGTGTTTTTAACTATTTTTTGCAATTGGGTTAGGGTCGAACTTTCTTTTTCAATATTCATACATTTTTGAAATGAAAAATGTAATGTAAAGTGCACTGATGTATTTTCCCTTTAGTAAAAATGAATAGACTCATAAGTCTAAGTGAAAATACATCATAGCACTTTGCATCAAAATTTTCACATCAAAATGTACAAATATCAGAAAAAGATTGACATATATATATATATATATATATATATATATATATATATATATATATATATATATATATATATATATATATATATATATATATATATATATATATATATGTGTGTGTGTGTGTATGTATTATATATACTCACACATACATACACGTATTTATATATAGAGAGGTAGCTATATAGACAGAGGTGTTTTTATTTTATGTCCCAGACTGTCAGTAGCTCTGTTGTCTGGCCTAAGTTATCCCAGTCATCAGGACTGATGGCTTCAGACCCTTTCCTTGTTCCATTTCTCCATCCAATCCTAACAGGCCTCAACATAGTGAGGCAAACCTCAGCATGTCCCTTTTTTGGATGGGTCCTTCTTCTTCAAGCAGAAATAGCCTTTTACAGCTGATTTCAGTCTTTGGTGTCCTCTGATAGGGAGGGGTGGAATGAATAAGCAACGATTGTCATACTGTAGCTGGCTGGTATGTAATGGTGAACTATTGTGGTAGACTTACCCCAGTGATTTACTCGCTTGGCATACGACTACTTTTTGTAGGGCAATGGGCATAGCTTGGGGAATATCCTGCTTTCACAATGACGTGTGGCCCATTTATCCTTGCTCACATGCATTGCTCAGGATTTTCCAATTTCCTGCTCTTCTGGTGCAGTCTCCACTGGGCAACAGCTAACTATCAGCCTATTTATTTATTTTATATTTGATTACCAGGTTGGTCTGATTGGGCAATCAAGTGCCTGTTTTCAGCAGAGACCCGGGGAGAAAAGCTCCACATAAACAAAAAAATATATACAAAGTCCAAACTACAAAAACTACACATACATGTTAAAAATACAAAAGTCAGAAATGTGTACAAGTACATAGAGCAAACAAACAGTAGAGCAAACAATAGTATATCATGGCATAGTATGATGAGAAGTTACAGAAGTATACAAATTACAGAGTAAACAGTAGTAAAGCAAAAATATAATGCAGTGCAGCAATACTATATACAGCTATATACTGTACATTCATTTAGAAAATACAGCTCTTTATGGTAAGTTTTTTATGGGTTTGATCTTTGAGTAGTGCCAGAGAAAGATTTATCTAAATGGTGGTAGTAGGGCTAGCCATGGTCAGTACAGGTACATTGCCAGATCAGATTGAGGTGGGCTTTTAAATGGATTTTAAAGGTGAGACTACTGTTTTGCAATCTGATATTTGGTGGAAGAGAATTCCAGGTTTTAGTAACTGTGTAGGAGTAGAGGGATTCTCCAGCACTGTGTCTACATTTAGCTACTTCAAGAAGGGCTTTGTTTGTGGATCTTAGATGTCGAGCAGAACTGTGAAAGTTGAGTAAGCCTGAGAGATCAGGGATCTTGTTTGGGTAGTACAGCAAGTAATGAGCCATGGTGAGCTGGTTATAGCTTAGCAAGTTGGGGAATTCTAGCCAACCTAGTTGTTTTAGTGAGTGACAGTGACGGGAGCAGAAATTAGAGATGGTTGTGAATCTAGCAATTTTATTATAGCACATTGAAAATTGTGTAGGTCTGTCTTGATAAGGTTTGTTAATACAGGGGATGCATAGAGTAATGAAGAGAGAAGGTGAGTTCTGGATATAGTAATTTTGTTTTCTTTGGTTAGATTTTTTCAGAGGTATAGGGTTCTACATTTTTTACAGACTTTGGATACGGTTTGGGCTATATGTTTGTTAAACTTTAGGTTTGGTTAAGTATTACACCAAGAAGTTTAGGTTGCAATACTGGGGAGATTTGTGTGTTATCGGCAGAACTGATAGAGAAAAGAGCATAGAATCAATAATTCTGATAGGGTGGAAAAGCATAAGTTGGGTCTTTTTGGAGTTAAGTATTAGTTGTAAGTTTTTTAACCAGTTTTCAATATTGGAGAAGGCCTCTTGGGTTATAGCCTGGAGTGTTTGGAGTGTGGGAGCTGAGCAGATCAGCGTAGTATCATCTGCATATTGGACTATTAATACATAGAGAGGTAGCTATATAGACAAGCAGAGATTTTTTTTTTATTTTATCTTCCAGATTGTCAGTAGCTCTATTGTCTGGCCCAAGTTATCCTAGTCATCAGGACTGATGGCTTCAGACCCTTTTCTTTCCTTGGGTGTTGGTGTGAAGGGTGTTTGTAAAGATATTAAATAGCAGGGGTCCCAGAAGAGATCTCTGTGGTACACCTACTGTTACTGGGAGAAGGGGGGAGAGGGAATTATGCCACTTAACTGCTTGTTGGCAGTTGGATAGGTAGTCCTGAAACCAGAGCAAGGACGGGTTTTTTAGGTTGAGTTTGGCTAGGAT